>NC_143021.1:115330718-115695718 GCF_055824585.1 Amblyomma mixtum
TCTGGCCATGTACCACTCTTAATTATGCCGTTTAAGATAAGCAGCAAAACGTTTTTCAGAGCTGTAATGTTTCTTATCAGATCACCTATGAAAATGTTGTCAAGTCCGGCAGATTTGTTACGTTTCAGACTAGACAAAATGCCGAAAAGATCAGATTCTGTCATAAGAGGAAGGAAAGCCGATGGCGATACGTTTTTTGTCATTTTCGTCGAGCTCGCAGTTTGGACTGAGACCCGTTGCTCAGCGGAAAAAACGTTATTAAATTCAGTCGCCAAAATATGCGACACAACACCGAAATTGTGCTCCACTGATTCTTGAATGGAAAAGCGTTGGTTACCACGTAACTGATTAATCAGAGACCAGGTGCTCCTGACATCGCGACGAGTGCTGCGAAACTGCTGTGCAAAGAATTTTCTCTTTGATAAGCGAATAAGTGCAGTTACCTTGTTTCTGATGCAACGATATTCCGCTCGAAGTTTGTCATTTTTTGGTGCCCTGCGGCATCGAGACCAGATAGCTTCTTTTTCTTTGATGGCAGCCAGGATTTCAGCAGTCAGCCACTGACAGCCAATTTTACGTTTCTTCACAGCCAAAGTTTTTTACACACTTCCTTTATTTCGCCTAATACCTTGACGAAACTGTCGTACGCGGTATCACTAGTGTTATGATGAATAAATGAATCCCAATCATATCCAGTAACATGATTATCGAACTTTTTTTGGCCTAAAATGGTCACGACACACCTGGTAGAGTCGGTGTGTAGCGTATAGACTGTTTTCGTAAGGCGACATGGAATGTAATAGTGATCTGCAAGTTTCTGTCTGATCACGGCTCCGGATACTGAGATGTCCGACGCACGGACGTTAGCATGGTCAATGCAAGTAGTTGTGATGCGATTGTTAAGAAATTCTTCTCTGGTAGGATCGGCGAGCTGTGGTTCAATGCCAAATTCCGCGAGCATTGTTAAGTAGTTTTCAGTGCCATAGCGATCGCCCTTCATCAAATCGATATTAATATCCCCTATCATGCACAGATTTTTCCCAACAAAATTGGTTTTGAATATTGTTTGTATTTCTTCAATAAATACCGACGCATTTAGACTAGGAGGTCGATACATAACAAGAAAGTAAAATGAAAAAGCATGAGTGGATATTTCAAAGGGCATGACCTCCACTGTGCCGAAGGAAACGCTAACCTCGGAGACCATCAGTGATTCTTTGAAGAATACCGCAATGCCACCACCCCTGCTGTTGCGTGTGAGGAAGTAGGCATGGTAACCGGGAAGCCTAAAGACATCGGTTAGAGTGCCGGTAATGTTAATTTCCGTTAATGCAAACACGTCCACAAAGTCACTGAGAGCACAGGCCGTAACCGCAAATTGATCCCAATATTTCCTGATGCTCCGGATATTAATGTGAAGGATGGTGCAAGAACCACCCAACGCTGGCTGAAAGGTCTTAACAAAGGAGTCGAAATCTGGAAACGACGTACTCTATTCAAGGAAGTACAAACCTTAAACCTTCTTATCAACGTTACTTATTGACGTGATCTTTAGAGCAGTAGCACCCTCTGTCTTCCTCGCAAATATTTTCCCGTTTCGCACCCAGACAAACTTATATCCCTTTGCTTTGCCTTGAACCCTAGTCCTCCAAAAAAGTTCACTGTTCGCACGAGTCAGATTATCACTGAAGAAAATGTCAGGCATAGTTTTATTTCCAGCCAACGCCTTGAGTCTACCCCTGGCCTGCAGCCATGTGTCCCGCAAGCCTGGCGACGTGAATCTTGCCAATACCACCGGTATCTTTCCCTGGCCTGCTGATAAGCGGTGAACAGAACTTACTTGTTCCGTCGTGTAGTCATCCAAATTAAGCTTTACAGCTAGGTCCGACAAGACTACCTGCAAGTCCTCATCTGCCGTGACCGGTAATCCGCTTATTTCCAGGTTAGCTCGGCGAGTATACTGTTCAGTGTCATTTAGCTGCGATTGTAAGTCACTGATCTGTTTTGCTTGCTCCAATACAGTTTCCTCAAGGCAGGCCACTTTCTGATCAAGTTTCATCGTTGCTTGCGAGTTGGTGTTACACTGTTCCAGAAGCTTGTCGTATTGGGATGACATGAACGTGACTGATGCTTTTAATTCAACAGTCGTAGTCTGCAGGGTCTGACAAGTGAGTGTCAACTTATCAACGTGCACTGGTATCAGTGCAAGACTGTCAATGACGTCTTTCAAACCGAGGATAGCTGTCAACTTGTTTTCAAGGGAGGCTAACCTTGCTAATATGCCTGACGAGTTGTCCTGCGGTAGCTTTTCAGAAGCGACAGTAGCTCTAGGGTCTCCGCGACATTCACGACAACGACATTTATCTCGTTTCGCAGGACCCATTGACGTGTATGTAGACTCAGCAATAGGAGAACAGTGCTGCCCAAAATGATAACACCAGCTGCATTCTGCGCAAGTAATGCTACACTCATCCTTTTCAAATGCCACATTGCACAAACCACACTTTGCATTGCCATCGGTCATAGTACCAGATCAAACAACTGCACGAAGAAATGCTTTGCAGTCAGTGGCGGGGCAAAAAAAAAGAAGATATATATGTATATATATGCAGCTCACCTGCCAACAATCAGAGTGACATTCAGAGCGCTGTAACAGACTGCCGCTGACTGCAGGGTTGAAGCGGGTCGCGCAGCCTTTTATAGCTGTTCCAGCAGCGCCTTCCGGTGGGAATTTCCTCGTCCTTTACTCTTGAGTTCCCCTGGTGTGAAGTGGTTCGCCACTTCACACCAGCTTGATTTAATAATAATAATAATAATAATAATAATACTTTATTGCGCCAAATATTTAAAAAAATGTACAGAAATCCGGCCTGCCAAAGCCTCATAGGGCTTAAGCGGCAGAGCCCGACAGGCAGCGGAACCGCGCAGACATACACACAGGCAAAAAAAAACACATTCAAAATAACGGACATCAAATTAGTATGACGGTGAGAACAAAATAGACACAAGACTCATGTTACATGAAGGAAAAAAAATCCTCATCAGATTAAATCGCAAGGAAGAAAAACCAAAGTGGCATGACAATACCGCAGATCAGTGCAATAAATACAGCAGAAACCAATGAAATCACAAGATTTACTTGACAGGTGGTAAAGCACATGCATGATGTCGTAAACCCTCTAATTAATGTATCGCAGCATCTTTTTTATTTTGTATTTAGTTTTTGCCCGGCGAACACTTGGAGGTAACCTGTTAAAATGAAAGGGAACGTAATAATCTCTTAAACGCCTTCCATATCTTATAGACCGTCGGGGAATACAAAAAGGTTCCTTCGGTCGAAGAGACCGTGTGGGAACATACGGAATCTTATAGTCACTAAGCCAAAAATGTTTCAGGACGATCGTTTCCATCAAAAGGCGATCAAAATCAGGTAGAGAAAATACCTTAAAGAGATCAGAATTGGAGGGAAGGCCTAAATCATAGCCGATATTTTTTAATAAAGATCGTTGGAGAGAATTAATTCTGCACTTCCAGCGAACTGCACAGTGACCATAAATCGTTATGCCATAGCGCAGTATGCTATAACCAAGGGCGTTTACGATAACTTTGCGTATTGAAAGCGGCATGTAGTACCTGATGTTGTAAAGCACACAGGAGACGGTTCGGAGCTTTTTACAAACGTGGGACAAGTGATCATTCCATGAAAGAGCACTGTCAAAGTATAATCCTAGGTATTTCACTGTATTTGTATAGCTCAAGGGTACACATTGACACTGGGAACAATCAGATCCGTGCAAGAAAAGGTGATGGTTTAAATCTACCTTCTTCATCGGGCTGTGAAAGCATATAAGCTGAGTCTTAGAGCTGTTAACTTTAATTAGGTTGTTTGAGAACCAGTCCATAGAAATTATTGCTGCAGCTTGAAGAGAAGAAATTGAGTCAGAGTAGTTCGGTGACTGGGTTACAAGTACAGTATCGTCAGCGTACTGGTACAGGCCTACAGGAACAAAGTCTGAAAGGTCATTCACGTAGACGTTAAATAACAGGGGACTAATTATAGAACCTTGCGGGACGCCAGCTTTAATTAACAAAGAAGCGCTCTTTGCCCGGCCAATGGAGATATATTGCGTTCTCTGCAGTAAAAAAATTTCCAAAAGCGAAAGAAACGCTCCACGGAAGCCTAACTTGGACAGTTTACACAATAACACACTGTGACACACGCTGTCAAAAGCCTTGCTGACATCCAGAAACAGTGCACACACCACTTGGTTACTTTCAAAAGATCGATTTAACATGTCAGAAAAATCCTCCAAAAGCATTTCCGTCCCTTTACCTTGTACAAAACCATATTGACACGGTGACAGGATTTTGTGCTTATCTAAAAAACTTGTCATTGTAAACAGCAGATGTCCAAAAGCCAAAACGAGTTAAATCGGGATAGGCAGGGGGTGTGCATATGTGGTAGCCCGAGTTATCTCGGGAGTGGCAGATTAAGGGTTAATTAATGCTCTGCAACTTCGCACGGCGTGACACAGCTCACAGTCCGAACTGTCCGGAGGTGAGGGCAGACACAAAACGCATTCTGTACTTATGTAACTCTTCCATTACCTCTACTTATTGTTCTATACCCTCCCCTCTTTCCTGCAGTGCTTGGCTTCACTCGGGCTAGGCAAATTATCAGCGGGCCTTAGCGGAGCAAGCGCTGTTTTTCACTAGGCACTAGGCCTTAGTGCTGGCGTTGAATAAAAGTTTTTCTTCCTCTTCCTCCTTCCGGCTCACACGCCCTCGGATGTACTATCGGGGACAAAAGGGGGGGGGGGGGGGGGGGGGACTCTACGCAGCGGGAGCCGGAGAAACGGAAAACTGCGGCATTTTCGCGAGCTAGAACACGAAATATTCAAACGAGCCGAGCGACGTGCCTGCTGATAATAAAGGTCACGCACTGGCTGTCTCGATCCCAGCTGCAGCCTGTAGATTGCGTTGCAACGCAGTTTTCCGTTGCTCCGGCTCCTGCTGCGTGGAGCGTACCACTTTTGTCCCCGATAGTACATGTGCTATGCGAACATAGTGGAACCAGGCACCCGGTGAACTGACTGACCTCAAAGAAGAAACTAACGATGACGGAGTATTCGATTATAAATGTGTAAACTGTACTCAAAAACTAATTTTTGGAAATGCCTGTTAGTTTCCCTTTTCCATTTAGAAAGCGGTTACTTTTAGAAAGCGGTTACTTTCACAAAGCTTCCGAAGACGGCAAACGAATAGACGTGTCGAAGTCTTCAAAAAAATAAAAAATAGGAGCTCATTAGAAAATGGAAAAATTCTTCCTCTTTTGCGTTGCTTATATCAAATTATTTCGGTCCCTGTATAACCGTGCAGCCGTAAAGAGGAAGTCAGTATGGTATTGGCCCGTACAGTCACCAGCACAGTACTCTGGTACTCCATATCTGTCTCGACCAGAGCGAACTTGGCATAAGGTGGGCTCACGGTCTTGTCACGGCTGGGGGGGGCAGAGAGAGAGAGAGACTCTTTAATGAAGAGCAGAGAATTTAGCCGGCGTTTAAAAATCGCTAGCATTCTACTCTGCGTAGGGAGGGGAATTTGGGAGATAAAGCCAGATGGAGAGCAGTGTGGAAGAGGTAAAAAAAAAGCGAAGATAAAATGCGGCCATGAAATGGGTACTGAGGATGCAATGGCGAGTATTGATGTAACCTGTGGAATGATGGAGTGCATACATAGTCCGTCAAATGGGCTGACGAAGTTCACTGCATGAAGAATGCATGAAGGTAACGTGCAAGTGAATTTAAAGCCAGGGGGCAGGAATGGCTATGTGCTGGTACATTGGCATGGTTACGCGGGGATTCATCATAGAATTTTTTGGAAGAGGGATAGGCGAGCGACTTTTCTGCGATATAAAAAGTTGGGTAAGTTAGCTTGCCCTTTGAGTTAAGTAACGCTCGATGTATAAGAATAACAAGAAAAGATTAAACGCGTTGCGCGGTTCTGAACCGATGTGGTACAGTTTGGTGTGGGTCCCAGATAGCGCATGCGTATTCGTGTTGAGGTCGAACGAAGGTGCAGTATGTTAGTAATTTACAGTAGGAGGGGCTAATCGAAGGTTGCGGCATAGATAGCCAAGGACAGGGTTAGCTTAAATTGTCGGTTTCGTTGTGTGATTGGTCCATGAAAGGTCGGCAGTTAATTATTAAGTATTTGTAAGAACTTACGGAACTGAGGTGAGATCCAGAAAGTATGTATTTCCGTATTGGATGGGATTCCAGAAGTACATTTGTTTGGGCTAGTTGGTTCGTAGCCATGTTTGAAGCAGAAATGCGCAAATGGGACGAGGAGAAAAAAGGACCGTGAAGCAAAAGGATTGTTTTTTCAGTTCCTTTTTTGTCCTAATCCCATTTGCGCCTTTCTGTTTCAAGTATGGATGGGATTTACTGCGATGGAAAGTAAGAAGAGATGATTTCTTAATATTTACAGGCAGATGATGTTCACAACATTCACCTGTCTCATCCGGTGAGGATGACTAGTAACCTTTTTTAAGCCCAAATGAATTTATTTTTAATGTATTACATGCATATTTTGTCTACCTTTAGTGTAATCTAATGCATCTATTCTAAATCCTTACTATATGTTTAATGCATTATAAATATACTAACCGACCAAAAGTGCATTTTTGATGTATCTGTAAGAACGATGAAAGTACTATTCCCAGTACACAAAGAAGGCATTCGTATTGAAATTGAAGCATAGAGACAAACTTAATAAAATAAGAAATTTATAATATTTAGTGGAAAACCAGAGGAAAAGAGGCGTCCACAAGGAGGAGAAGTTCACAGGACAACGCTGGAAACACAACTGAAATATTCTATACTTGGTGAATCGCCAACAACAAAACAGGGTGCACGTGCGCGAGAGCAACCACAAAAGCTATCAAACAACAAGAAACAAAATTGATTAAGCGGCGGAAGATTGTATGTGGCAACCTATGACCCGTTTCATGAAACTGTACTCTTTTGCCGGGAACCTGACAGAGCTGTCGCTGACGCATTCAGTTCCTAACTGGTTCATTTTCAAGGCTTCTAAGATTTCTCGTTCAATCTGCGTTTTACTACAGCCGATGATTCGGACGTTATGGAACAGAGGGGTGCAGTCTTTGCAGTGGTTGCAATGTCTTGACAGATTTGCTGTGTTGCCTGGCTGCAGCGAAGTGCGGTGCTTCCTCATATGGTCGTTGACGCATTGACCTGTTTGACCTACGTAGGCCTTGCCACACGAGAGTGGAAGCGAGTAAACAACATCGGTTGTGCATTTGGTGAACATGCTCTGGTGCTTGACATTACATTTCTTTTTTGTGCTATTTTCAGAGATGCGGGGACGACAGTTTGGTGGGCGCAGAAAAGACATCCTTAACACTGTATTTTATGGCTACCTTTTTAACATTATGTGAGACTTTATGCAGGTATGGCATTACAGGAGGTCTAGATTCCTCACAAGGCGTTTCATGTTTGTGGTACTGTGAGTTAAACTTGCTAGTCAGAGTCTTAGCAATAGAAACGAGGACGTCCTCAGGGTAGCCCGCTGACCTCAAGCGGTCAACCTGGCCTAAGAAACTCTTCTGCATATTCTGTGAACAAGACCTGCGCAGAGCATTACTGAGGCGAAGGTTGGCAATGCCTCTGTTCACAAGTTTAGAGTGTGAGGAGGAGTAGGGCAGCAGGTTTTTCTTAGTAAATGGAGAGTAGCTCCAGCAAACATGGCTCTCTTCAGAGAAGGTGAAAGTCAGATGTAAAAACATAATTGAGTCAAGGGGCAAATCATGAGTAAAACTCAAGCTTCTCTTCATGGATAAAATAAACACTGTACCGAATTTATAAAATTATGCGTATACATATCTAGTAGAGTTCCGTCTATAGATTGTCTATAATAAACTGTGAAAAGAAGACAGCAAAAATATAGAGAATGGCATATAGTATGTTGGAAGTCTACAGAGTGTCTTTAGACCATTTTATAAAGCAGAGAACGGCGCAGGTGACGCTGTGATATCATTTCTTTGGAGACTGTACAGACATTAAATAGACTTTAAGACTTGCTATAGACAAATCCAATGGGCTAGTTCATAAATAATGCATTCCTAAAGACACTGTACAAAATTTATAAAATTATATCTATACATGTCTAGTGGAGTTTCGTCTGTAGAGAGTGTGTAATAAACTATGAAAAGAAGAAAGGAAACATTCAGCGAAAGGCATATAGCATGTTGGAAGTCTACAGAGTGTCTATAGACAATTTTATAAAGGAAAGGGCGGCAAAGGGTGCCGCTGTGATATAATTTCTTTAGACTTGAGGGGATGTTTGTAGCGCGACAAAAAACTGACAAGGGACAGAAGACGAACGGGACAAGCGCTACTCTCAACTGGTTTATTCAAGATTCGATCGCACACATTTGTACATTTCCCTTCTCTTTCAAGAACATAATCACGAGAACACTCATGCGAATGACACGCAAAAAATCCAAACGCTTGCATCAGATCAGGCTATCTAAAAAGTTATACTCGTTAGAGTACATCTTCACCGAAGGGGTGCTGAGAGTAGCGCTTGTCCCGTTGTCCCGCTTGTCCCGTAGTCCCGCTTGTCCCGCGCTTGTCCCGTAGTTGAGAGTAGCGCTTGTCCCGTTCGTCTTCTGTCCCTTGTCAGTTTTTGTCGCGCTACAAGCATCCCCTCAAGCAAAATGAACCAACTCGCCCAGCAAAAAGATTTATTTAATTTCTTTAGAGATTGTATAGAAAGTAAATAAACTCTGAGGCTTTTAGACACATCCAATGGGCTAGTTTATAAATAATACATTCCTATAGAGACACTGTACACAATTTATAAAATTATGTCTATACATGTGTAGTCGAGTATCGTCTATAGAGAGTCTATAATGAACCATGAAAAAAAGAAAGAAAACATTTAGATAATGGCATACAGTATGATGGAAGTGTACAGAGTGTCTGTAGACCATTATATACGGTGCAAGTGCCGCGTGCAGGTGCCGCTGTATTATAATTTCTTTAGAGATTGTATAGACAGTAAATAAACTCTGAGGCTTTCTGTAGACACATTCAATGGGCTAGTTTATAAATAATGCATTCCTGTAGACACTACACAATTTATAAAATTATGTCTATACATGTGTAGTGGAGCATCGTCTTTAGAGAGTCTATAATAAACCGTGAAAAGAAGAAAGAAAATATTTAGTGAAGGGCATACAGTGTGTGGGATGTCTATAGTGTCTATAGACCATTATATAAAGGAGAGAACGGTGCAGGTGGCGCTGTGATATTTACGTGCCGGAAGGAGGGGAGAAGACTGTAGGACGATGTTCAGCGATGTGGATTAGTTTCTCATTGGGACACAGTTCAAAGGAAAGCAAGAAAGAGACTCACCAACAGATCAGGATCAAGAACACAGCGAAATTGCCCCGAAATTACAGCAGCAGCACCAAGAGCGGCGTGAAAGACCAACGCTGTAGTTTTTTTTCCCCTAAGAACGCTTTTCTTTACGACATAAAGATTACTTCTGTTCATTTTATATCCTGACTTTTGATGCTGATGGCACAAGACTTTTCTTGCGGAGTGGGTGCATTCGAAAATTTATTTTTTGAGCAACCATTTGCTAGCCAGAAATTGTTAAAAGGGAATTTTAAACGTTGAAAAAACTTCAAGGCATAAAAAATAAATGAATTCGGGGAGGTCTCAAAGGCCGCATTAGCGAGCTGCTAAGGATGATATCTTGGGATACCTGAATAAAATGCCTATAGAAACGCGTATGCAAACTGAGCAGGGTGCCTTTGTGCGTATATTTCTCAAGAAACGTCTCACACAAGCTCTTCTTAAAGCTGTCATCACGAAAGCAAGAGCTTCGCCGGAAGGGCCCTTTGAAGCCATTTTTATAGGCCGTCTCATCTGTGAAGCGGTAGTTGGACAAAAATTTGCTGAAAACTCTCTTTACAGTCTATAAAAGAAGCATAGCAAACAGGCGTTGGCGCTTTACCGAAAGTCCGAGTATCTCCGCTCTGCTCGCAAAGCATTTACAAAAACCTGGAAGAGGAAAAGCGGCGAGCTCTAATAAACACCAAGTTTCTCAGTTTGAGGCTCTTTTAGAGAAGCGTGGCGAAACCGCCTCACTTGCTGCAGGCTCTCCGTAATGCCTGGCAGCGATAGGAGCTGCTGGCACCTGGAAGGTTATCAACCAGCCTTTCCGAAAGATACTGAGCCGCCAGTGTGACCCCGAGTAAGGTGAGCGCTTAAGCAAGAACAAGGGTTCTACCTCTTCATTGTATAATTAATCTACGAGGTTTACACTAAAGCTTTGCCCTGTGCCCGCACCATTAATCCTAACAGATTTGACGGAGTCGAAACAGGCTTATGACTTGTGGGGTTTCTACGTCCCAAAGGGACTCAAGCTATGAGGGAGGCCGTAGTGAAGGGCTTCTGAAATTTCGATTAACGTGCGCGGACATCGCACAGTACCGGGGCCTCTAGAATTTCCCCTCCATCGAAATTCGACCACCGCGGCCGGGATCGACCCCGCAGCTTTCGAGTCAGCAGCCGAGCGCCGAAAGGAAAGGAGCGCCGATTCCTTTCGCCGCGGCAGCGAAAGGAATCAAATAACTTTTATAACCTCCACCTCTGCCACCAAAATTCTCTCCGACTCAAAACGTGCCCTATCCAGTTTCGCTAAAGGCCTGATATCCGTCACCGCGGCTCGGCTTCTACGCATCTGGCACCCCACCCATCCCTTAACCCTTATCTGGACCCCCGCACACGCAGGCCTACCGGGTAACGAGGAGGTCCACTTCCTCGCCCGAGGTTTCACTTTCCGGGCTGGAGTTGGACCACCTCCGCCATCCCAGGAGCGTCTGCTTACCTTCATAGATATCCTTACCTACTATATCCTTACCTAAACCTAACCCAGGCCTCCCACTGGCGGCGACTCCAGACCCGAACTGCTGCCTGCCCAAATTTTCTTTGCCCGTTACCCCGATCAATTCCTCTCCTCCTGTAAGCTCTGCGGGAATCCAGGATACCTTATTCACATCCTCCTCACTTGTTCTACCTTCCCACACCCTCCATCCCCAACCACGGCGGGTCATACTGGGAGACTCTCCTGGACAGCTCTACTTCTGGTGACCAGCGCCGGATAATTACCGACGCCTTGAAGCGAATATGCCTCCAAGGGCTGTCCTTTGCCCTTTAAGGGCAACCCCGTAAGGGTTGCCTCATACCACGTAAAACAGGGCAGGATTTGCCCCCTCTGCATTTCTTGGCAATAAATGTTTCCACCACCACTACCCAGATTACGTTTGTGCGAGTTGGATCAGCGGGAGCCCGTCTTAGAATTTGGCAGGCAGGAGGTGATATTTCCCTTGGATGATAGTCTTCACAAGCCCGGAGAGAGTCTGTGATAACCGTCCTTGATTTTGGATGGGCGGCAGCGAGAGCTATTGCAACTTCCTCCAGTCGCGTTGAATTTGGGGCCCGAAAAGATAGCCCATCAGCATTCATTCCCCGGTGGACTATAAACGGCAACCATGTGAAATACCGCGGGCGATGGCCCTGTGATCTCCCCGTAGAAGACACCCTTTTTAGATCTATATTGCCTCTGAACGGTGCGAACCCGCGCTTATCGTCCATCTTCATGTAAAGTCATGTCCATGTTATGCGGGAGCGGAGCGACCCAGAGCACATGGCACCAGAGCACCGGGATGGTCTCCGTCCCCTCTTGTATGCATGTGTGTTGGATGTGTCAGCTTTTCAGCAGGCGGCGCCCAGGAACCGTCTGCGAAAGCCGCGCATTTTGGTTCACGAACAACTCCTGGTAGGTGTTTACCACACCGAACGCCTTCAGTTTGGCGTTGGAGGTAGCCACCGGGAGGTGCAGTGCTCGCATTGCTGCCTTCCTGATGATGGAGCCAATGCGCTCGTCTTCTTGTTCGGTGGCCGTATGTACTGTACGGCGTAGAGGATCCGGCTGGTCACGAAGGGGGAGCAGTAGCGCGTTTCTGCCCCGCAGACCACCCCTCTTGTTGGAAACGCGGTGGATCATGTGCCCTATTTTTTCGCCTATGCGCTTGAGTTTCTGAATAGTAGAGTCCAGCCTAAGCCTGTTATTGATGAAAAGACCAGGATCCGGAGCTCTGCCACTTCTCTGATAGGACCGCCCGACAGAGAGATGTGTAGAGACGTGTTGTCCTTGTGATTTGCCCTGACATGTAGAAGCTCTGATTTGACGGGAGCACAATGGAGATCACAGTCGGCAGCATATGCATCAACTATGGAGGCGGCTTGCTGAAGGCGGCCCTCCATATCCCCGAGGCTCCCCCCAGTGGTTCATATTGTAATATCGTCTGTGGACACCTCAAGCGCGCCACGAACGCCGACTAAAAGCTTGGCAACGCAATGTTTTAGCCCGGGTTCATGCCGCGCTTGAGGCGTCCACCGACGAAGGGAACAAGCTGTGCGCCTTTCGTTTTCTCAAATCCAGACAGGCTTTAGACCGCGAAGGGTCACGTGGTTTGCCTGCCCTACCGGGCCTTAAGGCAAAACGTCCGTCACGACTGACCTCGGGAGACGAGTAGTAATAGAGCATGCGCTCTAATATCCTGAAATGCGGATCAGATATATTGGCGTTACGAAATTTCTGGTGGTACCGCATTTTACCATGGCCAAGCACTCGCTCTCTGCGGCTGATACATGCGGTGCCGAGCTGCATACCAGCTGACGTACCAAAAAAAAAAAAGACACGAAACAATCCCCCGAAATGGAGCCGTAGATACTGATGTCATCGATCTCGATTAAAAAGGCTCCTTTAGGAAATGACTAAAAGTGGTTATGGCGGCCAAACGATTCCGACGTTGATCAGGCGATAGCTATTTAACGCTTGAATTTTGAGGCACAGTAAGTAATCTGTGCTGCGCTTTGCGCGTTTCATGAAAGTTTCAGGATCAACAAGAACTGCACGAGTACACTCAGCAGAATATGACGGAGCTGTTGGTCGCACTACTACCGATGAATTCAACACGAAAGCTGAGCATTTCGGACAAGGAGAAGCTACTCCGTTTTGTATTGAACCGCTGCTGTGACTCAGTGGTTATGGCACTGGGCTGCTGACCCGAAAGAGGAGGGATCGAACATGGCCTCGTCTGCCGCACTTCGATGGCCGTCAAATGTTAGAAGCCCATGTACTGCGCAATGTCAGTGCACGTTAAAGAACCCCAAGTGGTCTAAATTACCCGGAACCTTCCACTACGGCGTCCCTCATAGACGGAGTTGATTTGGGACATTAAACCCCATAAAACAATCATACGTTTTGTAAGGTTACGATTGTGCTTTGAGTGCTTCTATCGCAGTCACGGTTGGCCGAATATACTGCTGCTAACTAACGTTTCTTTCATGGAAATGAGTGTAAAACAAACACGGCCAGGAAGGCCTCGAGTAAAGGTAACGAGGCGTTGCACAAATACTGCAGAACGCAAAATATTTCATGAAGGAAATTATATTAATTGCACGTACATGTAATTAACAATATTCGAAAATTTCACAGCTCTCCCTTCACAAACACACTTTAGCTGCGTGAAGAATGGCGCACTACAAAATGGTACGTGAGAACGAGAAGAGTACGAACACACACAAGTGCCAAATTTCAACTTTATTGCAAGCCGCCGCGGAGGCTCAGTTTTGATGGTGCTTAGCTGCTGACCCCAACGACGCGGGTTCGATTGCGGCCGCGACGGTCGTATTCAATGGAGGTAAAAATGCAAGAGGCCGGTGTATTGCACGATGGTAGGTGCACATTACAGAATCACAAGTGGTCGAAATTACCCGGAGCCCTTCATTACGACGTCCTTCATAACCTGAGTCGCTTTGGGGCGTTAAGACAATGTCGTTCGAACTTAAGAAAACATGGTCCGTCGAGTCTCATATGTTTTTTGTGCATTTTATTTTCCGCAGCACACAAGAGTACCGCAAGCATGCTTCCGAAGAGCCTCCCATTGGCGGTTATGTGCTGGGCCTTCCTGGCACTGCTCGTAATGGTTACCTCGCAGGTTCCCAACGCTCCTTGTGCCTCATGGTGTGGAAACTACTGCCCCTCCATCGGCTGGAACGGAGGGCGGTGCATCTTAGGGTCATGCATCTGCTGGTTGCCATAGAGTGCCGGAAATTTGCCACTCCGTGTGACATTAAAGATACCAAATTATTGTTTCGCTTTCTCTTCTTTTCCTCCGGAAAAAAGGTGTCGTTACATGGCAGACATGATACGCGTTGCATGATGGGCGCCAGTTACGGGGTCCGCTTTTATGTGAAGGTGTTACTTTATACAGCGCGATGTAGGGTGATCCGAAAGTAACAAAACGATTCGAGAAGTTAAAAAGTATATTCCACTTAAATTTAGTTAAAAGTCACCTTTCCTGTAAAGCATGAACGATGAACTATATATATGAAGGACGTTTAGTACTTCCAGTCAGCCGCTGTCGTAGTTTTAGCTTCGAGAAAGCGTGCGCAAAATCAAAACGCCTAAAAAGCTGCGCTCAAATTTCGCATCAGGAAGTACCGTATCGTCGGTGATTATTTTCTGGTTGATAACGATTTAAAATATCATCCTATGTGCTGAGAGAGAGAGATACAGAGAGGGGGAAAGGCAGGGACGTTAACCAGAAAGGTTTCCGGTTGGCTACCCTGCACCGGGGAAGGGAATGAGGGGATTTAAAAGGGAAGAGAGAAGGAACGGTAAACACAGTCACAATCTGTCTATCAAGGCAGTCTGTTGTAAAAAGCAAAACAGTGGCTTGTAAGCCTTGATGGCAGTCGACTGTTGTGGCCACGGACCGAAGATCTTGGCCTCCGTGAAGGGGCGAGGATCAAGGCGGTCCAGAGCACAACCCAGCTTACGTCTTTGGTGCACAAAGACTGGGCACACACACACGAGATGACTGATGGCCTCTTCACAGGCACAGTTTACACAAGAAGGGCTGTCGGCCATTGCGATCCGCAAAGCATACTCATTAGTGAAGGCAACGCCGAGCCTTAGACGGCACAGTAATGTTAACTGATTTCAAAAAATGTTAGGTACCTACAGTTTGTTTGAAAGTACATCGTTTTTTGATAAAAATACGTTTGCTTTCTCTATGAGCTGCGAACATCAGCTGTATGCCATCTAACTTGACTGTGCTGCTCACTCGCCGCCACCTACCGGCCTTGGCCGGTATAGGTCTTGGCATCTTCGTTACGTTCTACTGCTCGCCCCCTGTGAACCATAATTTAAAGTGCTTCTTTACTTTTAAGGTGACAGTGCGAAAGGCCCTGTTGCCAAAAAATCTGATGTCGGCGTTGTCGGCGTCGGCGTTGAGGGCAAAAAATCCCGTGCACGACTCTGGCAGGTGGTCCCCAGAGAGCAACCCAGGAGACAGGTGGGCCACCCAAGTCACGTGACCTTGCGGCGTCATATCACAACCTGCCCACCGGATAGTGACCAAACTGTCCTACTTTTATTTGTTGGTATTTGTTAACTTTTATTGAGTTAATTGATAATTTATCGCCCGATAAGAGCAACCTGGGCCACACAAGGCCCACTGCCGGTAGCGCCTGCCATCGCAGGGCAGTGGTTCATCGCTTGACTGTCGCACCACTGAGCCAGGACGGGTACGACGAAACCCAGAGAACTATGAATGTAAAATACAGAATTACCTTCATGCACGAGAATTAACCCATTACGCTATCGCGTCATACCATTAAGATGGAGCTAGAGTGTTCCTTACAATTCTTTATCGTGGGGCTACGTTTTCGCCGTCTACGTGGGGGAGAACGGGGGGAGGCTTTTTGCCATATAAACCACAGTTCCAGTGGTGCGGTTTCCCCGCCGCTGCCCTCGGAAAGAGGATGCGGTTGGCGACGAAAAGCGCACCACCGACGAAGAACTGTTTTTTTTTTAAATTTATAGTTTTCTCTCTCTCTCTCCCCGTAAGAAAATGTCAAAGTCAGAACTGCACCACAGCCATCGCACCGCGATGATATAGGCTGTTACACTGACTGTGGTACTGTGGTATGCCGCTGTCATTCAGTGCTTATATCACCAGAAAGCTTTCTTCCAACACCTTTGCGGGAGGTGTTAGATGTGAACTTCAGGTGATCGGTTGGCAGTTTTTAGGAAAGAGCATGTTCCAACCTGATCTCTGCTATTTTTTTGGCACGTGAAGTAGAACTGCATGATCGTTTATTGTATTGACCGTCTGTACATTGTGAAATAATGGATGTGAATTTTTTGTGTTTGTGGTAAAGCAACGGACTGTTCAACGGGCCCTTGCGGTGCGGAGGTCTTGCATGGTGTGCAAGTTCGGCGACTATACTCTGTTTCTCTTTAAATGTTCGGCAATGCCCGATCTCTCATAAAGTGAACGGCGCCTCGAATGCTTAGGCTATCTATATGTTGCTGAGAACAGAAAAACGCGAGAAAAAGAGTTTTGTTTACATTGAGTTTCCAGGTTTTCATTTTTGATACTTCCCTTTTATGCCGCAGAGTCAGCAATAAAATTCAAATAAGAAAGGGTGTTAGACAGAGAGTCACCACCTCGCAAATGGTCTTCACCGCCGGTTTACAAAAGGTCTTCAGAGGATAGGATTGCTAACAGCTGGGGAAAAAATGGCTGGTTGGTTTGTGTGGTTTAACGTCCCAAAGCGACTCAGGCTATGAGAGATGTCGTAGTGAACGGCTCTAGAAATTTCCAGGTTCTTTAACGTGCACTGACATCGCACAGTACACGGGCCTCTATAGAGTTTCGCCTCGATCGAAATTCGGCCGCCGCGGCCGGGATCGACGCGCGTCTTTCGGGTCAGAGCTCCAGGGGAAAAGAGTTAATGGACAATACGTTTGTAATGTACTATTCGTTGATGATATATTGCATTGCTAAGGCACACAGGGAATGAATGCAAAGCATGATAAATGAATTTGCAGTCAGAGCGGAGCTGTGGGTCTAAAAACTAATATGCAGAAAATCAAACTAATGTTCAATGGTTCCAGAAAGGAACTGCAGTTTACAGCTGGCAGCAACGCACTGAAAATGTTAAGGAAATATGTCTACTTAGGGCAGACAATGACAGCCGATAAGGCAGAGGTCCGAGATGGTCACGAGAACAAACGCGAGTTAAGGACGTCCTAGTAGAAGTCAAGAAGTAGAAATGGACTCGGGCAGGTCATGTAATGTGAAAGCAAGATAACCGATGGCCCTTAAGGTTAACGGAGTGGATTCCAAGAGAAGGCAAGCGTAGCAGGGGGCGGGAGAAAGTTAGGTGGGCGGATGAGATTAAGGAGTTTGCGGGGATTAGGTGGCCGCAGCTGCCAAAGGACAGGGTTAATTGGAGAGTTATGGGAAAGTCCTTTGTCCTGCTGTGGGCGTACTCAGGCTGATGATGGTTATCGTAGGTAACCGTAATATCGTAGATAATCCTCCTCGACATTGTCTGCTCTTTTAGCAGAGCCTCGATGCTGAGATACTATTTCAATTTTTGTGTTAAGCACAAAGCTGTGTTTAATGTAATCAGTAGTTTTTTAAACTCTTCTTGTGCAATCTCTTGGCGAAAATTCTTTACAAAATGTTATTTATGACCACAAGCTCAGTATTCTTATTTGCTTGTTCACCTGTAGCTTCTCTTCCTACTTCATAGTGTGAGCAGCTGATTTCATTTCTGATTTGATCTGCGTAGCTTCTGATAGTGTCGATGAAAATTTCAGTCCTTCATAATTTCGAAAAGGTAGCCCTAACTGCTTTGAGAGAGCAGCGCTATATACAACACTCTTATGCTATTTGTGCTCAGAAGGAAATTAGGTTATCATAATTGGCGCAATTAGATTTTGTACTTGTCTCATGCGTTAGTTGTGCAACCTCATGTTGCGCTTCAATTCTAAGTGTGTTGTGGTTTTCGAATAATGAAATATATTTCAATTGCAATAATTCTCATTTTGATATAAACAAAACTCCTTCAACGAAACTCTGTCGCAGCCCATAGTTCACAAACTAAGTGTTCGATAGGAGCTCCTCAGCAAGGCGGAAATTTGGGCGAGTTGGTAAGTATTGATGATTTTGTTCAGAGCGCAACAAGAACGGGAAAGACGAAAGACGAAAGAGTGAAACAAACAAGCGCTTGTTTGTGGCGCTCTTTCATCTTTCGCCTTTCCCGTTCTTGTTGCGCTGTGAACAAAATCATGAACTCCTCAACAAGGCGTCAATCTGCTGTATGTGTACCATTCGGGCATTTAGACAATGAGCTGGGCTTGTTAGCACGTCAGCAACTTGAACTTCAGCGTGGCATACTAGGAGATTACGAAAGAAGAAAACAAAACGAAAGCTCACAATAAGGAAGTAGTGTTGGCAGTTAGCACTCTTCCCTTCTTTTTTCTCCCTTCTTTTCTCCTGGGCCCCACTGAACGTTGACGTGTTCGAGTATTTTCTTGCCGCTGAAGAACACGTTTACTATGACGCCGCGTTTTCTGTTTTTTAATTATGACGTCATTGTTTAGTTTTCCACTGACTCTCAAGTTGCTGCTAGCTCCGCACTACAAGCGTCCTCTTTTGAACGTATGAGCTCCTATGGAAGCTACGCTAGGACTCTAGATCTACATTGTACACCCTGCATAAGAGGGCTCTCGCGGCACCGGTTAACTACGCGAGGCCCAGGTAATGATCGTAGCGAAAGGTGAAAACCTCTCGCGGCGAATGACGGTGTGTATTTCAAGCATTGTTAATTTATTTGCACGGTCCACTGTTCATCTCTGGTTATAGGCACATTTCAATTTGCTGCCCGCTTACGCATCCTCATTGTGTTTTAATGATGTTATCTCAGAGTCGTCCGTAACAAAACCGAAAAACTTGCCCTCCTAAAGCTCGGTGCAGACAAAGTGATCGACAACAAATACTGCGCTGGAAAGTCACTTATATTTACTATCAGCAACAAATCAAATGCAAAGTACCAATACAAAAGTCGAACACGTTAGCTACTGGCGAAGAAATGCAACAGAGGACTGTTAGCAATTCTAAAGAACAATCTTCTGACTTCTGAGATAAGGCTACGATCTCAACATTTTGCTGTTGTGTTTGAGTTGCCTTGCTCGCATTCCAGCTCTTTCTGATTGTATCCGCAGACTGCGACATATTACTAGCGTTAAAATACACTCAGTCTCTCTCTCTGTCCTTTGTGTGCATTTTAACGCTAGTAATATGTCGCAGTCTGTGGATCAAAAGCACCAACTAGCCCAACTTTATTCTTTAATCACGCTGCTGATAGTATCTGCCAGCAACTTCATTAGACGTATTTGTGGCTCGTTTGCACAAGTGTCCCTGCTTCTGTTGGTGGTTTCCCCCGGCTGTTTCACTCGCTCACAGGCCCCACATTGTCATATATTCTCATTGGTGCCCCGTTCAAGTGTGTCGATCATCACTTGGTGAAGAAAGGCAGCAGCCTTACAGCCAAGCATGAAGTCCATATGACGGAAGGTCTCCGGGGGAACAACGTAGTGAAGAGCTACATTCATGCGTAGCTTGCTGACGAGGTCAGCTACGTCATCTCTGTCAGCGACCGTGTCCCCTTTGGACGAGAACAACATCACGGGTACGCTGATCCGTTCCAGTGGGTACGCAGGGGGCGTCATCTAAGGAAGATAACAATAAAACAATGCACTGCAGCAAAGTTATCTGCAGAGAATAGAAGCGTTATTTGTGTACCTTGCTGTAGCAATAGAAAAGCTACAACGGGCGTAAACAGTCGTCACCAGCTCGGTATGTAGGCTGAAGAAGAAAAGCCTCTCCGATTCATCTCCAATTAGCTGGTCCCTGCACCTGTGGCGGCCACCTTGTTCTCGCAGGTTTCTTATCTGATTTCTTCGCGTCTGACTGTCTCCCACCTCCTGCGATATCTTTCTTTTTATTATGCGAAGCATATTACTAGAGCTACACTACAGCCCGTCGAGCGCGGCGGTGGAGCTACCATTGACCTTTAGCGTGACCACGTGACACCGCGTGACAACATGACGCCACAGCAGAGGAGGATGGGCTGCCGGCTCGCGCGGTCGGCCGCTGCGGTGGAGGCTCCACATCAGAGGCGCTGCAGCTGACCACGTGACGCGACAGCAGCGGTATAAAGCTGAGCTTGCCTTGCTCTCCGGGCACTTACGAGGCGGCCAGGTGTTGGGATGCCGCCTAGAAGCAGGGCTGATTTGAACGAAAAGCGAAAGCTTCAGCGTGCCACAGAGACCGATGAAGAGCGGGATGAACGTCAACCAAGGAAAGCCATGTATTACCAAGCCTAGCCATCAATATGCTTCGCATCTGACTAGGCTTAACCTTAGCTAAGCCTCAGCCATTTTTTTCACTCAACTAAACTATTCGACCTTAGATTATTCGTTCACGGCGTTCCATATTTGTGTGGATTTTAAAAGATTTGCTCTACTCGTTTTCCCCTGGGACGGGATTGCTGCGTTTATCTGTCAGACGACACAAGACATGGGGAAATCGCATTTTTTGATGACAGCTTGTCTTATCATGGAACAAGAAGAATAAAGCCCTGCTGCTTGGGTAGGGTTTCCATACGGAAGGTGGCACGCTAACACAGACTAAATGGCCCCCTGCTGTGCATATTCAACTCCTCCGTAACCAACTCTACTCTTACCGTTACCCCTGTCATTTTCCTCTGAATAGCTGATTGCCCGGAGGTCAGTTAAAGGGGAAAGCTTTTGCTAACCTCAAAGTTTCAGATATTCACAGCCGTCAAGATGCATTTTACATATACTGTAAATAATCGTACAGCTAAACGAAAAACTGAAGGGTTGTCTTCGGTTTCTCATTTACAATCACACCGACGAAATGGAGCAGTCTTCCTGACGACTGACGGCGAATACACGACCGAAGGGTTATAGTAGGGCTCTAAATAAGAGACGCGATACCCACGTGATGGCAGCTTGTCTTGGCATCGAAGGAAAAGAATAAAGCCCTGCTGCTTGTGTGGGGTTTCCATAAGGAAGGTCGCCCGTTAACACAGACTAAAGTGCACCCCCCCCCCTGCTGTGCATAATCAACTGCTCCGTAACCAACTGTACTCGGACCTTCATTAATACTTCCTGTTGGGCGAGTTGGTAGTTCATCTTGAAGTAGAAATGTTGTAGCGCAAACAAAGACACGGACAAGAGAGACGAAACACACACACAAGCGCACCTTTTATAGGCCTAAGGATCGTGGCGGAAAAGACGACTGAAAACAAAAAACAGAAACAAGGGTTGTGTCAGAGCCATCAAATCCCGAGTGCATGCGCGGGTAGCAAGGGGATCACACTTCCGTTTGTCTTCCCATCGAATCAACAGGTAGCTGCATTAAAAAAGTCAATCTCAGCCTGGAGCAGAGATAAAGAAGGTTCGCTGATGCACTCGCTGCCAAATTTCTGTATATGGTAGGCTTCTAGGCTTATCCGTGCTGTCCTGTCTTTACTTTTACCAAGAAGCTTTGTCTCCTCAAACGGGGCCACACATGCTGCGCAAGTACTTACATGTGCAACAAGACGCTTGTATTTATCGTTTTCCTTTTCTAAATTTAGGGCGTGTTCCCTTAGACAGTCGTTGACTCAACGTCTAGTTCGGCCTACATAAAACTTTCTACAAGACAAGGGAATGGAATAAACCACTCCAGTGGAACACCTTACGAATGGCTTCTGATGCTTTTTCAGGCACTCGCGCTTTTTTGCAGTGCAAATGCGCGGGCAGAGCTTTCCCAACTTGTTGGCAGCCGAGAACAATACAGGTACTCCATGCCTGCTAGCAACGTTTTCGTGGTTGTGTGAGATTTTGTGGAGGTAGGGCACAACCTCTGGCCTAGGGGCCTTTTTGAAGAGCATCAGCCGTTTTTCGTCCCGTTCCACGTTTGAACTTCTGAAGGATGGCCTCGGAGACGGCTGTCAGAACCAACCAGGGAAACCCTGCAGCCACAAGCCGGCTTATCTGATAACTAAAGCTCTGAAACATCTGATGTGGGCACGATTTTTGGAGAGAAGATTACAAGCATAGCGACGCTATTCGTCTTTTGATAGTCTTGGAGTGCGCCGAGTCATACGGCAACAACTCCTTCTTTGCTCGTGGGTAACCGCCCCAGCAGACGTGTCCTTCACAGAACGTTAATTTAACGTCTAAAAACTGTAAAACCGAAACTTCCGGCAGTTAATGGGTAAAAGCCAAAGCAATACCGTGGTTGTTAAAAGCATCTAAAACATAAACTACTGTAGAGGGGTAGGTGATGGTCTCCTGCCTTGTTAAAAGTACTAAAAAATCATCTACATATCTAAAAACCTTTAAAATCCGAGTGAGCCGGCACGCGTCTCACTCGGCTCGTTCAGAACGCCGGCACGCGTCTCACGTGGCTCACCCAGAACGCCGGCACGTGTCTCACTCGGCTCGCCCAGGACTCAAGCACGTGTCTCACTCGGCTCGCCCAGAACGCTGGCACGCGTGTCATTCAACTCACCCAGAACGCCGGCACGCGTCTCACTCGGCTCACCCAGAACGCGGGCAAGTGTCTCACTCGGCTCACCTAGAACGCCGGCACGTGTCTCACTCGGCTCGCCCAGGACGCCGGCACGCGTCTCACACGGCTCACCTAGAACGCCGGCACGTGTCTCACTCGGCTCGCCCAGAACGCCGGCACGCGTCTCACGCGGCTCACCCAGAACGCGGGCACGTGTCTCACTCGGCTCACCCAGAACGCCGGCACGTGTCTCACTCGGCTCACCCAGGACGCCGGCACGCGTCTCACGCGGCTCACCCACAACGCGGGCACGTGTCTCACTCGGCTCACCCAGGACGCCGGCACGCGTCTCACTCGGCTCACCTAGAACGCCGACACGTGTCTCACTCGGCTCGCCCAGAACGCCGGCACGCGTCTCACGTGGCTCACCCAGAACGCGGGCACGTGTCTCACTCGGCTCACCCAGAACGCCGGCACGTGTCTCACTCGGCTCACCCAGGACGCCGGCACGCGTCTCACGCGGCTCACCCAGAACGCCGGCACGTGTCTCACTCGGCTCGCCCAGAACGCCGGCACGCGTCTCACTCGGCTTGCCCAGAACGCCGGCACCCGTCACCTGGCTTTTTTTTTATTTGAGCGGCATGGAACAAATTCTATGTAAAAGTTCTGTGATTGCCCCTGAATTGGATCCGCTGTTTAAATAGAGCCGAATTTAAGCCAAATTACTGTTCATCAGAGGTAAATGCCTGACAAGGCATACCACAGGACCACTCCATCTGGGTGACGGGCTCAAGGTTACCGTCCTTTTAGCGCTTTTTGACCTTCACGTGTTGTGCAAATTGCGTATGCATGCCCAGAATACTGTTTCGTTTCATTAAACACGATACTTAAAATATACAAAAAGCTGTCGTGGCAAATCGGTACTGGATATGATTCCTACCATCGCCTCTCTTCTTCGGTAATTACGTTGGTGCAGCGCTGGTGACGTACGTAAAGAACTGGGGTAACCAGGTATACAACACATTGTGTATTAGAAACACATAAAAAGAGAAAAACCTTAACATCTAACTACAGCAACACTAAGCAGGAAAACCAAGGTATCGGTCCCTGTTGTTTTTGCAAATGTACTTCCTAAGCAATAAAATTTGGCAGAGGCTTAGCTTGGTTAAGCCCAGTAAGTTGAGAAAGCAATAGCCCTGGCTGCGCCTGGTTTGGCTGGTGGTGTGTCTTGGTAGTGCTCTTAGTAAAGCTGATGTTTATGAAAGTTTTGCCCATTTGTTTTACATGGCATTATACTCACCACACGATGGCCCCCACGTGCTGGGAGATTTATGCGTGCCAGAAGAGGGAAAATACGGGCTGGTTGGTACATGTTTTACGAATTGGAAAAACAGCGCAATCAAAGACGAGACACAAGAGAAGGACGAAACACCAGCGCTGACTAACAACCAAATGGTTTATTGCTACAGGTGAGGCAGCATATAAATGAAATGGCACGAGTAAAAACACAAAATAAGTATAAGAGAAAGATACCGCACAACCACACAACTTGACTAAAAAAAGGCACGTCACTGATTAAGATACGCAAGTTCCTTTGTTAGTATATTTATCGACGGGCTGCTGATGCAGGTGTTACCGAGCTTTCTGATATGGCAAGCTTCCGAAATGAGCCTTGTGGTTTCATCTTTATAACGGGCGATGATAGTGGTCCGATTGAGGCGCGCTTCGCAATCTTCACACTCAGCACAGTGCACAGCAAGATGGTTTCTGCGAGACTTGTTCTCTATATCTTTTGCATGTTCACGCAGACTATCGTTGATGCATCGTTCCGTCTCACCGATGTAGAAACTGCCACAAGAGGTCGGGATCTTGTAAACGACACCAACACGACACTGAACGAACTTCCGCTTCTGCTTCTTCTGGCAGCCTTTTTTGCTTCCATCCTCATTAACACGCTTGCACAATCCACTAAGTTTATTCCTGGCTGAAAAAACCAGCCTAATGCCTCCTTTGCTCACTATCTTCATTAGATTGTGCGAAACTGTGCACATAAGGGATGCACACTGTTCTTTTTCTTTCTGCCAGACCGGCATCGGTGCCCGTGATCTTTCGCAGACTACATTCTGCAAGCAGGGACTCAGCAACATTTGATACCATCTTCGTGGGGTATCCTGCTGCAGATAGCCTGTTCACCTGTGCGTGAAAGCTGCCTTTTGTCTGATGACAGCAAATTTTTATCCAAAAACAAGGAGTCTGCATTGGCTCGAGCATCGCTCCTGTACTAAGCGATTTACTTCTAGCAAGTTATGACAGGCGTCTTCGAACTAAGCTCGATGACGCGCCCATTGTTAAGATAATGCGATATGTTGATGACTTTGTAATTTTATATCGCACATGATGCACAGCAAACGGCTGCAGAGATTTTTGACGTGTTCTGTTATGAACTTAATGACCTCCAATTGACTTCAGAGCTCCCCTCTAATAATAGGCTCAGGTTTTTAAACATGGAAATGACAATTTCTAACAACCATATTTGTTGGGCATACTCGCCGCGGTCCAGGAAGAGCCTTCTCCCTTTTCGGTCAGCTCACTCGAAGATTGTTAAGCGCGGTATCGCCAAGGCATGCCTAAGAGCCGCACTGCAAAGATCATGTCTGCATCAGTTTAAAGACATGCAAAAGATATAGAGAACAAGTCTCGCAGAAACCATCTTGCTGTGCACTGTGCTGAGTGTGAAGATTGCGAAGCGCACCTCAATCGGACCACTATCATCGCCCGTTATAAAGATGAAACCACAAGGCTCATTTCGGAGGCTTGCCATATCAGAAAGCTCGGTAACACCTGCGTCAGCAGCCCATCGATAAATATACTATCAAAGGAACTTGCGTATCTTAATCAGTGACGTGCCTTTTTTTAGTCAAGTTGTGTGGTTGTGCGGTATCTTTCTCTCATGCTTATTTTGTGTTTTTACTCGTGCCATTTCATTTATATGCTGCCTCACCTGTAGCAATAAACCATTTGGTTGTTAGTCAGGTCTGGTGTTTCGTCCTTCTCTTGTGTCTCGTCTTTGATTGCGCTGTTTTTCCAATTCGTAAATTTATGCGTGCCTCGGTCGCCAAAACGAGCGGCTGACGCTAACGGATGATTGTCTAGAAGCTTCCCTCTTCTTTCACTCCCACTTCCCCCCTTCCTGTACGGTGCGTTTCGGGGGTCCACCGAGATGACAGAGAATTTCCTCAAAAAGCATTGCGTTAAAAGGGCAAGGCATCGCGCCGAACGGCTGGTGGCGTTCCTGCCTTCCTGTGGTGCGGGTGTTCACCGAGATGACAGAGAATTACTGCGCCATGCCTTGCCCTTTGAACGCGCCGCTTTCTTAGGAAAGAAAATGGCGCAGTAATTCTGTGTCATCTCGGTGGACACCCGAACCGACCGCTAAGCGCGCCGCGCGCGGCAGGATCGGGAGTTAGGCCGTGCTTGGTAGCTGCGGCCTCGCTACACGACAGGCTGAAAGTGCAACTAGTATTGCTTTCGCAATAAAAGCGAACAAGTTGAACGCTGTTTGTTTCCCTCGGCCTTGTTCTTTAATAGGAAGAATATCTTGTAGTTTTGGAAACTCCAGGTTATACAAGAATTCGAAAGTAATAAGCTTCTAGGTAAAGCATGCTAAGTAGTTCTGTGCTAGCATTTAGAATGGTGACGTGTTCACCGATTAAAACCGCGACGATGCTGAGGGTTCTCCTCACTCCGTTGGTCATGTGCGGAAAAACTTGTGATGACGTTGTTCTTGTAAAAATTACAGATATTCGCTGTCTTCGCGCACGTGCGGCCCTGCTTCGCACGACGCCGCCAAACAATGCTTCGTGAGCTCCGCCTCCTCGCAGCAACCGTTCTTTCGCTGTAAATGTAGCGCCGCCATACGTGACGTCACCATAGCAACCTCTGCCTGTCGTGGGGCACTGCAGAGAAGCCTGAGCGCCAACGGGGCTTTACTCGGCGATTACTTGAAGTGCTAGCACAAAAAGACCTCGCCAGCTTTATCCCTCAAGCTTCACATAATTGACTTCTTTAAACTCGTCGAATTCTAAAACCTCTTCAGTTGCCTGGGAACATAGAGGCATAGAGTAACATCCTCGTATTTTTTTATTTTAGTCTTCGTTGTAATGACGAGTTGTGTTCGCTTGTGAGTGCCATCATTCACGTTTGTGGTACAAATTTATTTATTTGATAAACCCCTAAAGGCCTCCAGTCGAGGGTATTACATAGGGGGAGCAGTAACACATAGGAATGCAAAACAAAAATGTGCAAGCACCAAGGTGCAACAGAGCAAAGCACAAGTAGAAAACAAAACAAACAAATAATAACCTGTAATATACATTATAATTCAAACGAAAAGAGAACAGATCGTTCATTAGAGGCTTAACATAACCGCTGGAACAAAACAAAAGAACAAAACAGCTGAATGCAGGATACGGTACAATCAACGAGTAATGCTAGACAGACATTTGGGTTAGAAGGTCCTGGAAGTTGTTAATGTTACGTTCTGAAGCGATGTGTGATGGTAGATTATTCCAGTCGAGAATAGTACGAAGTATGAAAGAGTTCGCAAAAAGAAGTGTGGCATAATATGCGTTCAACTTTTAGCGGGTGGTCGCAACGTGGAAAAATATTCAGGTGATTGAAAAAAATCGTCATGGAGCAGAACATTATGGTAAAGTTTATGGAAAAGAGCCAAGCGTGAGAGTTTGGGTCGATGTGATAAAGTATCAAGTTCGGCGCGAGCCTTTAGTGCAGTAACGCTAGTATGACGAGAATAATCCGAAAACATGAATCTAAAGGCAAGATTTTGCAAATATTCCACCTCATCTACAAGGTATGCTTGGTCCGGGTCCCAGATAGCCGACGCATATTCGATTTTAGGCCGTATTAAGGTAACGTATGCTAATTTTTTTAGATGAAAAGGCGGTTGTTTATGGTTACGTTTTAGAAAACCAAAAGGGCAGTTAGCAGCTGCCAGAATTTGGCTAAGATGGTAATTTCATGTTAAAGTAGACTGAAGGTACAGAGAATTCCGTTTTTATGTGCGGGAATTTAAAAAATTCCTGTGAGCAAACTACTGGCCTAATTGAGAGCAAACTTCGCTCACGGGGTAGCATATTATGGTCTACGTTATTTGAGATGTAATTAAACGTCGGTACTTGCCTGCATTTCCTGAAATTAAGAAGAAACTGCTGTCAACTGCGAATAAAGCTGTCGCAGACGACAGCTATACGCGAGCCGAGCAGCTGGTTTGACAGGGCGCGCCATCTACCGGAAGGAGAGATTCGAAGAACAGACGAGCCGGGACGTCGTTTGCCTCGCCTTCCGGCAGATGGCGCACCCTGTCAAACCAGCAGCTCGGCTCGCGTATAGCTCTCGTCTGCGACAGCTTTACTCGCAGTTGACAGCAGTTTCTTCTTAATTCCAGGAAATGCAGGCAAGTACCGACGTTTAATTACATCTCAAATAACGTAGACCATAATATGCTACCCCGTGAGCGAAGTTTGCTCTCGATTAGGCCAGTAGTTTGCTCACAGGAATTTTTTTAATTCCCGCACATAAAAACGGCATTCTCTGTATAGTCCAAAATACTTGCAGGAAGTAGAAAGTTAAACCGGGCTATTGAGGAGAATGTAAGGCGTCGGAATGCGGCATGACTTGCGAGTGAAAGAGACCAGTTTGTTTTAGAGGAATTAAGGGTCATTAACCAAGAAGAATACCAGTTACAAATGGAATCTAAATCAGTTTGCAGGGATTGGCGGTCGGAGTCATCAGTGATGTTATGGTATGTAACACAATCAGCGAATAAACAGAATTTGGATGATGCGCAAGCGGGTAAGTCATTTATGATGATTAGAAAAAGTAAAGGTCCCAGAACGCTTCCCTGGGGAGCACCGGACGAAACAAGCGAAGAAGGAGAAAGATGATTCTTGACAGAAATGAACTGACATCGACATGCAAGAAAAGCCTTAACCCAGGCAAAAACGTCGGGATAAATGTTCAAGTGAGTTAGTCTGAGCAAACTTCTGTGATGGGGGACCCGGTCAAATATCATAAAGAAGGAGAGAATTAAATAAGCATTGATTCACGCAGTATAGTTCTTCATTCAAGTACTCCAAAATTAAGTGACGGGAGGTGTAATAAGCATAACGCACATGCGGGAACCTTCATGCACAGAACAATATGCTGAAATGTCTGCCGAAGACATTAAGCTATTACTGAACTTAGATGACATTTCCAGTTCATTAATGATTCCTGAATCCAAACTACTGTGCTTACCTTCCCGTACACCTTGATATTCAAAAGAAATCCATGGTCATACATGACGAAATTCTTAAACTTCTTGACCTGAAATGAGTCATAAAGCGGACAAAACGAAGCATGGTAAAACACAACTTACATAACTGGGTCAGTGAGGTGTTTATCCAATAAACTGAGAGAAATGTAAGGCAGCCACCGTGGATTCCAATTACGCCAATGAAATAACTAGAAGAATAAGAGTGGTGCTCATCGTAAATGGCAGGTTTTCTCTGATCATGAATGATAGTTTACCAATATCCCTCAAGAAGAAGGCACACTACAGCTGCTTCATACCGTTACTCACCTATTGGGCCGAAACGTGGAGGCTAACGAAAAGGCTTCAGCTGAAGTTAAGGACAACGCAGCGAGCTATGGAAAGGAAAATGATAGGTGTAACGTTAAGAGATCGGAAGCGGGTGGAGTGGGTGAGGGAACAAACACGAGTTAATGATATCCTATTTGAAATCAAGAGGAAGAAAAAGAGACCGGAAGTGGGCAGAGGTGACGGTACCAGCAGCCGCCGAAACCAAAGAGCATAAAGGATGTCTTTTTTTAAATTGTAGTTCATCGTCAATGGGTGATCAGTAAAACCAGAAGAAAAACAACCACAAGCCGCCAGTGGAATCCGAACTCACGACCACCGAATTTCGTGTCCGGTGCTCTAATAACAGTGCTACGGCAACGGCTCTTGAGCCTGCTTCTTTCGGCGGTCATCATCATCATCCTGACTAGGCCCACTGCAGGGCAAAGGCATCTCCCATGTCTCTCCAATTACCCCTGTCCTTCTTCGCCAGCTGCATCCACCGTATACCCGCAAATCTCATCCGCCCGCCTATCTTTCTGCCTCCCTCCGCTACGCTTGCCTTCTATTGGAATCCGCTCCTTTACCCTTAAGGGCCAGCGGCTATCTTGCATTCGCATTACATGCCCTGCCCAAGCCCACTTCTTCCTCTTGATTTCAACTAGAATGCCATTAACCCACGTTCGTTCCGTCACCCACTCCGCCCATTTCCGATCTCTTAACGTTACACCAATTATTTTCCTTTCCATAGCTCGCTGCGTTGTCCTGAGCTTAAGCTGAACCCTCTTTGTTAGCCTCCACGTTTCTGCCGCACAGGGAAGTACCGGTAAGATACAGCTATTGTAGGCTTTTCTCTTGAGGGGTATTGGTAAACTGCCATTCATGATCTGAGAGAACGTTCTGTGTGCGCTCCACCCCATTCTTATTCTTTTAGTTATTTCCCTCTCATGATCTGGATCAGCGGTCACTACCTTCCCTAACCTTCCCTAAGAAGATATATTCTCTTATTGCTTCCAGCACCTCGCTACAAAAGTTTGGTTTGGTTTATGGGGTTTAACGTCCCAAAGCGACTAAGGCTATGAGAGACGCCGTAGTGGAGGGCTCCGGGAATTCCTGTTCCCTTGCTAGACTGTTGAACGTTTCTTTGATTTTGTGCATGTTAATGTTTAGCCCCGCCGTTCTGCTCTGCCTGCCTAACTCATTGATCATGCTTTGCAATTCATGTCCTGAGTGAAATAGCAAGGAAATGTCATCAGCAAATCGCAGATTACTTACGTATTCTCTACTAACTCTTATCCCCAACTGTTCCCATTTCAGGCCCCAGAAAGCCTCCTGTAAACAGGCGGTGAATAGTATTGGCGAGATTGTGTCTCCCTGCTGGACACCACTACTTATTGGAATTTTATTGCTTACTTTATAGAGGACTATGGTAGCTCTGCAATCGTTACAAATATCTTGCAATATTTTCACATAACGTTCTTCTACACTCTGATTCCGCAATGCCTGCAAGACAGCTCAGGTTTCCACTGAGTCAAAGGCTGCCTCGTAATCAATGAAGGTTATATTAGGGGTCGGTTGTATCATGCGGATTTCTCTGATTGACAGGGTGAGAATGGTCTTTTGTCGAGTATCGTTTACGAAAGCCTGCCTGATCATTTGGTTGATTGAAGTCTAAGGTTTTCCTTACTCTATTAGCGATTACCTTATCGATTACGTTGTAGGTAACGGGCAGTAAGCTGATCGGTCCGTAATTCTTCAAGTCCTTGGCGTCTCCTTTCCTATGAATTAAGATACTGGGTGCGTTCCAAATCTCTAGACGTCCGACAAGGCGTCTAGTGTGACGTCTAGGAAGCCTTCTACATGTCTACATATTGGGACGTGTCTACTTCACTCGCCGCCTTGCGGCGTACAAATTGAACTAAAATTTACGAATAGTTGCACTCCTATGTTCTTAAAAATTGTTAATAAAACAATATAAAAACGCGCTCTTAGTAGTTTGCTTGCTTTTTTTTGGCTGTAATAATGGTGCGTTCATCGCTGCTGCTTTAGCAGACGATCTCACCCGCATAGCAGACGATTTCCTCCCCCGCGATTCACACATATAAGCTGCTATAGCAATCGTAGGTCCACAAAGACTGCTTTATTGGCCGCCAGTTCTTACAAAAATCAACTTAACCGAATGACTCACACTAGAAAGATGGTGCATTTCCGGGCTCCAGAGCTCGCGAAGAGCACGAATTGCTCAGCTCCGATTGCACCAACTGCGCCGCCATCTTTAGACAGGAAGTTAGCCTGCATCCATGTTGACTTCGGCGAAGCAGTCTTCTTGGACGGCTTGGAGAACAAAGGAACGCCTCTCAAAATTGTGGCTGTCCGGCAAGACATCTAAGTAGACGTCTACTCGGGAGTATTGGAATGCACCCAATGTTAGCGTTCTTCCAACCACCTGGTACGCTCGAGGTGACAAGGCATTGCGGGAGCAGGGTGGCTAGTTTTTCTTGCATAATCTCTCCGCCGTCCTCCAACAAATCTGCCGTTACCTGATCCTCATCAGCTGTGTTCTCCTATTGCATTGCTCTTACGAGTTTCTTTACTTCCTCCATCGTTACTGGCGGGATGTCCCATTGCTGTGCTCGACTGCCTCTGTCAGTAACGTGCTGATCACATTCGCTACTCTATAGCTTTGTGTAGAACTCTTCGGCTACTTTAACTATTTATTTATTTACTAGAGTAGTTTAAGTGAAGCCTGACAGTGTTCATCAGCGGACCTCGCCCGTGCAGCGGACCTAGTATGTCCTCTATTACCGCGAGTGCAACGTAGGAACGTGGTCAAACAGATAGAACGGAGGCTGTGCGAGAACTCTCTTATGCTGCCCATGGCATCAAGACTGCCAATTCCTGGCCCTCCTTAAACTATTAAGCCTACAAGTGAAGGGAAAAGAGGGGCTCGTCATGGCATACATGACGCTAGCCAACAGCCACCAAAACCAAGCAGCAAAGGGGATCTCATCTTTTTTTTTTAATTTTTAGTTGTTTATCAATGGAAAATAAATAAAAAAAGAAAAAGAACTACATACGACCGATGGGATCCAAACCCACGACATCCGAATTGCGAGGGCAGAGCGGACAAGCGAGCAAACGCGGGTGAATTACAGCTGAGTCAAGATAAAGGGGAAGAAATAGGCTTATTTGGGCAGGAAATGTAATGCGAAGGCGAGATAACCGCTGGTCCTTGAGGGCAACTGAGTCGATTGCAAGAGAAGGCAAACTTATCAAGGGGTGGCAGAAAGTTATTTGGGCGGATGGGATTGAGAAATTGGCCGGGATAGGGTGGGCGGCAGCTGGCAAAGCATAGACCTAATTGGAGAGATATGGGAGAGGCCGTCGCCCTGCAGTGGGCGTGGTCAGGCTGATGATGATGAGAATACCCATGAATTGTTGACGTAGGAAGCTTTAAATTTGCACTGTAGATTGTAAAAAAATGACAATCTGTATGATAGGATTTTTACCGATGGATACTGTCGCGCAGGAAAGAACAAGGAATGTAATAAAGCGACACAAGACACGTCGCTTGCAGCTTTCTGCCGTGTCGTGTTATTTTTCGCTCTACAGTATTCGGTATCAACTATTACCAACATGCCCAACCATTCGCACTGGTTCAGCATATTTTAACGCATAGGGCAGAAATGTTAATATGATCATAATAATTTAAGACCACAGTAGAGAGAGGCCAGGTGGATGGTTTCTTGACGCTCACAATGTGAACAAGGGAGTGGAATGCCTCAGATATTATGGACACCGGACATGCATGGCTCTCTGGAACCCGCGCGGCTGACGCCATCACTCAAGGCCACACTTACGGAGCGGGGGCTGAAGCCTGGCTCGCGGACCATGTACCCCAAAGCTATGCCGTAATACTGGAGCACATAAGGGGCAGTAGGAGACAGTACCCTCCGCCTGATACTAAGTTCAGCAAAAAGGAGGCAACACGCTGGCGCCAGCTTCAGACAGGTACCTTTCCGTGCTTGTCACTACAAAGGAAAATTCATCCCACTGCTTAGGAAGACGGTTGCCCAAATTTCGGGGATAGGGCTACACTGTTCCACACCACGTGTGCTTGCTATTGTAACTCGGCAGTGCCTTCACACCAAAGTCCCCCATTAGAGCAGTGGGAGACAGTCTGAACCAGCACGGTCCTGGGGCACCAGCTCGCCTGTGTACAACTAGCTTGTGCGACGGCTGTCTCCATGGGGGCCGTGGACTACACAAAAGAAATCCGAAGCGAACCACTCTGCTCCCATCGGGGAATTTTTACGAATAATGCGTATTCTTCTAAACTGCAGACGGCGCTGCCCCGTCAGTCATTCTGAAGCACGGACAACGGCGAAATACTTTAAGTCGCAGATAGCTTTGTTTTATGCGAAGTTTCGTTAATAAAACTTCGGACTTCTGAGGCGAGCAATGCGCGCCCTTGTTGCTCTTATCAAGCGATCACGGAAGAAAGCCTTCTCGCTTTTAGACAACGTGCATCTGAAGCTGATTGGGAAGCTATTCTCTCTAAACGTGACGCGAACGAGGCTTATGAATACTTCCTCGCTATATTGAAGCCAATGTACACTGCCTGTTTCCCAACAAAGACTTTTAAGCGGACTAAAAAAACCCGCAAACCATGGCTCACACCTGATCTCCTGCTTAAGATAAAAAAGAAGAATGGACTCTACCATAAATTTATCAGGACAAAAGAGATGGATAATTTGTCTATTTTCAAAGCATATCGTAACCGCCTAAACAAGGAACTTGGGAAAGCTAGGAATGAATATTTCGAAAATGATTTCGAATCAACTAAAGGGCGTAGTGACCTTGTTTGGAAAAAACTTAACAACCTTATAGCTAATGATACTGCTGCCAGAGGAATTTCTTCAGTGAAATTAAATGGTGTACAGGTGTCTGACCAGGGTTTAGCGAACGAGTTTAATAAGTACTTTGTTGGTCTTTGCCTCGACACGGACGTATATAATGACTTGAATTGATTCCCACTACTAAACAAAACGATATATCTTAATCCTGTTAATGAAGCCGAAATAATGACAATTTTCACAGAGCTTAAATATAGTACTTCATGCGATATTGATGGACTACAGATACGGCCCATAAGATCGATTCTCGACATTATTTTGCCCTACATAACACATATGTGGGCACAGCGGACCGCACATAGCCTTACGCTTCGTTGTTCTGCTTTGCACAGGTTGGTTGTTATTCTGCTACAATTAGAAGTGAATGCCGCGGTCTTTTGGTCCTGCCGTGCCCACAACGCTGTGTTATCATTGCCCAAGACGTGTTTTGTGTTTGCGCGCTGCTTTTATGTGGTGACATTGAATGTAACCCTGGGCCTGATAATTCAAATGAGGACAGTACAGAACTATTAAAGCAGTTGCTTACAGCTCATTCCAAGTTAACAGCAGAGATTGTAGCCCTCAGAACACAACAAGGAGATTTGGAAAAAACAATATCTGACTTAAACTCTCGCTTTGCGGATTTTGAAAAACAAACAGAATGTATTGATAATATGGAACGCACAATTCACGCCTTGCAGTCGAAACTGGTCTATATGGAAGATTACAGTAGACGTTCCAATTTAGTCGTTTTTGGTGTAAGCGAGGAACCAGATGAGACAGAATCTGATCTAAAACAGAAGGTTCTGACTGAAATTTTCTCGGAAACACTTGATGTCCATTGTACTTCTGTCGGTAGAATTCAACGTTTAGGAAAGAACAATGTCAACAGGCCTGTAATCATAGTTTTTCAGGATTACAATGAAAAGCAAAAAGTCCTTAAAAACGCTCACAAGCTCAAAGGAAAAAAAGTATCTATTCAGAATGACTACTCAAAGGAAACCCTCAGGAAACGAAAACTATTATGGGATAGTACTAAAACTGAGAGAGACAAGAAAATGAAGATGACCTTAATCAATGATAAGTTGCTCGTTGCTGGCCAGATGTTTTCGTGGGATGATACCACTAGCACAAGGGTGAAACTGCCATCGCGGAAATCACGAAAAAGTGAATGACGTAGTGCGCGGATCAAGAAGGAATTAAGACTTATAAACATTAATACGCGCAGTATAATCAACAAAAGCGAACAGCTTGAGGCACTTCTTCTTGGGTACAATCCACATATCGTCATCATTACGGAGACATAGCTTCGCGATGAAATAGATAACAAAGACGTTTTTCCTCCAACTTATCAAATCTATCGGCGTGACAGATTATCAAGAGGTGGTGGAGTGGCGGTTTTGGTTAAAAACAATATTCATGCGACTTTAACTCGGAAAATCGATGACCATGAAAGCATTTCCCTAAAGCTATCTTTTAGGGGCCGTTCCATTTTTCTATTTGCTGTTTACCGAGCTCCAGATTCCCCTCCTCAGTTTCTACGCGATTTGTCGGAACACATGTCATCATTCAAACATAAAAACGTAGTTCTTGTCGGTGATTTTAATTTACCTAACACTAATTGGCAGTTGGCCTCATCTAATTCACGACATTGCGCAAATGCTGAACACTTATTTGATATTATGCTGGGTCACAATTTGAAACAGGTAGTCGGACAGCCTACACGTATTCATGGCTCATCTGCTTCCATTCTTGACTTGATTTTTGTGAACCGCTCTTTTGAAATGTTTTCTGTTTCGATTCATCAAGGACTATCTGATCATGAGTTGGTGTATTTCACTTGCGATTTCGTCGCTGATAAATGTGCCGTACCGTCCAAAACCGTACTTGTAAAAGATTTCTCGCGTGCCAGGGATGAGAGTGTATTAGATTGTTTAGACCTGTGTCTCAGCACCTTTGTCGGAACTGACACATCTGATCTCTGGACCAAGTTTAAAGACATATGCACATATTGTATCAACCAATTTATTCCATCAAGAGCTAAAAAAAGTGGCAAATCTAATCCCTGGATTGAGCGAGAAATCTTGCATCTCAAAAGAAAACTTAGACGCTTAAAAGAGCCCGTGTCCCTCACAACATCATTAAAATGAAGCAGGCTTCTTTGACCAAAGCTGTTGCGGCTGCTAAGCGGCATTACTTTCAAAACATTCTGCCGAATTTCATTCGTAACGCTCCTCAGAAATTTTGGAATTTTTTAAGCAAAGAAAAAAATCCCTGCCTGCGATGATGCATGAGGGCACGTGGCTCACCAACAAAAAAGATATTGCTGACAAGTTCAATTCATATTTTCACAGTGTGCTTTCCCAACCTGCAAATAATTTCACAACTCGTGATTCTTGTTCCCAGCCTGTGCACGATCTCGTATCTCAACCTGGTATTTTTGCAATGCTTTTGAATCTTAAAACAAAAGCAACTCCTGGGCCTGACGAAATACCTAATTCATTTTTACATCGTTATGCTGAGATGGTTTCGCACTTTCTTGCTATCATTTTTCGTGCTTCTCTTTTGTCTTCAAGTCTACCACCCGATTGGAGGGTGGCCCGTGTCGTTCCCATACACAAAACAGGTGATGCCGCATTGTTTAATAATTACCGTCCCATATCGTTGACCTCTTCGTGCTGCAAACTTCTTGAACATATTGTAGCCAATTACATTAAAACATTTCTCGATGACAACAACAAATTATCGGCTTTCCAGCATGGTTTTCGCAAAGGCTTTACATCCGTAATTCACAATTTCGCTCAAGTTCTGGACAATTCCGGCCAAATAGATGTCATATTTCTAGATTTTAAGAAAGCTTTTGATTTAGTTCCGCACAATAAACTTATCCATAAACTTGAAACTATAGGTCTTCCTTCTTTTATTGTTAATTGGGTTGCGGCTTATTTATCTAACCGATTTCAATATGTTAGTACCGATGATCATTGTTCTAACGAACTTCCAGTCACTTCTGGTGTCCCGCAGGGCAGTGTCCTTGGGCAATTACTGTTTCTTATCTATATTAATGACATTACAGACATCATCTCTCATCCGGTTCAAATTAGGTTGTTTGCCGACGATTGTGTTTTGTTTAATGAAGTTAAAGTTCATGGCGACCAGATTTTACTTAATCATAACCTACAGAATGTTAGTGAATGGTGCGTTAAATGGGGGATGGAACTAAACGCCGACAAGACAGTATTTATGCGGATCACTAATAAAATAAACAGTCATTCCTTTTCATATAATCTTCCCACTCGGCACCTTTCAGAAGTCAAAGAATACAAGTACCTAGGAGTAACAGGCACAAGTTAAAACAAGCTCCCCCTAACGTTAAGCAATTGGCATATTACACCATGATTAGACCAAAACTTGAGTATGCATGCACTGTTTGGGATCCTCACACAAAGACTAACATTAATGCCCTTGAAAGAATTCAGCGCAAAGCAGTTCGGTTTATATTTTCTAAATATCGCACCACTGACTCACCATCTGCTCTGTTGCTTCAACATAATATACAGTCCCTTGAAACTCGGCGTAGAATACTAAGGTTAAGATTTCTCTTTCTATTGAAAACTAACAAACTGTCAATGGCCCCCGATTTGTATCTCCAACCGATAACGTCCAGGTCAACCAGAAACAGGCACACTGAATCGTTAAAACCTTACTTTGCCAGAACTAACATATTCGAATTCTCTTTTTTTCCCCGCACCATTACCGAGTGGAATCAGTTACCACCATCATCAACACTTGACATTGATGCCATTGAACAGGCCGTTCATTGATTTTTTTTACTTGCCTTGTACTTTTTGTTTTGTGCTTTTTTGTATTGTGTTTATTGTGCCCCTCCTGCCAGGGCCCTTCACTGGGCTTGCAGTATGTCCTAAATAAATAAATAAATAAATAAATATAATTATTCTATGTATTGCAAATGCTGTTTTTCCTCACGAAATGCAAGTTGCCCGCTGTTCTGTACTTTTTAAGAAGGGTGATAGGAACCAGCTAGGCAATTACCGCCCGATATCAATTCTTCCAATATTCTCAAAGGTACTTGAAAAAGCGCTTCACAAACGCTTTTCGGCATTTGAATCCAGACACCACATACTTACCAAATCACAATATGGATTTAGAAAGCACCTTTCCACAGAATTTGCACTGTTAGATCAGAAGGAATATATACTAAAACAATTTGAACAGAATAGGATAGTTTTAGGAATATTCATTGATTTCACAAAGGCCTTTGACCTTATAAATCATCAATTACTTCTCCAGAAGCTTGAACGCTACGGCTTCCGCGGGCACGCAGCATCGATAGTTCAGTCATATCTTCAATATCGCCGGCAGGCTGTTAGTGTAAATGGCTTCATGTCTCAAACTCTCCCTGTTCGCTGCGGTGTACCGCAAGGGAGTATACTCGGTCCTTTTCTTTTCAATCTTCATATTAATGACATCGTCAATGTATTTCCCCTCACAAAATTTATTATATACGCAGGCGATACCAGCATATTCTTGGCTGGTGAAAATGCTAATGAGTTAATAGATACAGCAAACTGCATGCTCGAACATCTAGAGCAGTGGACACAAAAAAATTGCATTACAAATTAATGTAAACAAAACAAAAGCAGTTATCTTCCGGGCCAAGAATAAACAAGTTCACCTGACAAAACAATTATGTTTGCGAACTTGTCCACTGGAAATAGTGGCACATTTCAAAACCCTGGGGGTTGTCTTTAATCAGCAAAAGTCCTGGGACGATCACATAGCCCACATAACTTCTAAGTGGTCGCAAATAATTGGTATACTCCATCGCAACCGTGAAATCTTGCCGTCTTGTGTTATGATGTTAGTTTATCGCTCTTTATTCCGTTCTCGCTTTAACTACTGTAGCCTTATCTGGGGTACTACAACACAGGAAAATCTGAGCAAATTACTCGTATTGCAAAAAAAGGCAATGGAATTGTTAAGAGATTACCAAGGTTACATCACACAGGAGAAATATTTTTAGAGCACAAAATTATACCAGTAACAAAAATCTATGACTATCGCCTTAGCCGAACGCTTAAACAGGAATTTTTGAATGAAACGTCTTTTATTCAAAATCTTTCAGGCCTGAAAAGGCGCGAACAAACTTATGAAACAAGAAATAATGACATGTGGCAAACTAATACATTTCGAACATCCTACGGTCTGCAAACTTTAGAAAACCGCCTTCCACGACTTCTTAAAGATCTACTAAAACAGAATATAACACCCCAATGTGTAACATTTCAGAGACTTCTAACTTACTATCTTTGTAACATTTAATGCAATTCTTCATGCAACGAAAACAGCCGCCTTGGAACTGTTGGTGTTCCTGGCTCGTATTCATATGTTTTCTATTAAAGTGTCTTTACCATGCAATTGCGTTGTGTTAAATATTCGAATTCCTTATTTCTTTTTGCCATGTGTTTATGGTTTTGTACTGCTTTAAATATATGTGCCAGGTGCATCTGTTTTGTAACATGTTTCTGTACTGTCTTTTAGTGCGGTGTGCTCATCGCACGTAGTTTTCGCTTTACCTTGTATATTTTGTTTTTGCGCCACTTTGTATGCTGCCAAAAAGGGGGGCCGTTGCTCTGTCAAGCTGTTGAAACACAGCTTTTACTTCGGTCCCCTGCATGATCATGTACAACGTGGTGATCAAATAAACATATAAAATATTATTATTATATATTATACTATATTATATTATATTATACTATATTATATTATATTATATTATATTATATTATATTATATTATATTTGAGAGCTTTCATCTGGATGCTCCAATAACAGTAAGGAACATATCTTTTTGCTGAAATGCCCGAAAGAACTGCAGCACGATTGTTTTTACCGAATTATTTGGACGGCATACTGCGTTCTTAAGGTTCTGGCCGTATGCCAGCTGGCTGTTAATTTGTTGGTTGGTTTGGTTGGTTTATGGAGTTTAACGTCCCAAAGCGACTGAGGCAATGAGAGAAGCGGCTCTTTATTTGTGAAGAAATCTATTTTGTTGGTGCTTATATTACGCCCTGTAACAAATGACATTTTAACCGTTCAAATTCTTTGTTTTTAATGCGCAGCATTCAACTACATGAATCCCACATTCGGAGTGTGTTGGTGATTGTGTGTGTCGAGGGAGACTTCTGGAGGGTGCAGGTTGGTCGAGGAAAGCTTTTAACTGGCGGGTGACCCATCTCGAATGTTGAAACAGCTGGCTCCTCACGATGGTTAAGCTAAGTGGCGAGTGGAGGTGGATGTGTGAGTTCGGGGTGAGGTCCTGAGATGGGCTTCAACGGCGCTCACTCTCCAAACGGGCGGCGAGTCGCTACGCCGCACACGCTCGCCGCGGCTCGTCCAAACGGAGCACTGCGCGCGGCGCATGGGCGCATGCGGTCGGCGCGGTGGCCGGCAGGCCAGCGCTCGCTCGCCGTGAAGCCTCGACGGTCAGTGTGCCGCTTCTGCACCGATCTTGAGGCACTCGTATTCAAGACGAGATCAGGCCACTCGAGGGACCACCACCAACAGAAGAGGAGCTCTTGGAAAAAATAAATTGCCGACGGTTGCGTTACTTTCTAATGCGAAATTTGAGCGCAGCTCATCAGCTGTTTTAGCTTCTAAATATATTGAGGCAAAGAATTCGAGCAAGACATATATGTACCATTACAGACAACTTTAGAAGGAGCTCACTTAACAAAACACGTTGTGGGGCTAGTCGGTGAAGCATGGCTTCTTGATGAAGGTTTTTTTAGCACTACAAGAAACGAGGACACAGAAGGAGGAGCGAAGAGAGCAATTAAGTTATCGAGAGTTTGCGGGAGGCGGCGTGTGTTGCGCATAGGAACGTTACGCGGCGAAGAAATAGCAGCGACTGCTGATGCTACTGACGCTACTAGCGAGTCAAGTGAACGTGGCTCTGCGTTTCGGCTTGGGCTGCACGCACCGTGATCCGCTGATGCCGAGCCTGCACTTCGGCAACCGGAGAACACCGTGCGCTATCGCACGGTCGCCGCCCCGAAGGAAGAGGGTGGGGGGGGGTGAGTGGGTACACCAGTGGCGAACGTCTTGAGCGTCCAGGAGCGTCTCCTGGATGCTTTCGGCTTTCGGTCCAGGAGAACTGGCGCCAGGAGCGCGCGCAGCTAGAGCAGCGCGCTGCCCCGACTGCGGAGCTGGTTACATGGGACACCGGCGACGCCACGAAACGCAGCAACGGGCGCCAAAAATCTACGCTCTAAAAAAGAAAACGCCCACGCGCAGCCTTACTGCGCATTCCTATTAAGGCAGTGAAGCGGGATGATGATAAGAATCAGAGTCCACAACAGATCCGGAAAGCCGGAAAGCGAAGGCTGAGAAGGCGCGCGCCCCAGCTCCCGAGCCAAAGAGGGCCGTCTCCACCACGCGCGCGCACAGCAATCACGCCATCTGCGGCGCTCGTGTCGCTGCGACATCAGCGCCCTCCTTTGTTAGTTAAGGTAACTAAGCAAGCTAAGGAGGGTGCATCGAGGGGGAAGCCAACCATAAGGGAAAGTTGGGGGGCAAAGTCCCCATATCGTGCGACTATGTTCCGAGCCCGCGGCAGCACGAACAGGTCAGCTACGCTGGCCACCGCACGAGGGCACTATGCTATCACCGCAGCCGATCAGGCCTCGTGATAAACCACGACACACTCTTCATCTGTGCAATGCCATCAACGTCCACCTGCGGCGCAGATCAGATCTGCTTAACCTCAGTCTAACGTCGTCGCCGCCAGGGATGCCAACTGCCGAGCAAAACAAAACCTTGAGCCAACGAGGCCAAACACTCGCGTCTACTTAACTACGTTAAAAAATTCATGGGGACACTTTGTTGACCTAAAGTGCGGTGAGGCGGAAGCCTTAAGCGCAGTGTTGCTGCTTGTGTCACTGATGTGTGGTTAAGATGTTGAGCTTCGCCTCTAAGAGTGGAATGCGACAGCGTCTTGCAACGCTGCCAGGGGAGTCCACAAAACGCCATCGCCCGTTCGGCTCTACGCCCTGCTCGTCGGTAAATTGGTTTTTGAGTAAAGGAAATGTATCTGTCTCGCATATCTCGGTGGACACCTGAACCTTGCCGTAACGGGAAGGGAGGAAGATGGGAGTGAACGAAAAGACCGTATTCACAGACGCGCCTTTGTTCATTCCAAACCATCGAGCTGGCGTGGCGGATTGGTTATCGTGCTCGTCTCGCACTACGGAGACCCGACTTTGATTCCCCAACTCGACGAATTTCCTGCTCGGTTTTATTTATATATCTTGTCGGACTAGGAAGGTTAATTAGACTAATAACTAAACTCAGTAACAGTTACTTGGAGCATCACTATACCATCCCTTTAATTGGCTGCATGGTTACTAGCCAAAGTACAATTGGCCTCGTTTGAAACTCGCGCACTGGGACGTCACGACCATTTGGACCAATTGAAAAGCGTGACATTTCTGTCGACAACTCCTGCTTACAACGATGAGGCATTAAAGGCTTCTGTCTTAAAATCCTTCCAATCTTTTTACTTCTATAAAGGTTGATTCGTCCTTGCCGTGTACTTGAGATTGTAGGTGGTTTCCTTGCACGAAGTCACATGTAGGTTCAATCTACCCTGAAGCACCCGATAAGGAACCGATGTCAGGAGGAATGTCACCTTCCCAGCCCCCTTTGCTGTTCTGTGTATTCAGTGTTAATTCATACGTGTAGGCTCATACTTTGCGCGTTACCCTTATTCGGTTTGTTATAATTGTTTTTTCTGCTTTTGCATGCGGTTTCCACTCATGTAATGGCCCTTCAACAGGGCTGACAGTATCAATAAAGAAAGAAGAAGAAAGGAGGTACAGGACGAACATCTTTTTTTTCGTAGGCAACTCCAAATGGCTTTGAAGAGTCGCTTCGTGCATGCAGCTATATGGGCGTTCAGCCGACACCGACAATGTATCGATGCTGGTGTGCACGCGTACCAGCTTTTAGCGCTCCAAAGCCTTAAGTAGGTTTGGAATGGCCAGTCACGATTGGGCTTACCGAGGTTTTTCCAGGAGTCTGCATCTAGTTTCCCGTCAGTAAAGTGGAGGGCCCCGATGTAGGCTGAATGTCAGGGTGTAGACTCTGTTCTCCCTTGCTTTACTGATATATCTTATGCGGAATCAAAATAGCGAAACCCAGTTTCGCCCTCCCACAGGTTTTCTACAGGGGTCCATGCAAATATCTGAGGGTTTTCTCGAGATCCAATTACCCACGTGGTTCTAACCGCTTTCTATTCATAGAAATCAACCATGGTATCAGTTTATCTGGTCAACCATGGTATCAGTGGCTGCTCCTCAGCTAATCTCCACGGATTGGGAAATTAAAGTGGAACTTTCGGCATGTTCTTTCAAGTGTCAGCAAAGATCACTATAGACATCATATGGGGCGCAAAGTAATATGGCGTAAAATTTTTCATGGCGTAAGCCTAGCATTTATACTCTGGGAGGCATTTGCTGACAACATTGTGAGTTTCAGTCAAAAGTTGAAGTTGAGACATGTGTATGGTTTCGATTGAAACAGCACCTATATTTATTCAGAGTTTTCCATTATTTCTCTAGTGCCTCTTCTGAGGACTATGGGATGAAAGGCGGAGAAAAACTACCAAACTAGCGCGTCGCAGTGTTCGCTCACAGCCACACGAAGTCCGCACACGAGGTTCAAACAGCCAACTTAGTGTGCAAAAGCACTAGCTGTTTGTGAAATACTCCTCGCGGCCGGTGACTGAAACTGCCACCGGTTTCGACATATTTGTGACAAAAATCCCCGGCAAACATCCACAAAGGTGCTCCTTGAGATCAGGAGTCCGCTTACCTGCGTAAAGTGGCGTAGGTTCTGATACGATGTGCCGATCAGAGAATGAGCCAAATACACTGGTGTTCTTGTCTGAAACGAGAAGAATTTTAATGGTATATAGGCAAACAGTATGTTACTTGGAACTGTGTTCATGTCTAACATACAAATATTTTGAATATTTAAATATTGTAAGAAACTGTTCTGGAAACATTGAAGGCAATGTTGCATTCTTCTGATGTGTAGCAAAATATTTCTTTTAGGGTGTTGCTATCGTTCGCATCGAGCAGGACTGTTATAGAAAACCAATGGCGAGCGCTTTTGACGATATAAAAAACGATAAAAGCAAAAAATTCACGACTGCCGCCGCGTAGTCGACGATAACAATGGTGTCAAAATGATACCTTACATTATATGAAAAAATTTGGTTCATAAACTGTTTCCTGATCAAAAGCAGTTTGGTCCATAATTGCTATGAGGCCTTGAGAGGCGCTGTATAAACTACAAGGGTTAATTTTAAATTCAACGAAACAAAACGGCCACTCAGTCAGTTCGGAAAACGAAGTATCGGAAAATGTACGAAACTGCTGGAAAATTTATACACTTGAGCTGCACAGTATCTTTGCTCTCTCCAGCACCAGGTCGCCAACTTGGAACATGCTTGCATAAGTGTGCACTAGCCTCTTTTTTTTTCGTTCCTTTGCATTGATCTCATCAAAAAAAAAAAAAAAAGGCGCATATCCCCAAAGCTGCGCTAAACCAGGCATAATATGCGGCGAAGCCGGCCACACATTTCCAGCTCGGAGAAGCGTTGAGGCTGAGGTTTGGATTCTTTTTTGTGCTACGTGCTGGATCAGCGTTCTTTGACAAAGCAAGCGATATCGAAAATAAAACTGGGGACAGTGCAGCTGGCACGCGCCAGCCCAAACAAAAAGGCGTGTTATGTGCGTCATGCTTTTGGGTGTGGAATAGTTCAGTAAGTTGGATCTCGAAGAACACGGCCTTCAGAGAATTTTATATCTTTAAATCACAAATGATTTTATTTTTACATCGCAGGCCAGGATGCAGGTCGATGCAGGTTCAAGCCGGCGAGGGAGAACGAAATATTTGTCGGCTACAGCACAACAGCTTTAGGAAATGTGCTTATTTGGAAAGCTTGCAAACAGAATAATAGAGCAGAAATAAAAAAGCCTAAAAATTAGAACTGCATGGCAGGATTATTGAATGCACGGCCAATGAAGCGTAAACCACCACCACCGGTTGACTGCGTCTTTTGTGCAGAAGTCAGTGTTCTTAAAGACTCATTAAAATTACTCCTTTCTGACTGTTCATAGTTTGAAATTTTTTGCTTCCTTTGAGGTAGAAAACTAGGAGGTACCTCCTTTCCGGCCAGCTTGAGACTTCGCTGTAAATGTCTTGTTTTCCGGACTGTATTCCACGCACTATACATTATTTTATTTTTAAAGGTCATTTGTGACAGCCGAAGAAATTTAGCGTGGCTGTTAAAGTAAACAGAAAACAGGATCCGACTGTGGCGGCGACATTTTACCGTGCTAAATCATATAGCCAAATTAGATGCATATAGAATCAGCTTCAATAAAAAAAAATGTTACTACTGGCGGTACTTTCATTTTTGAGCAGATGCGAAAAACCTCTATGAATAACGTCACTGGTGTTGCAGTCCTTCTTGTAGATCAGTTGCGATGGATATAAAAAGTGAAGAGCCTATAAGAGCCCGCGCCATATCATGATTATCTCTCCGAAGGATCCACATTTTCCGCCTTGGTATGGCTCGAAATAAGTCTAGTGGAGCGTTATGAAGCCGCAAAGTCGAACACAGGAGGAGGGGAGAAAGAATTTGAAGTCGATGAAAGGAACAGATGTCGGCTGCTTCCGTGAAAGATCTGAAGAAAATCTGGGCTGCCTCCTTGAAACATCAGCGAACTATATATAAAAGTTGCTTACTTAACTTGAGCCGAAATTTGTCACCGCGGACTCTCCACCGTCTACGGACTATCAAGCAAAAGCCTTTTATTTGAGTCCAAAGTATGAACCCCTCGTACTTCATACTGGTGGTGGGCTGCAGCCCAGAAAATATGGTATTCCTATCGAAACCCCTGCGAGTGACTGTTAAATTTTATGCGCTCTTATCTCTTAAAGAGCTCTCTAAGTTAAGCACACAACACAAGCGCACAATATACATAGATGAGAGAAGGCAACAGTATTTGAAATCAAAGAAAGCATCGAGGAATTTTTTTATTGGTGATGCCGATCAAACTGGGAAATTAGTATAGTAATGAATATCCAAAATGAAAGATAATTTGACGGAAAGTAGAAAAAAAATTAAAAGCGTTCCACTGGCGGGATCAGAAGCCACGACCACAGTCTGTCATGCACTTCGCTTTACGAAGTAAAGTTGGAAGTAAGAGCGCTTTTGTGCGCAGTGCTTCCTTCTTGGGGCCACGTTAAAAGGGTAAGCAAAATCCTCACGTCTGTGGTTTGCGCCAGAATTGCCTTTTTTGATCTTCTCCGTTCTGCTTGTTCTGTAGAAAGCACGGCATGGGTTGCTGACAACACCTTTCGGTCCATCACCAAGTTGGCCTCCCAGATGACTGAATGCCAGATCATGAATGGCAGTTTACCAGTATCCCCCAAGAGAAAAGTATACAACAGCTGTATCTTACCGATACTCACCTATGGGGCAAAAACGTGGAGGCTAACAAAGAGGGTTCAGCTTAAGTTAAGGACAACGCAGCGAGCTATGGAAAGAAAAATGGTAGGTGTAACGTTAAGAGATCGGAAGCGGGCGGAGTGGGTGAGCAAACGCGGGTTAATGATATCCTTGTCGAAATCAAGAGGAAGAAGTGGGCTTGGGCAGGGCATGTGATGCGAAGGCAAGATAACCGCTGGTCCTTAAGGGTAACGGAGTGGATTCCAAGAGTAGGTAAACGTAGCAGGCCACGGGAGAAAGTTTAGTGGGCGGATGAGATTCAGAAATTTGAGGGAACACGGTGGCCGCAACTGGCGAAGGACAGGGTTAATTGGAGAGATATGGGAGAGGCCTTTGCCCTGCAGGGGGGGCGTAGTCAGGCTGATGATGACGATGACTGAGCAACTGTAAACATGCATGCGCAATAGTTTGCCGATGATTGGTTGGTTTGGTTTGGTTTATGGGGTTTAACGTCCCAAAGCGACTAAGGCTATGAGAGACGCCGTAGTGGAGGGCTCCGGAAATTTCGACCACCTGGTGTTCTTTAACGTGCACTGACATCGCACAGTACACGGGCCTCTAGAATTTCTCCCCCAAACAAATTCAACCGCCGCGGCCGGGATCGAACCCGCGTCTTTCGGGTCAGCAGCCGAGCGCCATAACCACTGAGCCACCGCGGCGGCCGTTTGCCGATGAAAAACAAGAAGTGGCAAGAAGAAGAAAAGTGATGAAGGTTTGGTGGCAACGATTGATGTTAATCTGCCAGAGAAGTTGAAATATATTTTGGAAAAAGAACCGAAGTACGTAGTGGAACCAATAGTGCCGCCACATGAACTGATGGCCGTCAAGCGACAAATTGCAAGAAAAGCCACATCGGAGGAGCAAGAAAGATGGCTACTGGAGGGGGTTGAACCCCTTCTAAAGTCTGGTTATCCGAACACCACAAGGCGCAAGGAAATTTCAACAGGAGCCGTCTTGTCGTTCTGCAGAAAGAATCAATTCCGTCTACTACAAGCAGGTGTGTGTTTCGTCTTGTGCGTGTGTTTCGTCTCTCTTGTCCGTGTCTTTGTTTGCGGTATAAACCCTTCTACATCAAGGTAAAGATAGCGGATTTGCAGTTATCTCCAAAGACACTAAAACTTGGGAGTTGATAGAAGCGTTTTTTATCAGAGAAAGGAAACTTCTGCGTCAGCGACAGATCAATTTCATTGTATAAAGGTGAAAAGAAATTCTTGGAGCGTACCTTATTACGTCGTTCTTCATCTTTCAGTGACTTGTCTGCGCATGTGAGGACAAAACCTTTATGTATACGTTTCGTGGGTATAATAAAACCAGTTGGAAGTTGGCGCTTGGTCTTGCCGTGTACCTATGCGTTTCGTCTGTTTTGCGCCGTCAAGTATTTAAAAAGAACCAACTGTCCCAACAGCAAGTTCTCTTAGAAATATATGATGGCGGCACAACTAGCGAATCCCTGATATCTGGGCTAGATGGGTAGATTCTGTGGAAAAGACATATGCGCGAAATTCTTCGATGAAATGAAATGATCTGGCAAGTTTACGTTTGGCTTCGTTAGAGTTACGCTTGGAGTTGCCGAATAATTACAATGAATGAAATGAACTGCACGTCTCTAGACTGATTCGATCTCTACAAATAGCGAGTTAGGGTGAAAGTCCCATACAGACGATGCATATTCGAGTGTTTTTTAAAGTATATTTGTAAAGTTGTTTTGAAAAGTTGCCAGTTATTGGGCGCAATGGAAAAGTTCCGTCGTAAATAACAAAGAGTTCAGTTGGCGCTACTAAGTCAAATCGATGTACTAAGTCAAATGAAACACATTAAGAGCTATCAAGTAAACTTAAACCGCAAATACTTTTCGATATAAAATCCCCAGATGTGATAATTTGAAGAAACAAGCATGAGTCCGGGGCACACGACTGAAATAGCGTTGCGCCGCGGAACGCAGAGTTACTGGCTGAATTCTTCTCTCTCATCGTATATGTAGCGAATGCAACCTAGGAGATTTGATCGCCAATGTTTGGAAACTGTAGTAAGTTTTATCTCGCACGTGCCTTGCTTAGACATGCGCGCTCTTCCTCAAACAACGGACACTAGTGAACTTTTTCTTTCGCAGAGTTATTTCTCCCTGGTTGCCAGATTGACCACAGGTGCCTTAATGTCGTGACCTTTACTTTGTTCACCTGTTCAGGACTGTTCAAGAGTGTGTGAAAGAACATCACAGAGCAAGGCTGCCCATTTAGAACAGCGCACGCGAGCTCAGCGACGTCTTTTGACGCCCCAGGCAGTGTCAGGTAGCCACCAGTCCCCATCGGATCCAATAGGAGCTGCAAGTGAAAGAGGCGTGCACATGAGATGTCAGCTACACGTCCGGAAGGAAACTCTTACAAAATCTCCGGCGAGAAGATCGAGAAAAAGTGGTAGGATTTTAACGTAATTAAACCGAGTAGACGTGCGAAAGCATGTGTTCAGCCTTGTCGGCTCACGGTTTTGCTTTGCTGGGTCGGCGGTGCGTCTGGTGACGCTACTAGTTCGATAGCAGTATTAACTCATGAAGACGATGACCTGTAATGCACCACGCGACAGTGTTGCAGTTTAACAGTGGGCGCGATTGTCGGCGGCGATAGCATAGTGCTCTCGCTCACAGGCCAGCGAAGCTGATCATTTCGGGCCTGCGTGGGTTCGAACCCCAGTCGAGGGTACGTTTATTTTGCTCATTTATTTCCTTTATTTAGGCTCACAAGATTTTTTGCTGAATTTGTATTGGGGAGCCGAGGCCCCGTCAGGCGTTGTTACGCCTTTAGCTTCGGCCCCCCCTTAGACACGTTCTAAGAAACAAATAAAGAAAGAAAGAAAGAATTCAGGGTCAGACTTCAGTAGGGAAACGGCTTCAGCAGCATTGCTAATGAAGTGGAGCATTCCGCTGTAAACAGACAAAAATTATATTGTCTTGCTCTGACAACAATGTCACAGCGCCTGATAGGTGATAATACTGTAATTTCTTGGTAAAGATAACAATTCACTCAAATTGGAAGCGTTTCGATGAGCTTCGTGGTTTTAATGTCTATACTGCGTGTGCATCAAAAGCGAGGCCTTAGAACGATATTTATGCTGCCGTATAAGTTCTCATTCTTTTCTTGAGTCTTGGTTGACATAAAGTGTACCAGGGCGTCTACACTTAACAGAGACAGCTGTTAATTCTGAACGAAGGGCACATGCCCTCAGCGCGCTTAACACAAACGCTCAACAGCGTGGCTTGGACTGACGCCAGTGCTGCGGAGTGTTGCCTGCTGGAGCCGAGACAATGCTCTTGGTATGTTCGCCACGGCTGACGATAGCTGGAGCATATTTCCATTTGCCTTGTCTTTCGCTCGTGTCTGCCTCAACGGTTGAGTGCGCGGTCTTGAAGGGCCAGGCGGACAAAAACAGTCAGGAAAGTTCCTTCCTAATTAACTAACTGTAATATTAATTTTTAATTCGAGGCAGTTAGCTGCAATCACAGTTAACAGCACGAGGCTTCTCCCTAATGTTTGGTTTGATTTATCAGGGTTTATGGTCCCAAAGCGACTCCGGCTCTGAGGGACGCCGTAGTGGAGGGCTCCGGAAATTTCGACCACCTGGGGTTCTTTAACGTGCACTGACATCGCACAATTCACGGGCCTCTAGAATTTCGCCTCCATCGAAATTCGACCGCCGCGGCCGGGGTCGAACCTGCGTCTTTCGGGCGAGCAGCCGAGCGCCGTAACCACTGAGCCACCGCGGCGGCCCTCCTTGATGCGACAAAAGTCGGCTGTGACAAAAACTGGGCGCACATTAGGAAAAATGGAGCAGCGCGAAAGCAACCTCGCCAGCGCGGCGCGCCGTAGAGATTTCTGCAACAGTGCAGAAAGAATCCGGAGAGCACCTAGCCTTGTGTGTAAATGAAAGGGAGTACTGCGCACACAAGGACACGGAAGGTAACACAACAAGCGCAGACTCGCAACTAACTTTATTTGAACAACGACACTGCTTTTATAACTCCAAGCTGTCACATGTTACGTGCGATAAGCAAAGCCTGCCTTTGCTGGCAGATACCAAAGTTTTGAGGAGGAGCCGTGACCAGGTGGCATGTTAGTTGGCTGAGGCGTTTTGTTTCAAACAAAAGCGTATGACGCTCCTTCTGTTAAGGATGTAGGGTTGCCGGTGGCGACGGTGGTAACCCTTCGTTCTTGGTCAACAAAACCGAAGAATCGCGGCGCCGGCGGCGCAAGGCGAGCGGCGCTTATATCGACTGCTTCTTGAGTAGGTGATAAGAAGTGGTGACGCTCTAGGCTTCGCATGCGGTCGAGTGCAGCGATACAACACTGCTGGACTAGACCTAAGATTATAGCCGTCGCCTCCAACTCCACACTCTTGTAAGTCGAAGCGCCATACGCAACAGCTGTGTCACATCAGGGAGAAGCTTCATGCCGAGCGTCGCATTCTGCATGCGTAACTAGACGGAGACAGCTCGAAATTTGAACATTCATGTCTCAGGACTCAGGCGCGCCACCAGAATTATAGAAAATAGAATAAGATTTGAATACCACTGCCTCTAATTTTGCTGCGAAAGCAACGCTACGCTAGCCGCCGAGCCATTTCGGGGAGCCAAGGAAAGGCCATACTGCGCATGCGCTAGGAGCCGTGACGTCACACGGCGCACAGCTGGCGCGCCGCAGCCGTCGCTGCGCGGGTGACTCAGAGGCGCCGCCGCCGCGCTCGAAAGTTGCGCATGCGCAGTAGCGGCGCATAGCTAGCGTGCCGGGGCAGCCGCGGCTTCCGCGCGCTCCCATCGCTCTTTTCTCTCTCCCTCTCCTCGTTGCTTTCGAAATCCCCCAGGTTTAACCAGAGCTATACCACTGCCAAATGTTTCAAAATAAACATGCACGCTAATTTCAGCGGATAAAAAGCTAGATATAGAACTTCAGCTAATTAATGAGCGTACGATAACAATTTTACTTACTGTTTGCGCCAATCTGACCGCGTAACCCATTTACAATAATGTCTTTTTGTGTATTGCTAATGGTTATTTTAAAAAAATTATTAAAACTTTATTTTGAGCATCCTGTACACTCAAATCTCGACCAACCACGGCAGACATGGCAAGTCATAAATAAACCTTTGCAGCTCTCATGCCAGAATACCAGTTTTTACTCTTTATATGCACATTGAATGATGTAGTGCACTATGCATATATTAATGATACAACCCAAAATTTCATAACTACTCATTATAAGGCACCGTATTCATTTTGGCTGTTTTAATTCACAGGATTCTCGACGGATAGATTTTAATTCACTTGTCATATTGCAGTTATTTAAATTTCTTTTTACGTCCACCATTTGCCTTCAACGTCCGAGTTTCAGGTTGCGGTAAGGTTTAGTGAGGTCGCTAATGGCCTCTAAAAAGTTAAATTATGCCGGATGACGGGACCACAACGTCAAATGATGAGGTTGAAGCTAAGTTAGGTCACGAAGTTTTTTTTTGATATTGATGTAAGGTCAACATATTTAAGGAGAAATGAAAAGCTCAGCTCGAATCCCCATGGTGGTAAGCATGATTCACGCATGAATTTTTGGTGTCGATGCAAGAAAAGTTTACCATTTTTTCTCACTTACCCTTCAGTGGTACTTACCAAAAGTGGGTCACTGAATTTCATCAACAGTGATACAGGGTACCGCACGTGTGTCAGGTTTCCCACTGGAGCATAGCCAATAGAAAGACTGACCTGCAGAAACAAATCTTCAATAAGAGCCGGTTCGTGCCGAAAAGAGCGGTGTGGTGTGTGTTCCTCCTTTTTTCTTGTCCTGCGTCTGTGTTCCGCTGGTTCCTCCCTGGCAACATTATGAACCAACTAGCCCAGCAATTTACGCTTCCGAAAAAAGGAAGGAAGACTCCGGAATAATTTCGACCACCTGGGGTTCTTTAACGTGCACTGACATCGCACAGTACACGGGCCTATAGAAAGACCCGCGTCTTTCAAGTCAGCAGCCGAGTGGTTATGGTGCTCGGCTGCTGACTGGAAAAGCGCGGGTTCGATCCTGGCCGCGGTGGTCGAATTTCGATGGAGGAAAAATTCTAGTGGCTAACGGTTAAATGGTTAGTGGTTAAATGTGGTTAACGAGAACAGAAGACTGGGCAAGTTGAAATGTATTCATCTTAAAGCAGTGCGATAAACAGAACGTAGTGCAAGAAACAAGAGGCACGAGCGCTATCTAACATCTGAAATTTTATTTCTAGAAGGGTTACATACATAAGCACCAAGCACACCGACCGAAGCACAAAAAACACATCATAAAATCACGATAGCCCTAAAAACCGTACGCGCATGCAGCGGGAGGCTATTCGCCACATCCTAACAAAGCCAACCAGCAATCTTAACCCATGACATGCACCTGCTGTCAACCTGTCAGCACAAATTCCCCGAGAGCGCATACAGGGCAGCTAGTAGATCTAGCACAATCTCGCCACAGTACTCGCACAGGTCTGCCATTACCTAATCGTCATCAGCTTTCTTCCCTCTCTGCAGTGCATGTAAAGTCTCTTTACATTCACATTGACTGCGAGCCACGAAACACACAGCCATGAGAGAAAGAACGGCAGTGACAGGCGCGGGACCGTCAGCAATAGCAATTACCAACTAGCCCGAACAAGACTCTCCTGCCTTCATCCTTGTTTGCCAGCACGACGTTCAATTCCTCAGCTCTACTGCCTCCGCCATTATCGTCCTGAATATTTTCGCTATTGCACAAATCGGTGCAGAATTCCCCGGGAAGCTTACAAATTGTTAATGACGTTGCCGTCCTTGTGTACTGGTGTGTGCTTCTGATTTTTGAATACGTATGGTTTCTTCTTGACAATTATTCTTAATTGACCTCCCGGCTTTATTGCATGGTCCGCTATCAACGTAACATGCTTCCTTATGTCATTTACTTACGCTTATTCATTATCTCGGAGAGCTCTGTCAGTGTTGTCACTTGAATGGAGTTAGAGGCTGTGATGCTTTGGCGCTTTGAAATCAAAGCATTCGACTCCTCAGAGAGCCTGCCAGTGTTCTAACTATCCTGCTGCCTTCTACTGCGCACACCGTAATAACAACTCGGAGATTATCGTTCATTGCTTGAACACAAAGCCATCGCCTTTGGTTAGAGCCTAATATTTATACTGCCGCGAGGTTCTAAACTCTGCTACTATCCCTCTTACCACTAACTCTTTGATTAACTTTTTTTCACCAGTTCCATTCCAGTGCGAGCTGATTCTAGACCTTACTGTCCTTCCAGACCTTACTGTCAGTGACGGGATGCCCGTACAATATGATTTCTATCCCACTTTCAGTCTAGCCGTTTGGGATCTTGAGCGTTCTGTTCAGGTTCTCCCGTTTGCGGTAGAATATTCATAATCTGTCAATTATTTCGTTCTGCAAACACTACGATAACCCTCCTGTCGTGTTGCTAGAACCTATGCCATAATCATCCACTGCCTGGTCTCCTCCATGCCATGCTTTTTCACTGTACTCATTGCCGATTCCGTGTCTTTATACAATCTTTTGACTATCGTGCCATCACGACTAGACATTGGTCTCCAGGCCTGTATACCTTTTATATAGTAAATATATATGCCACCCTGTCGTTAATTCTATACAATTAATCTATGTTGTCAGCTATATCCTTATTGAGCAGAAATCCCAGACCTATTTCTTGTGTATACGCTTATCCGATAGCACAGTACGCGCCCTCCTTTTAGCACTGTATACGCCTTTTCTGTCATTCTAACCTCAAGAAGCCCTATGACATCCCATTTAATACCCGCTAGCTCCTCGCGCCGCACTGCTAAGCTAGCTTCACTGGATAAGGTTCTTGTGCTCAACGTTGCCATATTCAGTTTACAATGGCGGCCTGCCCGCAGCAAAATATTCTTCACACTCTCCGCAGCGTTGCAAGTCAAACGCCCACCTTGATTATTGGCAGCGCAGCCACTAGGGACTGAGGGGCGGGTTAAGTTCTTTGTTCACATAGTAGGTGGGGGTCATAGGCGACACCAGAGTGTAGTACCCTGTTGACAGGGTGCATGGTGAGCTCTGGTCGCCAGGATCAGGCGCACCCCTGGTCGCCTAGTAACGCAGTTTCTTGAACACTCGGATTTTTAGTGCGCTAGCAGTTATAGTAGCATTCCCCGCATGTAGCCATTGTGTGTTTCAATGTTTGTTTGTTTCTGTTTGTTTTCCTGAAGCCGGTTTTGTGGCAAGCTGCTCAATGTGTCAGGTGGCAGCTCAATTATTCGTGAGAGGCTGCTCGTGAAGAGCAACCTGGAGTGCAACCCAACCCAAGCAGCCCAAGTCCCATCCATTACAGCCCCTACTGCTGAACCACTTCGAGGGAGTGGCAGGAAGACTCCCAGGGACGTATGCATGTAGAGAATAACCAATCTCGCTTTTATGGACATTAACCTATTCTCGCTATCCAGTTAACTGCCATCCGTGAACACTGAATCTGAACGCCGGTAACAAAGTGAAAACCTAACTGCTCGCGCACCTAATTCGTATTTATGCTAACTACGCAAATCGACCATCATTTTTTTTTTTGTGTCCGGGGGAGAATTGTGAGCGGAGTTCGAACTGCAGTCCTCCTGGACGCAAGGCGGATGCTCTGCCTCTATCAAATCGCTGTCTTTTTATCGCCGAAGCCATTGCTGCAGTTGGTCAGCAGCAGTGCGCAAGTGACTGGATGTATGGTGAAGTCCCTCTGCTTTGTATGTGTGCTGGCTTTCGATGTAAAGCCTTCATTTTTATGAAGACTGATAACCGCAATCAATAATTTTGCAGGTTGCTATCCTTCTTTATTTATTTATCCGCGTTCCTCACGAGACGGTGCACGGATGGGAACCCGTGCGCCTTGTCCGTGTCAGCCGGATACGCGTGCAGACACACTTCCAGTCCTGGTCCCTCATTTTCTTATCCGCTATTTTCTCCTCAAAAGAAATGAGCAAGGAAAGTAAGGTCAGAAGTCGTGGCCTCCTTTATTGCTCAAGGACTGTGATGCCATCTCTAGGCCGTGATGTCACTTTTTACCAATATAATTAGAAAACAGTGACATTTTGACATCGTTTGCTAGCTTGTCTTTCTTTCTTCAGAAGGCGGCGCGGCTATCTGAGCCCAGTACCGCGCATCTTCAGATCTCTGTCCTCCTTGCTGTCAGCTGTTAGGGCTGACCGAGCTTGATTATTAGCTTTGGGAGCCCATGCCAGGCGTGCTAGTGTCCTCAGTTTGGGACGTGGTGTACCATGGTCGATTTCGCGCGTCCAGCTATCCACAAATACTGCTGGAAACCATTGTACATAATTTTCGATCAAGTACTGATCAAATCGCGCTAAAAGGCACACAAAAACGAAAACACAGATGGACGAAGCGCGTACTTTCAACTAGTTTACTTCACAAAACGTGTCGCTTTTATACAGAGCAGGATGGCATAAACGATCTAAGAACGAAACAATCAATTTGCATCTAAAAGCTGCCTTCCCCTTGCTTTCTATAATCTGGCCAGTGACCTCAGCCAGTATAATTCGTTATGTTCGACAGCTATTGACGGTGTGCTGACGCAGTTTTCTGTTCCAATAGTCCTGATCTTGAAGGCTTCAATGATTTCACTTTCTGTTTTTGTTTTCCCGTGACCTAGTATGGTGGTGTCAATTAGACTGGCTGAGGTCACAGGCCAGAATATAGACAGGAAGGTGAAGGCAGCTTTTCAGATGCAAATTGATTGTTTCGTTCTTAGATCGTTTATGCTATCCTGCTCTGTATAAAAGCGACACGTTTTGTGAAGTAAACTAGTTGAAAGTACGCGTTTCTTCCGTCTGTGGTTTCGTATTTCTGTGCCTTTTAGCGCGATTTGATCAGTATGAAGCACCAACTAGCCCCCGCTCTTGCATTGTTTCGATCAAGTGTCCAGCGTCTTCAACGAACCACGGTACCTACTTATCGAAAAGCCATGACACCCACGACTGCACTATTTTTATGAAGAAACAACAGCCTACTAAGGCTTCATAAATACTGTTGCTTTGCAAAGCTGGCATGTACACTCATGGCAAAGGTTCGCTAATTGAAAAAAAAAATCTGGACACTGCTTACGATCCTCAGGATTACGAATGTAAAGCGCCGGTAAGTGGGATATGTCTTAGCAGTACCTTTTGCGGGGCTAGTTGGTGTGACGTTGTGTTCAGGAAAGTAAAAACAGCGCCAAATTGTACACAAACCACACAGCGCTGTTTTTACTTTCCTGGGATATTGCTCGTCGACAGGTGCGGAATGGTGCGTCTTTGAACGCGGATTGCATGGAAGATGCGCACATGCGAAACTGGCTCAAGGGAGCACCCGAAAATGCATCTTGCAAGTTGACGTTTATCCAGTCCGATCCACTCCCTCGCGCTTCGGGCTTTCAACGACGGTCTGATAGAACAGGAGATGAATCGCTGCTCTTCAAAAGCACAGGTGGCTAAGAAATTCAAACCGCCAGCGTTGGCCACTTGATTTCGGTACTGCTCACACTAAAGATCCTGTCTTGAATGGACAATAACTGCCGTGCGCCAGAAGGGCGCAGCCAACTTTCTTCTTCATGCTTTTTGTCGTTCGCGCAGTCGCCATAGTGTGTAAAGGTGGGAGGGCACTATAACAGTAAGGTGCATGTGGCAAATTCTAATCCCATATTATCGAATGACAACAAAGGGGCCGGCCGTAGTCATTTAATCATCGTCCTATCTATGCAATCATTTTTCCTGTCACATTGGAGCTACTCGCCATAGCGCCGGTCAGAGCAGTCTCACCAGCTTGTCTTCTCTGCTTTTGGGCTCGCATTCTTGCCGCTAGATCTTCGGAACTTAATGCCGCTCAGTGCACCAATGGGCGCTAACCAGTTGTTCCGTAAAAGACCGCTCAAAGGTCGCAACTCGTTAATATCGAGAGGTGGTTAATATTTTATCGGATGACAGTTTAGACTAAAACTTCTTTGAGCTAACCACGTTTATCAGTTTCACTATTGGTCGTAGGCACATTCTATGATGTTTTCAACAAATGTAGATTTCCGCATGGTGACTTAAACGGTTTTCACCGATTAGTGTTGCTCGCGCTAATATTGCGTCTCCAAATAGAACGAACCAGAAATAATGTAAACGATACGTACTTGCCCGCGGTGAAAGTAGTTCATGAAACAGATGATCATGAAGAGCAATAAGCTAAATGTGAACAGGTAGCTCAGCAGCTTGTATGTAGCTCATTTTGTTTAGTTTATGTAAAGCAACTCTACTGAGCGCCTCAAGCAATACAAGTTTGGCACGGCAATAATAGCCTGCATTAACTCAATAATTTCTTACTTAATTAAAGCTGATTAGTTTCTGCCATGACGTAGTTAAAAGATGAATCAATGCTAACTATAGGCGCCGCTTCCAAACTTTCGGCACCTTTCTTTCTTTGTTTTCCTACGAATTCTCCTCTAGGTTTGGCACTCCTTTCACATTTAGTCGTAAGGGCTGTCTTCCATGCTCTGTAGTTACCGATTCACGCAGCGCAGAAAAAATTTGAAGCAACGCACCTTCTCGTTGTATTCAGGCCTGGTGGAGAGGAGAACGAGGCTTGCGGAGAACCCTTGCGAAAACCCCAGTAGCGTCAGCCTTGGTGCGCTGGTTTTGTTCAGGACGTGGTCAATGACTGCGGCCACATCGTAGCGGCCGACCTCGTCGAAGCTGTTCCAACAGCAGAAAACGAATAGTGAGGCTTCACTAATAGTGACACTTTATCCGTAACGACGTTCAACAAAGCAAGGGGTTGCAGTGCAATGGGAACCTACGGCTTTACGTTTAATAAACGGGTTCGTGTGATCGTGAAAGATGTTCCTGCGTGCAAAACGTCCTGCGCGAAAAATGCTTACGCTGATGGCTAGCCGCGACGGCTCTTCAAGCGCTACATTTCTGATCAGTAAAAACTGATCAATAAAAAAAAATTACCGACGATTACGTTACTTCATAATGCGAAATTTGAGCGCAGCAAATAAGCTGTTTCACCTTTTCGATAGTGAGTCAACCCCAGCTGCGGAGTTGGTTTCAGGGACAACGCCGCCGATGCCGACACAAACAATATGATACCCTCGCTTCCGCAGCGCTAAGAACCAGGTCTAGCCGTGGGAAGGTGGTCACGTATTCGTCGACGTGCCGGGGCCTACGTGAAATAACCGGCGCGTCGGCAACTGAAGAGCACCCTATCCGCCACACAAGAACAGGGGGGGGGGGGGGGGGGGGACCCTTTCCTCCTCTTTCTGCATGGCGGCGACGGTGTTCTATGCAGTCACGTTATCTTGACTCTCTAGCGGCGTCAGCGGCATCCAGCGGTATCAGTCGGTCGCTGCTAGCGCTGGGGGGATGAAAGGGGGGCGGAGCTGGTTACGAGGCCGACGACAACGCCGACGACGACTCGAAACCCAGGAACGGACGCCAAAGAGCTGCGCTCTAAAATCGATCATCATCATCAGCCCGACACGCCCACTGCAGGAAAAAGGCCTTTCCCACCTCTGTCCGACTAAAGCAATGGCTTTTGGTCCTAGCTATGCGCGTCTTCAACATTTTCAAGGCTTACTAATGTACTCGAAAATGGAAAAACAGTAGCGCCGAAAAACACACACACACACACACAGCTCAAGAACGACGTAGGACAAGCGCTCACTTCACCTGACTTTAATCTCTGAAAAGCGAGCAAATATACAAAAGCGTAGGCATGCGCAGAAAGTAACCTCATGTGCAATCAACAGAAGCGTTCAAGATATGAAATTTTAGTTTTAAAAAGGTTCACAGATGTATCGCTGACACAACTTTTTCCTCTATTCCTTATGTGGTACGCCTCCAAAACCTCCCGTGCCTTACTATCACCGCTCCTGCCCAGAATCCTTATCCCAACAAGTCGTGGTTCACACTTTTTGCAGAGCTCACAATTTTCCCCCGCGCAGAGTGCAAGGTGTGTCACCGAGCGGCAGAACATACGGCGGGGGAAAATTGCAAAGATACCAAAGAGGAAAATGGGCTGCAGTAATTAAGATGGAAGAAAGAACATAAAAAGGCACCATACAATAAAAATTGGAAGAGGAATATCGTCCGCAGCTATTTAGGATCGCTGCTGTCTCTCGAGAAGATAAAAATAAAGTGTGAGAACGTGTTATGAGGGTCAATCGTTGTTTTACGTGTGGTCAACGAAAAATTCCTGACATGCGATTCAGCTCAGTTTTTGCATATTACAAAATGTGCCCAAACAAGTCTCCTTCTGAAGCTATGCACACCTGGCACCTCTTCAACACGTCTGCCACTGCACTTCTGACGAGATTTTCAGGAATTTCGCTGTAAACATAGGCAATTTTTGCTTTCAGTGCGTCTTTCGTGGTTGTTTCGGTTCGATATAGCCGGTCGTTCACGTATCACCACAAAAAAAAGTTTAGTGGGATCATGTCCGGTGACCTTGCAGGCCATAGTACTGGTCCGCGCCACCCGGTCCATTGCTTTCGGAAGACGCCATCATGCCAGCTTCCAGCTGCATAAGTGCTGTGGGGAGGCGCACCATTATGCTGGAACAATGCATCCCGAAGGCGCTTCAGGGGAAGGTCCCTTCAGGATTTATCTACTGGACCCTTCAAGATCTCCTCTATGCAGAACAGTCCGCTAAGTGTGTTGTCGAAGAAGATGGAATCAATAATCCTGCCGTCAAAAATTCTGCACCAGATATTAGAGGAACGCTGATACTGTTGCTGCGGTCGGACCAGCTAGTGCGGGTTCCCTCCGCTCCAGTAATGGGCATTGTGGAGATTGACTTAGGCGTTTCTGGAAAAGCTTGCCTCATCAGTCCAGAGCATGTCGTTAAGGAACCATGCATCGGAATCCAGTTGCTGAAGTCAAGATGGCTTTGGAAATCAATCACTTCTAACTTTTGATGAAGTTGAAGATGGTACGGGTGAAGCTTTCCCTTCTCCATGATTCTCCAGGCAGATGACTTCGACACCATTGCGCCAGCACTTGCGTCACGAACGCTTGCGTGAGTGTTCGCAGCCATGAATGCCAAGATGTCCGTCTCCATTTCTTCACCTATAGGCGAAGTTCTGTGCCTCGTTCTGCTGGGAGTCCCTGTCTGTCTTAGCGTCTGGTAGGTCTTCATTAATGTGGATGCAGTTGCCTTCCCTCCACAGCCCTAAAATTGGTATATTTTCGAGGCCTTCCTCCTATTGCCGCCAGCGGCTCCCAAGGCAAAAATCATATTTACCTTTTGCTCATATGTAAAGTGCATTGTTCTGGCCGTGCGGAGCAAAAATGATAAGAAACCGTTCTTTTCAGGCGCTTCTTTGTCGTTGGCATTCTTATTAGAGACGAACTCCCGTACCTCACCACTATCGGGCGCACTGAGCAAGTGGCGGTGATGTCGGTGCGTCGAGCTTCGACGTGACGTGGCGTTAACTCGTTATTCCTATTAGGTATGTGCTCCACTCGTAAAACGAAACTCGAGCTCTCAAGGTTATAAAAAAAAATACAACTCGCCCTTGAGTAAGTGATGCTCGCAGAACACTTTCATTGCCGAGGAAAATTCCATCGTCATGTTCCATTCACTTGTGTTTGCAGCAGACTTGTGAGAGTTGATGGCCTTTATCTCACAACCATCGCAAGAAGCCGTACCCCGCTCGGGACAGTGTTGCAATATCATTGCAACACTGTCATTGCATCATTGCAACACTTGCGGATGTCATTGCTTGACCGGTCGTCTGGGAACGCTGAAACTGCCTCCCTATCCCGCGATTCTTTTTGTATTTCGCGTGATTTTTTTTTAAGGCAAATAAAAGTATCCGTACCAGTGATACCTGGTTCCAAACACGGCAACCGGTTATTTTTCTATAGGATCTGCAATTACTACTTTGACACATTCTTCCTCGAGGCATTAATTAAAAAGTTAGCTAATTAGTCACTGCTAATCAACACCGTTTAGCATAATAAAAAAATACTGCAGACTAAGACACGCGACTGTCAACAACCCTCAGTTGGTCTCACTCGGCTAGGCCACTTTGTCTTTTTAAAAACCTTGGTTACATTTAGCTGGGGCACCATGTATGACGGACCGAAAGTATAGGTATCACTTGAGGCACTACGCGCCCACGGCTACTATCTTATATAGTGTGGTCACGTGGTTACTGCTTTGCTCAATTTGACCTTCACTGCATACAGGCGCGTCCCCTGACAAGGTAAGCAGTCAGTAACGTAAGTTACTGACGTTAGGTAAGTACGCTACGCAAGTAACGTAAGTAAAAATAAAAACCTTTTGCACCGCTCCTCTCTACGGACACGCCTTTTTACTGGGCTGCAAGAATTCAAGGCAGCGACAAACAGGTTGAACGCGCAAACTGAGGGCAGCAGAGAAAAATTACTATCAAAATGCATGTTCTCATATCCCTCATCATCACTTGGACACCAGCTGGAAAATTCTCAATAGCGTCCTCAGTCGCTTAAGTACGAACCATTCACCCTAAAAAAAAAAAAAAAACTCAAACGGTTTTCAAATAACCAATAAAGCGGTAGGTGATAACTTTGAGTATGTAACACAGAAGAGCACCACTCCAATTTTACGTTCGTATATAAATAGTGCTGCTCAACGTTTATTTTGGAGCAAACACCCGAAGCAGAAAGTACACGCGAACCTCATATTCGGAAATACTACTGTATTATTATTTATTAAGCATATGTTAGTAAAACCCGTGAAGTGCGTTTGAGACCTTGTCGTTTCGTTACTTGACCACATCTATAGTCATGTGCTGGGAACCGGCGTCAATCCAGAAGCTATAAAGCCGTCTATAGTAGCAGTAAAATATAAAAATAGGGGAACGAATTTTGCATCAAAATGCAGACCTGTATTTATTATTCCCATGGTCTCAAAAAGGGCTTGGAAAGTTATCTGCTGTCGTATTAAGCGGTTTTAGACAAGCACCACATTTTGACTGCCGCCTAGTTCGGATACAAGAACAACAAATCATCTCGAACATCATTTCTTACGCTTAGAAGGACTGTTGCTGAAAACAGAAATGAATACAATTGCTGTCGTCATTGATTTGACTAATTCCTTCGATTCTTAAATCGATATAAAGGAATTGTTTACTTTTTATGCGAAGCATATTACTAGAGCTACACTACAGCCCGTCGAGCGCGGCGGTGGAGCTACCATTGACCTTTAGCGTGACCACGTGACACCACGTGACAACATGACGTCACAGCAGAGGAGAGATGGGCTGCCGGCTCGCGCGGTCGGCCGCGGCGGTGGAGGCTCCACATCAGAGGCGCGGCGGCTGACCACGTGACAACATGACGTCACACATCCCCAGGATTCCGGCCCATGCGCCTCGGAAAACCGGTCGCGCCATCTCGCGACAGCCGGCGGCGCGGCGGCGCGTAACTGAATGGCGATGAAAAATAAAAAATCAATATCTCGTCACGCATAACAGTTACAAGCGAGCTCTGACCCTGAGGGGTTAAATACCTCATAAAGTTTCTTTTAATAAAGTTTCATCACTGTGGCTTAAATATTGCGTTTACCCTGCGCGATGAGATATGGTCGCATGATGCCTATGACGAGGTCGCGAAAAAAACCCCACTTGTCCTCACTTGATCACTCACCGCTGCCATGATTTACAATATATCGGACTCCTCTAGGAGCTTTAGGTAGCGAAATGTCCCATCTTTTAATAGATGTAAAGTATTTTACATTTGAAAGAGGCAGAATTTTTCCCTGGCTATTTTTCTATTCATCATGCATCCTCAGCATCGGCAAGAAACGTGTGGCGCCCTCTCTTGGTGCGTTTGGCTAGGCGCACGTCTACGCTTTTTTTGCTTGCTTTAAGGAGATCAAGTCACGCCTTGTGAATGCGCGCTTTTATTAAAAGTGTCCCCATCGGATGTAGGCACACAAACATGGGCCGATACAAGAAAGTGCTCGCCATGAATGGGTATTATAGAGGACTATAAGCAAACTCCAGAGCTTTACAGACACATTTACTATTGCAAACGCGTACAGTGGCTACTTGAGGATGAGTGATAGTGGAAATGCGTGCGCATTAACTATACAAAGCCACGAAACTTAGGTATTAGCGCATTAATCGCTACATCTTAAAGCTCAATAGCGTTCAGCTCTTCGAAAGTTTAGGCGATGCGGTCAAAATGCAGCAGGGATGCGTTGAAATCAGTGTACCTCTGTAGTCTCCTTATTGAATATAAAGCTATTTCTGTAAGGGTACAAGCCCAATCAAGCCGAATTCGTTTGGCTTCTTGCTGTACTCCTGTCATCTGTACATATATAGATGCCCATAAGCTTGTACGTTGCAAGTACTGCAGGATTCTATGCAAGAAACCTGGTGCTCCGTTTCGTGCCTGTTTCACTAACTGATTGTGCGCATTAGGCAATTTGTCCAGTGTAACAATTCGTATTGTGGTAATTCACAGCATTTCTTCTAGGTTGTTAAAGTGCCTCCAGTTATTCGATCATTCGCCGTCGCTAAGGGCTTTGCCATTGCCGTAATCGCTGCTAATTTCCGCGTTCATGTCAAAAGTGTGTGCAAACTATGAAGCGATAACGAAGAGTTCATAGAACGGCATGTTGTGAGCTATTCTGACAAATCTGCCATTTGCTGTGCAGGAAGCTACGCCTTTTCCCAAAGCTGCAACCCAGAGGCAAATCCAATTAAAATTTTATGACTATAATTTGCATTTATTTGAGAAGTAAACGCCAGCCAAATAAGTTCTTGTAGGATAACACGACGTTTCAAAGCCGGCTCTGTTTCTGCTTTAAGGCGGCAGCTGGGCGCTCCATCCGGGCCACTTGCGCAATGCGCCGCTCGCGCTGTCCATTAGCGACAGGACGCTACGTGCACGCGGCCTAGAATATGCAGTTAATTTACGCGCGTTGTAAATGTGTACAACAAAGCTTAGGCACTAGCTTGCGAGCGGCGCGAACTTGGACAACTTGCAGAATAACGAGCGCCCACTACAATTTTCCAACCAAGAACCCTCGTACGCAGACGGCAATCTCTCATTCTTCTTCGAAAAGAGAGAGGAGAGCCGTCCCTTTATCTGTATGGGAGGGAAATTGTTGAAAGGACACAATAGAGCCGAGACGCGAAGGACAGGTGCGGGTCGAGACAGGCAGTCGTCAAGGGAATGCATCATTGTAACCTTTGCAAAGCTTTCCTTTACACTCTACCTCGAAAGCTGGCAATGTCTGCACTCTAAGAACAAAAGGAGTGCGGGGAACTCCTTTCGATGGAGTATACGCTTGTCCCATATTTCACTCCTTTATCCAGAGTCGCCGCACTCCTGCTAGGCGCACTCCCTCTGCAGGAGTATAAACACTCCTTTATTACGAATGGCTGGGAAAAAAAAAAAGCTGCGCCGGAGGGAGGATTAGAACCGGGAAACTCTGCATTGCGAGCCGAGTGCGCTACCTCTCGCCTATACCTGGGACGAGTGGTAATGCTTTTCAGTAGTTATATATGCTAACATTTTGAGTCCAGCGGCCGTTTCGTGCGTATATGTCGCGAGTTCTGTTCTCTAAATTGGTAGATCGCTGGCTGGTTAGAGTTGGCACAGCTCAGTAAATGATGAAACAGTAACGGCAACATCTGAACGCCACGGTAAATCTTTACTCGACAGCAATTTCATGGTGCACAGTCAGTTGACTCGCCCTTCGCGAACGAGTTAACTGGTGTCCTATGCACTATTATTCGTATTAAAATGATGTGTAGCTTCCCTAGAGCACTCGTGGATCATTCATACCGTAGTAGGAATGCCATATAAAGTGTTTAGACTAATGTTTCGCCGTCGACCGCGAAGGTTTACGGGATCTGACAGAAGTGTTTTCCTTTAACAGAAGCATCGCTCGTTTCTGCGAACCGCTTTTTCTTGGAGGTTGTTGTGCTGAAATAGATGTTGCAAAATGTGAATGGCGGTTCCGAAGGGCATAAAATATATTCACACAGCAATAAACTAATGTTTAGGATAAATTGCGACAGTTACCATGACAGTCTCTTCTTAAACGCATTCTACGGAAGTGCATGACTTCGCTGAATGATATAGACTATTCAGAACCCCGCGGCGGTCGCATTTCGATGAATGCGAAACTCCAAAGCCTCATGCACTGCGCGATGTTAGTGCACTTTGCTTTGGGATGTCGCGATGTCAGTGCAGTTGCTTTGGGACGTAAAATCCATTGAAATCAAATCAAATATGCTGTATGAATGCAACGCAATAATCTCCAAAGTGTACACTGCACGTATCGGTTATGTACAAGGTCTGGCTCTGTGGGCGGAGCACAGCGCACTTTCTTGTTTGGTTGTTTTTGCTTATCACTAGTTTGCATGAGATGCGAGTCACAGGTCACTATATATATGGCTCCGCTGCAGTACAAAAGCTAAGAAAATAAACAACCTCCAACTCCCTCAGGCCCTAGAGGGAGTGCGCTCGCAGTTTTACTCTTTACCGAAGGAGTCGTTTCACTCCTTAGGCAGTTTGGGCGGAGTAAACTGCTGCTAGAGAGAGTACAGTAGCCGGTATACTCTATCATAGAGAGTATCAGTTCTTAGAGTGCAAGCGGGGCTTCAGGTTCACGCAGATTTGTGGGGCGCCCCGCACACCTTTTCGAAGAAGGACACAGTGCAGGGCTGCTGACTCATCTCCCCTCGCGGTTAAACCCTTCATGCAGCATTGCAGGAAGCGAAAACGTATCTGTGAACGAGGGTTCTTGGTTGGAAAACATCTTCCTGTTAGTCAGCTTTCCCGCAGTTTTGCAAGTTGTCCATTGGACAACTTGCAAACAAAGCTTCCCCGTCTTTTCTGCCGGTCGCTTTCCTTCGTACTTTTCCCGCTATCCTCTCCCTGTGACTTCCGCCGGCTCTGTATTCCGTGAATTCCACCGGCTGCAGCTCTCGTGCTTCCTTATTGTATTTTTTTGTCAGTAAACGATTACTACTACTTCTTGAAGGTGCGACTGCGGGCGCGTTGCGGAGCCTTTTTTAAGCCCACATAAGGTCGACCGCAGGGTCATGGAGCTTATACCGTGGATGTAGGAAAAGGGAGTTATTCCCAGAAAACATTCAACATTCTCCTCCGTCATGACTCAAGTAGAAGGCTTCTGCGCAGTTTGGTTCAGTTTCCACCACAATAGTGCCGTCAAAGTCACCCCTGTGGTGGCATGGCTGGGAAGTACGGCCACTGCGCTTCTGTTCATTTGCTTGACATAAGCTTTGTGCTGCTTCACTCTTTCCGTCATATTGTTGGTGTCCCCAGCCTAAGCCTCGTTTACATGAACCGGACTGCGGTAGATCGAATCGGGGGGTCAAGTTGTGTAAGGTCAGCCCGACTCGACGATTGCGTGTTTACATGAACTAGATTTTAGCGAGTCGAGACCGGTTCAACTGCAGCGACACCAAGCGTCAAGCAGCGCAGCGGGTGAGGGCAGTGGCAGCCTCCAAGATTGCGGCCCGGCACCGCTGTCTCGCAGGCGCGATGGCGCAAGCGTAAAAGCAGGATCGTAATTTATGCTCTCCACTCCCGCTAACCCGACTCTTCGTCTGTATCCGGTTTACGTGCTATCTTCCGTTGGAATTGAGCGAGTCAACCCCCCCCCCCCCCCCCCCCCCTGCAGCGGAGTTGACTTTACTCACTTCCTCTACTCCCGGAACCGACTGTGCGGTGTTTACATGAAACCAGTAACCGGTTTTCAACTGAATTCCTCAACTAAACCCCTTCAAGTAAACGCCGCTCTAGACACCATGCACTCGAGCAGGGTTTTTGCGTACCACGCCTTGCATCTTTTCTGTAGGACGATGGGTCTTCGGGACAGGGGAGGAGGCGCCTGATAATGATGTCCGGCTGGTACCCAGTTTCCACCGCTTCCTTTCCGCGAATGCTGGCCGATGTTTTGCTGACGCCTTTTACGTACAGATTGCATACGCGTTTTTGCTCCTGGCGTGTACTTAGCCTACGCGTAGAATTGTTTTCGTTGCGTTTTTTCCCATAAGGATGTTTTCTTTTGTTGACAAGCGCCATGGAACAGTGTTTTCTTCTACATAAGGTTAGGTGAAAGACATTTTTCGAGTCAATTCACCTCAGAGAAACCACGAAAAAATTTGTATGCATTGGAAAGCGATAGGTACCCGGGGGGCACTGGGAATCGAACAACCGAACCGCCCGCGAACCGCATGCTAAAAGCACTGCTATCGCTGATTTTAAAATAAATAAGGAAGAATTGGGCATCGTTTTCAACCTAAACTTGCTTGAATTTCACGCTACCCTTCCGACACAACTCTTTGACAATATGTTCCTCTCAGAAAGGCTATAACAACGCGACACAAGATTCGCAGAATTAAATGGATGACGAACACAGGGAAAAATGGGCGTTATTTTCAAGAGGTACGTAGGTGCCCGGTTGCGGGGGTAAGGAGGAGGAGAGAGCAAAGGGCAGTAGGGAGAGGGTGCTGTCTCCTGCTGTACCTTTGTGTGCGCCTTTATCTTTTTCCCCTTTTACTTCTCCTCGAGCCGTGGACCGCAGGCCGCGAATTCTTCTAAAATGCGCTGTTTTTTTTACTTCCGACGCTGAAGAACGACAAAGCTGGCGCGTCTGCCAAACCGGTCCTGAAAGGTCTCATGCATGAACGCATCCTTGCCGGCTCACGTAAAAAAAAAAAAAAAAAACCCTTACAGCTGCTAATGTGCCACTCCTGACTGAAGCGGTCAAACATTTCCCAAAAATCCCATCAGAGTTTTTGGAGAGAATCAGTTGCATTCTCTGACGTCCTGGTTACGCAGGACTGCCACCAGCTTTGCGAAGAGAGCAGTGCAAGGCAAAAAGAGTGGCACAAAAAGAAATTTTGGTCCATTTGTCGTGGCTACGGCAAAAGCGAATTAGATGTGTTAGCACTGCGGTTTCGATATTCGAATCCGCTGATCACGGCTGCAAGTTGATGCAGAAGATACCCAAAGCACAGCGCGAGAGACGGGTAGTTTAGGACACGGGATGTTCGGCTGCGGTGATGTAAGAGCGAGTGCTGTGGTGCTGAGGTGTGTCGTATTACTTGTCATGTCGATCTGCTACTGTTTTCCATATGGTTTGAACACGGTTCATGTACATAGAACAAAAGGCAGTGATGTAGTGGTCTGATGCAGTGGCCAGCAAAACTAATCTATACGCGCCGTCCGGATTCGCAACCCACTCGGTCCGTAAGGTATTTTCGTTTAGTTAATTTTATTTAAGGTCAAGAAAACTCCAGACATACAGACGGACCTAGGCGAACACTAAGAAGCCTCAGCACCGAGTAAAAAAAAAAACTTTGATCGCATCAGGTCGCTGTTGTTCCACTGCCATGTGGAGCAAGACCTTTCTGCGGCCACGTAATTGGTGGAAGCTTCGGAAACCACGTGTCCTCAGCCTGTGTGTCAAGAAACCAGCCGTAGTGCGTTTATTTTTTCTTTTCTCACCCAGCGTGTTCAAGGCGGGCTGACTGTGCGGCTGCCCCCCGTGCTCCCTTTGTTGGCGTGCAGGAAAAGGAAAAGTCGGGTCGCGGCTAACAGGGCTCTGTGCCTTCTTCGTGCGACTTCGAGCGATGATTTGTCAAAAATTACTGCAAGTATACACATAACATAAGACATGACTAAACGTCCCATAAGCGGCACAGAACTTTTTCGAGACAACGGAACAAGATTTTGCTGCGATAATCAGAGAGCGGAGCCCTAAAAGCCTGACAGTTGCTATCATTAACAACATGGTCGGGAAGGTATCCAAACTGTGAAGGATGAGGTAAATGGGATAGTTGGTTCAGAAGCAACAAAACTTTCCACCACACCAGCACTTCTCAGCATGAGGGGTTGTTTTAATAAATATTTTGTGTATTGGAGCTCCACAATACTGGTATTACTGCAACAAAATGGCGATATTTCTACTTCACAGCTGCATCAGAATGCACATTTTTCGTTCCATAGTTGCCCCAGAACGCCCATTTTTGTTCTCCAAAAGCTTTTAAAAAAAAACATATTTTGGCCATTCCAGCACTGTTGTCAGCGCTCCGTCACTCAGTCGCTAGCTTTCGTTGCAAGCAGTCTCAGTCACCGGAAGCAGGACTCCGAAAGTTCGCGAACAATGCTGAAACGGTGAGCGCAAGCGGCGCCTATGTGTTGATCCTGCGTGAACTGAACGAAGCCTTCAACGGTGGGCAGAGTCACGCGCGATCTTGCGATGCCACCATTATTAGGAAGTGCGCGCCCACGAAGTCAAAACCGCCAGACGCAAGAAACAGCAAAAACAAAGAAGGTGCCATTTGGGCATTCGAATGCCAGTTCAGCGTCAATACATTCGGCTTTACGTGTTTGGCCAGTGAAATGCAGACTAATACCCGTGCCACACGGACAGATTTAATGCCATTAAGTGCTTACTGCCTTAAGTTTAATGGCATTCGTGTGGTGCCACACGCATAAATTTAATGGCATTAGCCTTACTGCCATTCGCGACCTACTGAGTTCGCCACAACTCATTCGCCCGTGCAATGTGTACTCTCGTTCCCATTCCACACGCAGAAAAGCGTGCAGCTTTGTTAGTAACAACTTCCTAGCCAGTAGGAAATGGTTGATTCTTAACTTTCAGTCAGATGAGGCATCTATATCGCATTTTCGTTGCAAAGAGAGCCATTTTAACCAGCCTTATTGACAGGTACTCTCGACTTATGTGCTGACATGTGAGTTTATGGCTACTTTTTCGACTTGTAAAGCAGGAACAGCCGTATTTTCTGGAAAGTCGTTTTCACATTACATTTGAACAACATTCCCGATATATTATACTCATTAGGAATGTTTATATTCAGATGAAACTTTTGACCACCTTGCAAGCGTTATCGTCATCGCCACTTTCGATAATGGCATTAAATGTGGACGTGTAGCACCAACTCCAAAAATAATGTCATTAACAAACTTAAGGCCTTAAGCATTTACTGCTATTTCTTGTGCGCGTGTGGCACGGGTATAAGACGCTGCCAGGTAAGCTGTAGGTACTCTGAGCAGCTCCGTTTTTCATAGTGAGGCGGGGCTAACCAAAGTGCAAGCGCAGAATAGAAGGCTTGATGATCGATACAACTCATGAACGGTACGACGAATACACCCTATGGCTTCACCGATTGGCATGACGCCGTGACATCTTGTACCTGTCAGCCTGTCATCACGAGTTTTTGCACGTTAAATGGAATTACTGAGGATTAGGCAGATTAAACACGACGATAGCGAAACCCGGCAGACGGCATTTGACGGAAGGCCTCCTTTCAGCGGAATTTGTCGATTACGGTTCTTGAGTTCTATTCGACAATTTTGACTTTCTCAGCTTCTCAGATTATCGGCTCTTGAAAAAAAGTATAATATGTGATTAACGTAAATTAAACCAAGGATAAAAAAATGGAGTTCCAGAGCTACGTGAAACCACCCACAGAGTGTTTCCCGTCGTATGGTCCTCCTCAGAGTATTTTATAAATTCCGATCAATTAGTTAATTAGGTAAGATTAATTATGCTAAATTTTAAACATTCACTTTAGGTTAACGTGCCTTTTGTTAAGTTGTAGAGGAGAGTTACGAAAGAACCGATCAAGTTTTTTTGTAGGAGCGTGTCTTCTACGTGGTTCTTTCTTCAAGTTTTTTTTTAAAAAGCCCGCGAAATATGAAAACATCACGTGTTTTCTCTCTTGCGCTACCGTACTGTCGCGTTGCAAGCCAGCTCTGAATGAACGAAGCGTGTGCGCTCACCGTGGCCAAGTAAGCGGCCGGGGCGTAGTTCGACGGGCTGCAAAATTATGAGCAAAAAAAAAAAGGAAGACTACACTGGAATACACGACTTCACTACTTTCACTTCATTTTTTGGTTTGCCTGCGCGATGTCTCATAAAAGCCCTATCGCAATTGGCAGATCACGCCGTGCGCTTTCCATGCTGGAAGAATGTGCTGATCGCACTTTCAAGATTATGCTAAGAGCGGCGTCGACTGCTCACTTCCAGAAGGTGAGCGCGCACGCTTCATTCAGAACGCGCTTGGCAGCGCTACAATGCAGTAGCGCAAGAGCGCAATGAAGTGTTTTTTCTTTTTCATATTTAGCGAGCATTCCATGAAAACTCGAAAAAAGGGCCACGTACGTTGCTACAAAAAACTGGATCGGTTCTTTCGTAACGCCCCTGTACAACTTAACAAAATACACGTTCCCTTACAGTAAACGTTAAAATTATGTATAATTGATCTTAAATAAGTAACTAATTAAGCGAAAATAAGAAATACTCTGAGGAGCGCCACACAGTGAGCAACAACATGTCGTTGGTTTCACCTGGCTACGCAGCAACCCTTTTTTTTTAATCTTTGGTTCAAGTTCCGTGAAACACCCTGAATAGATTTGGCCTGCAATTGCGTCTATCTGGAATGAGGCAGGGGCTCTTGTGCTTGCCTCGTCCTCTGGAATAATGACACACGCACCCTATGGCGCCTCTTAGAAAGCGCTTGGGTGCTTTATTTCGTTGCTAAGGCGTTTCACTAAAAAACCTAGGGTTCCGTGTTTTCAGTATTTCTTTTTTTTTTTCTATTTGGGGGTTATATGGGGTTTATTTTTTCTCTTTGGTTCGATGATTTTCGCTTTCTACTTTCAATGCCGGAGAGAAACCGGCGTTTATCGGGATAGGTGTTGTAAAGCGGCTGTATAGTTACTGGAGAAAATATAGCGCACCTGAATTTTTTCATTAAACACATACCAAACACCCTACCCAATGAATTAATGCCCAAACGAGTAAAAATAAAAGAGAAATGCTATGACAGCAACGGAACGCTGTACGACGTAAGGTTATTCAAAATTTTGGCACGAATGTAGTTGGGAATACTGCCACCGCATTGAGCCTCTGCCAGTGATGGCATCGCTTGGATTGTCTGTAGTGTATGTAGTACATACGCACGCAAATACTTGGAACGACGAACGCACGGCGCCGGATTTTCTCGTAATGGAACTATAAGGCTTTAAAGAGTATAAAATGTTATATTTACACGTAGTGAAAAAAAATGGACACGTACATTGAGAGATTTGTCAGCCATCGGAGGAATGCGGCCAGAAAGCACACGTTTTACATTTGCGCTTGATGGGGGGATGGCAAGAAAATCAAGAGATGGTTTTAACAAGACCGGCCATTCTTTACAGCGCGCTCTCCATATGCTGTGAAAGCAAACGTCAGCAGATGTAATTTTGAACAGCGATTATTCTGAGATCCTTCTTTCAAAAACGGGTGGTCTGCAGAGCTCACAACAGGCGAAAATAATCCATTAAAGACTTCTTTGTCATCAATTCCTGCTCTATGGGCGGGTCCACAACTTGCACTTGATGCCAGAAGTCATCGCTATCAAGTGAGTTTTCGCGGAAGCTGCGCATATATTTCTCGCGGACTTCATAGCTTGTCGAGTAGCGAATATATCGGTCTTCGCACCAAACGCTGACCATTCAGGAAGGTATTGACCAGTGAAGGTGCAGGCTAGATGAACCAGGATTGAGTACACGCAGCAGACAAGTGCCTCCTCTGATTCCAATGATTTTATTGCTGTGTTTATTGCTTCGATGTTCTATACCACGCGATTACACTCCACAAAAACTATATATACAGTCATGTCTTCGGGGATAGCGAGTACTGCTAGCAGGTTCTCGAGCTTTTCACCTTTTGTTTGATTGCTCTCCAGAAACCAAGAACATGAATGAACGCTAAAAAAAAAAGTACCAGCTCTCAGGGGAGCCACAGTGGCAAGTTGCCAAACTGGCAATGAGAGAGACGTGCAGGCAATGTGAAAATCCCGCCGTATTCCCCTGGAGCCTGTAAGCACTGCTGAGCCGAAAGAGCAGAAGATTTTGTCGGGTGGGGAGCTTGTCCTAGGTACTCTCGTGTCCTGTTGCGTTCCTCGCTACAGGAAACTTATGCCTGACCTACACACTTGAAAACCGTCACGCTGGTTAAGAGAAGACAAAGGAACGCGACAACAGAATTTGGTTTCGATTGAAAGGAATGGTACCAAGGACAGTTCAGTGCGGCTGTGTTCCGGGTGAACTAGAGAAAAAAAGTAGAGTACATTTCTTCACTTGAAACTGGCATTCTTTTCTTCAAGGACGGCTGAAAATAAGTGTTCATTGGTTTTCCAGCATTCATATCAAAATGCCGCGGGGGTCATTTTTCGGAGTTTAACGGAGTTTAACGGAGTTTAACGGATACCGAAAACACGGCATCTCTACTTGTAACAGGGTTAGTTGGTGCGATTGCAATGTTAGAACTACGCTCACTTCAATAAACCGGCCTACACGGATTCGTGTACTACCAGTACGTGTGGGTCTTTGTTCTGTACAGTCCAGCCAGCGCAGCTCTAACGCAATATGTTTTCCTCTTTCCGACTTTCTACGGGAGCCAGATCAATTTCAGCTTAACTTCCACACTTTCACGCAGCTGCTGCGCGGCTTCTAGAACGGATATGATAAAACGTTCCGCTGACAAACCACTTGCCCGAGTGCCTGGCATACCGAAGTTTACCAAACATGAACCGATGCTGCAAGCAGTACAGCGACGGCGTACGCCGAACGGGCGCCGAAAAAGGGCATGCACCTCCATGTTCTTGGTGCTGGCTGGCTCCCCCTCTGAAGCCGACGGAAGTAATTTCGAGCCGTGAAGAAAAGAGGTTGGGTGCTCTGAAGGGCAACTCGAACCGCGAAAAGTTCTGGGAACCTGATAGAGCTTCAAGCCATAAAGAAAAGAGTCGCCGAGAGCTCCGCTGTCCTCTGAATGTCGTAAACCGGACCCCGCTTCCTACGCGTGCGCGAGCGCCCGTGCGTTCCGGTGGTGGTCCGGTGACGTCTCCTATAGTGCGCATGCTTATACCGGTTCTGTGGTATTCCAAGAGCGCCCACCTTGAGCGCGTACGCCAAATAAGGGCCCTTGGAGCACACTTTCAGCATATCGAGTGCCCTCAACAATTTTTCAACTGAACATTCTCGTTCGAAAAATGAGGGGGGAGATGTCCCTTTGTCAATATAAGACAGAAGTTGTGGAAAGGATGTGAGGAGCGGGTCGGGACAGGTACTTGTCACGAGAACGCATCATGGTAACCTTTCGGCAACTTCTTTTTACACTATCTCGATGGCTGGAGGCGTGCGTCGAGGCTTCAGGTTCCGGCATAATAGGGAGCAGCCCCCCTCACCTTCTTCCAAGAACGACACAATGGAGGGCTACTGTATCATCCCCCTTCGCGCTAACCCCTTGAGCCAGCCGAGCAGGAAGTGGAAACGCGGTCTGTGAACGAGGGTTCTTGGTTTGAAGAGACCTTCATGAAAATAAGCTTTCCTGCAATTCTGCAAGTTGTCCATTTACTTCAGACACAATGAATGCCGGCACGTCGAGAGTATGCTAGGGTGCGTCAGCGGACATCAAGGCCGCCAAGCGACCCACAGCGAAAACGGGTATCTTCCACGGAGCTGCCTTCGTTGCCTGCATTCTCAGTGCACGCTCTGCGACGTATTAACATCGACAGCTGTTGAGGGCATGTTTCTCGGTTGTGCATCGTCGGTGTTGGTGTTGATGCCTGAGAGGTACGAGCACAGTTACATCACGAGTGAAAGAATAGTGAGGCCATGCGTATTGAAAGCAATATGAAAATGAATGGCAATAAGAAATACGAATTTCATCACCTGAAATCTCGCGTTCTACAGCGGTAATCACGTCCTGTGATTTTTGCATTCTACTCTGAGCGTTTTATTTTTGTTTTTGATATAGTGACATTGGAGCCTCGACGCTTTGTCGTCGCCAGATGATCTCTGGAGAAACGGAAAGTTTGCTACATTCGACTGGTTTCTAGCCACACAAGGAGAGAACACGCGGTTTTTGAAGCTTTGACCAATTACGTGGCCGCTGAAAGGTCTCGTCCGTTCCCAATGGTTTGTTTTATTTGATACTGCACACAAGCCATAATAACCCTGTGCACGCACGTTTAATGAGAAGAAACGAAGTAAAGGCTCTAGGAAAAGCCTTTCAGCATGCCGTATTTTTCAGTAAGTGAGCAGACGAGAACCACGGCCACTCGGTGATGCGGTTCCATCGAGCGGCCGTTTTTTTGTCAACCGCCACCTCCACAAACTGGTAAAACAACAGCCAGCTGACGGGGTCGCATTTTTTGGTGCGGCACTAAGGCTTGAATTCTCGATTTCGACGTGGTCTGTCTGTATGTCTGAAGCCTGCTTCACGTGAAATAAAATAATCGAAAATGTTTTGCGGCCGCGAGTGGGTTTCGAACCCTGGCCAGCGCGAACAGATCAATTTTAGACAACTACATCACCGCAACCGAGCATCCCGCATGCATCTTAAACTACCAGTCTCTTGCGCTGTGTCTTGGATATCATTTCTTCAACAGCATCCGTGCGCAATGGATCCGAACACCGCAACCGCAGTGAAAACCGGAGTGCGGGCGCACCTGCGCATGTCGAGTAACCGCGCTAAATCGTCCGAAATTTGTTTTTGTGCAACTCTTCGTACCACGCCATGACCACGCGCACTGGTTTTAACAAAGCTGGTGGAAGTCCTTAAGCTGGTGGAAGGCATTAAAGAATGTAACTGATCCTCTGCAAAAGCTCTGATGTCATTTTTGGGAGATTTCTTTCGCGCATGGAGTGACCCTTCGCCAGGACTGACACATTACGGGTTGTAAGTTTTTTTTTTTTTATGAAAGCCTAGAGACAAGAGTGCGTTCATGTATGAGACCTTCCCGGGCCGTTTTCGCAGAGGCGCTGTCTCCGTCCTGTTTCACTGTAGGGAGCAGAAAAACAGCGCACTCCAGAAGCAACCACGGTCTGCGCTCTAGGACTCGAGGAAAAGTAAAAGGGGGAAAAAAGAAAGGCAGGCAAAGGCACAACAGGAGACCCCCCTACTGTCATTTTCTCTCCCGCCCCCTTACCACCCACGACCGATCCCCCGTTGCAAAATAACCGCTCTTAAAAAATAACAACAATTTCTCTCTACCTATGCAACAGCTCACATGAGTCACTTCATCCTTCGCCCTTCATGATACTACACCTCCCCCTTCTTCATCAGTTCCCCGCTGGAAAAAGTTGTATGATGCAATAAACTCATACAGTTTGTCATACAAATATCATATACTTATCATACGAATCATAGAAAATTATCATAGAAATGTCATACATTTCTGTAAAATTACACAGTCATCATAGAGATGTCACAGAATATCATACAAATTGTATGATATATCATAAAAATTGCACGATATTCTATGATGAAGCCTCTGTGAGGTTATTGCATCATAGACCTTTTTTTCAGTAGGGTTTGATGTTGCCAACAGTGCGTCTTGTTCTTGTTGCCTTTGTGGGAAGAACACTGCCAAAAAGTCATGTCCGAAGGGTACAGTGAAATGCAAGCAAGTTTTGATTAAGACGAAGTCAGCGAAACCTTGGCCAGTATTCTCAAAAAGGAAGGGATGTAAACTACACACAAGCCGGCCACCATTATCGGACGCCTCCTCCACCGTCCCAAAGACAGTCATCCTAAAGAAAAGGCCTAAGGCGTGGTATGTAATACCTTGCTTCAAGTGCTTGGTGTCGTAGGCTGTGAAATATGGCGGTAAGGTGAAGCAGCACAATGCTTACGTCAAACAAATGAACGTAGAGCGAAGCGCGGTGGCCTAGCCCTTCGAGGCGTCTGTCAACAGGACTGACTTCAACAGAACCATTGTGCTCGAGTCCGAGCCAGATTTGCGCAGAACGAAAATAGTCGGCCAAGTCGGTGACGCCGCAGTGCGATTTTCTCACAGTGCTTTCACATGCAACGCGTACCCAGCGAATTCGGTCGGAGGGACACGCAAGGTTGGTCGATGTTTGCATAGGCAACCCACGATTAAACGCGACAGAAAGGCTGCACGGAATGTGTTGACGATGTTATGGCCAGCGTGTTTTTAGATGCAAGGCAATATTTGGTATGTTGTGATTAGAATAAACAGTTTGGATTACGCCGCGGGAACAGCTCCCACGTGACCCCATGCCGAGACGGCGCGTGACGTGACGTCACGTGGGAGCTGTTGCCGCGGCGGTCTCGACACGCGCGCCTCGAGACCGGCCGTGGCCGAGGCAACAGCTCCCACGTGACACGCGCCGTCTCGGCGCTGCCCATTGGTCAGTCGCAGAGCGAACACACCGACGCTGCGACTGAATTCCAACCGGACGGAACTTGGTCGCAGGCCGTCTGCGGCTAGACCGACGGACCTCCCCAATCACAGCGTCGCAGGCGAGAATCGCATGCATGTGAAACGGCCCTAAGTCATGGCACAGTTAATTTTTTTTTGTGTGTGTGATGGAACAGAGTAAAACACCGGGACACAGGTTTTTGCGCTGTTCCATCACAAATGCAAATGAGTAACCAACATGCCCAACCTGTTGCCCTGGCTGATTTAAAAGTCGCGGGGGAATGTTAATCGTTCCCTGGAAATGGCTCCCTCTTCTTAACCCGCGTTTGTGGGCTTAAAAAGAACCTGCAACTCCCCTGCAGTCCCTCCTTTAAGAAGTAGTAGTAGTAGTAGTGGTTTGCCAGAGGCAATAACAGTTGACAAAAATAAACTAACGAAATTAAAAATGTTGCCGGCTGCGGTGAGTGCTATCGAATACCTTTGCCCTGCAGTGGGTGTAGTCAGGCTGATGATGATGATGATGATGATGACCTCAAACATTGGAGCTGCGCCGGTGTAATTAAAGGCAAAGGGAGAGGAAAGCGAGAAGTACGTAGCGGAGCGACAGGGAAAAAGGCAGGGGTAGCTTTGCACAACATTCCAAAATGAAAAAAAAATTATATGTTCGCGCCACTCGCGTGCGAGCGCCTAGGTATTGTTGCACGTATTCGCATCCGTGACGGGTAAATTCACTGCATATTCAGGGCCGCGCGCACGTAGCGTCCTCTCGCTAATGAATCGCGCGAGCGGCCCACTGCACAAGCGGGCGGGGTGGAGCGCCAAGCCGCCGCGCTTGAGAAACCCAGTCAGCTTTTAAACGTCGTGCTATCTAAAAATAACTTCTCTTCATTTCTCAAGAAATTTAAATCATAATCAACAACATTTAACTAAGGTTTGACTCTTGAGTGCTGCTCTGGGTAAAGGCGTAGTTTCTTGCCGAACAGACGGGAAACGCTTCGGAATAGTTCCCAGCATGCCGTTTGTGAAGTCTTCTTTAGCTCTTCATAGTTTGCGTACACCACTGGAATATTTTCCAAAACTAGCATCGCTTGCAGCAGTGGTAAAGCCCTTATCGACGGTGAACGAATAATCATCGGAGGCACTTTACCAACCTAGAAAAAATGTGAACTACCACACTACTAATTGTTACATTGGATAAATCACGTACCGCGCACAATGAGTCAGTGAAACAAGCATGAAGCGCAGCATCAGGTGTTGCCGCTTATTATACTGCAGCACTTGCTCACTCAACGCATTCGTACTGCATTTTCACCACATCGACAGAAGTTTCGAAGAGCTGACTGCTATCGAGGCCAATAACATGAGTGTTGAAATGCAGTGATTAATACACGATTTTAATATTTTTAATGCACAGAGTAAGAGCCACATACAAGTATTCGTGAGTGAGCTCTAAGTATGAGCGTCGGGAATTACGCATTTCACTGCTTGAACGAGTGTCCCTGGAAGTTTCATTGCTTTTGTATTGTTAATGCGTACGCAATATCAGTGTCATTATGCATATGTGGTCACTGTACGCGCTTAATAAAAAATGCACCTATCACGCAAAAGAGTCCTTGTAATCTCCTCTATCCACCCCGGGCGCGCTTTCTTGTCGCACTTTATGCAGCAGCCCATGGTATAGCCTCACTCCGATGGGAGCACTTTTGATTAAAGTACGCCTTCATGTGGCACGACTCAACCTCTCAAAGCAAACAACCAAAGCATAGCACGGCCGGTCTCGACGCGCTCGCTCACGAGCGAGCGCGTCGGGACCACATAAAAAACTTGCTTTCGAAAAATATTTCGTAGCTAGCAGGGCTAAACCGCCCCCAAATTTTTTGACGAAGTTGGCATGCGTACACCGCACTAGCCACGGTCCGGCTTCTTTTCTTTCACCCCAGCAAAGAAGGGAGCGAGTAGGGGAGCGACACAATCAGCGCGCCTTGAATACGCTGTGTGACAAAAGAATAAAGAGAATCTTTGCCGGGGCACCGAAAAGTTGGGTTCACGTGAGGGGAGCGCACACAAAGTGGAGAATGGGGGAATGTGAAGGCATCTCTCCCCCAACCCAGGAAGGAGGAATGTAAGAGGAGAAGGAGGAGCTCAACTTCATGCGGCGCGTGGTGGCAGATTTGTGAACTAAGGGCGCATGAACCAGAATCCTGGCCATGGCAGAGGAGAGATGGGCTGCCGGCTCGCGCGGTCGGCCGCGGCGGTGGAGGCTCCACATCAGAGGCGCTGCAGCTGACCACGTGACGCTACGGCAGCGGTATAAAGCTCAGCTTGCCTCGCTCTCCGGGCACTTACGAGGCGGCCAGGTGTTGGGATGCCGCCTAGAAGCAGGGCTGATTTGAACGAGAAGCGAAAGCTTCAGCGTGCCACAGAGACCGATGAAGAGCGGGATGAACGTCTGGCTAAGCGGCGTGCTCAACATGCGGCTCGGCGACAACGTTCTACAACAACTGAAGAACAAAGCGAGGAACTTTACCAAGCCTAGCCATCAGTATGCTTCGCCCCCGACTAGGCTTGACCTTAGCTAAGCGTCAGCCATTTTTTTTCTGCCGCTTAAACACGTATTGCGGGTGCGTGGGTACATTTTATTGTTACATTTCCGTTACACTTTTTGCGGCAATAGAGAATTGTACGTGTAGTTTTCGCTCATCTATAAATATGAATTTGTCTAAACAGTTTCAACATTTCTTCGTTACACGGATGCAACCAAATCTTACTTTTAGTTCGCAGACTACTATAGAGAACATTCAGAAGACTCATCTCTTTCACAACACGACAAATTAGCCTTGCCATTTCAAGCTCACAATAAACTGCTCACCGGCAACACGACCAATGAAACAAACATATCGCCTGCAGAAAAAAATAAGAGAGAGAGAGAAAACTTTTATTTTGAAGAGATTAGTTCACAGAAGCCGGCCGGTCGGGCCCTTAGTTCAAGAATGGGTTTCTGGACGCTCTACGCATACAGAAGGAAGAAGTTCCAGCCATTCGTCAACACCATAGGCCTCAAAGCACAATGTGTGAAACGGCCTAGAAGATACCGCAGCATTGCCGGAGTGCGCAGCACAACCAGTGGGCAAGATTAGAACAAAAATTACAGAGAAGCTTAAGCACCGCCTTTAAGGGGACGACGCTTTAGCGGTACAGTCTCCCTTCAGCGGTTTCTCTACTTGTCTTCTTTTATGCACTAGGAGTTTGTTCTCACTCTCTCACACGTACAGTCAGTGTTCTTTGTTTACAATCACACATTCATCACAATTACCAAACTCAGTATCCACAGTACTGTATTGGAACCCTTCCAGACAACAGTTTGCGCACGTAATGTTTCTATAACTGGTATTTCAGTAACTAGCTCGTCCCTAGTTCAGTCCACTAACTGCCATATTATTGAAATTGAACTTAAAACAACCCCCTCACCCCCCTTTCTTGTGCTTCAGCCAAGTCAATGTGCCTAATTGGCCTTGTCCAATAAAGAAAAGCAAAGCCTACGTGGGGTGATCGGTGGCGCGCCTGCGCGGCGACCCATAGCTCGCTGGTTGGAATCCCGCCTAAAAGCTATGGAATTTATCTATATATAATATAAAGTACTTTATAAAGTTGTCTGCGACATGCGCGGACCTCTAATTTGCGTTACAGCTCCTCTTTTTCATAATTTTTGTTCCAGACATTAACTTGTGACATAGGTTTTCGGACACAACGCCACCGGGACGATGCCGGTTTATCCTATTAACGGGAGCCGTCGCGTTTAAATTTATGATCATGCTCCTAAATTGCGATACACGGGCGACATAGAAAGATAAAGCAGCACAGCGCTCGTGCTTGTCACAATTTTTCGCTCAGTTTACTCCTAACACAGTGTCTAATCAACTTGCCTAACTTTTATAATAAGTGAGTAATTACTCATTGACGTCTACCCGAGCGCAGCCATACGGCTATATAGGAAAGCTATGCAGCTTTCTCAGAAACTTCGCAGTTAAAGAAAAATTCGTCCTGGTCCGGGGTTCGAACCCAGGACCACCGCTTTACCGGAGCAGTCGCTCTACCAATTGAGCTAACCGGGACGGCAAGCTTCTGGTAGGGCGAGAGCGAATTGATCAATAAATCGAAGTGGGCCAAGTGGGCTGCGCTCAGGTGGACGTCATTGACTAATTACTCCCTTATTACAAATCTACTCTCCCTTGGGGGATTCCCTTAAACATTTGGCCGCCCAACTTTTGTTTCGTACACTGAACTAACAACTCGCCTCCATCGCCAATATCTGGGGTCCCTTTGACTGAGTGACTTGTGGCGGGAACGAGACGGAATCTCTCTTGTGTTCATCGCCCAGACGTCGTAGTTTCGGTCAGCCAGCATGAAGCCTGTAAAATAATAAAAAAAACACATTGCTGTTGCTTATTTACTTTCTTTTTTTTTACAGAGTTTCAGCCAATCTTTAGAACCATCGCCATCGGCTAGTTTAGGGTTCAGAACATGATCCAGTGCTTGTTTAAAGCAACTAAAATAACGCCCATGTAACCAAACACTCCAAGGGCTATGCCATTATCAAAATGATTAAAACAGTCATGAGAACAGCGGCCGATGAATAGTAAAAAGATATTAAAAAGCATAGGGGCTATACAATAGCCAATGCAAAAGCCTTTATTTTGGAGGGTAAGAGTGCTGGTACAAATGAATAAAAGTGCTACGAAGAATAAACTCTAAACCTGATCGAAATTTATCCTCGGAAAGATAAAGAGCCACTTCCGTCTATGCACGCCTTCACACGAGCAAATAGTTCAGTACGCGTCAATAATAAAAGAGCTATTTGACGTCAAGAGAAAAAAACAATCCGTCATTATTCTCTCGGGAAAAATGGGCCACATCCTCGGGAATTTTTCGCAAGGATGTGATCAGTTATTACGAGGCTATTCGAACTTCTCTGCAAAAACCCACTGACAGTAAACAGTGTTTTAGATAATTTCCGAAATCCTGGAAAAGGGCTAACTTTTACTCTTGAACTACCGGATAATGGCATGCTTCAGTTTTTAGATTCGCGTTTAAAGCTTTTAGATCCGAACAGTGGCTTGGCCTACTTCCCTCGTGCTCAGAAGGGGCTCTCTGCCGCATAATTTTGCCCACTCAAAGATTGTTATAGAAAGTATCACAACACTCTGCTTGGGGTCATCGCCCCGGAAGTCGTATGTGTATGAAATGCAAGCTAGCTTCCATGATCAATTGGGCAGGCTTGTTGCAGCTGGCTTCCCTGAGACGGTGTTATTCCATGTGGCTGAACCGCTCCTTAAGAAGATGAGGGCCGGCGCAAGTAAGAATGGATTGGAGGGGTAAGAGAGGCCTGTTGTTGTACACTACGCCGACAAAGCACCCACATAATGAAAAAAGTGGCTAACCGGTTCAGTGTACCGCTGCTATTCTAACTCCCCCCAGAAAGCTGGCTCAGCTAAGCCGTAGCATAACTTGCGAAAAGCGAAAGGCTGGCTTTCAAAAAAGGCTTGATCAGCGTATCGTAAAATGTGTCAGATATGTAGTCTACGAAATGTCCTTGTCTTGCGGAAAATCCTACACTGTCCCGACAGGGCGTCGGGTGAAGGACCGACTTAGGGAACATGAGAAAGATCTAGATAGTAATGAGGGCGACCGACTTGTTGAACACTGCAGATATTGCACCAACTGCATACCACGGTTCCGCGATGCGAGGATTTTGGGCAGAGGCAGACAACAAACAGCTCGTGAAACCTTGGAAGCCTTTCACGTAAAAAAAAACTGCGTTCAAACTGTGTCAATGATACATCTATTTACCTCCATGAGGCTGTAAAAAAATTCCCTCCACGCCTGCTATGATAGTCTTTTGGCTGTATTTTAATGTTGCCTCGTACGCGTGCGCACGCGCAAAGGTTTGGGAAGGGGATATATCTCGATCGTTTCCACCTCGTTAAACAGTTAGGAGTAAGCGCCCATGTAGTCTTTTGTCGTTTCTCTTGAGTGTTGTGCGTCTTGGCGCCGGAATCATTTTTTTTTGTCTGAGAACCAACTATCCTAGCAGCTACCTCTTTTAGTGGCGCTAGTTTGTGTGTATGGATAAAAGACAACCGCGGCATACTCTAGAATGCGCCAAAAAATGTGTTGTAGGCCAAGATTTTAATTTCAGGCATAGCGTTTCCTAATGGTAGCCTTAAACAGCTAGGTTATTTCATTGCTTTGTCGTAAATTTGTTTTATGTGCTCCTTTCACCTAAGATCTGACGTAATTATTAACCCCAAGTACTTGTAACTGGATACGACAAATAAACAGCGGTTGTCGTAGCTTTAAGTGAAGGTTAAGGGATTATTTTTGCCTGCAATAGTATTTGCAATAGACTTTTTGAGTTTTGAGATTAATGGTCATCTTCCATTTTGAGCACCAAGTTTGCATTGTAGATAGCGAGGCGTTTAAAACGGCGTGATCATTTGAATTGCGTATGTCATGTTATAGAATGTAGTGATCTGAAGTAAGCTTGATGTTGTCACGTATGTGTCAGATGATGTCATTTATGAAGTCCAAAAAGAAGATCGGCCATAATTCTGATCCTTGTGGAATGCGTTAGTGTACAGGCGCGGACAAAAGTAAGCGGTGCACGCAGCTGTCTTTTAATGTTTTCCACGCGTCGCCTAATCGAAATTTCCAGCAGTGGTACGCGCATGCTCGTAGAGGAGGTTAGGGTGCTTTCTTGCAGACAAACAACGCTTCTTCATTTCCAATGGAGAAGGCGTGATTGCACTTCGAACGGAATAGCGTGCTCCGTTTACTTATGTCCACGCCGGTACATCTGCGGACGTGGAGGCTTCGTCATTGGCTGCAACTAACGGTTTCATCCGTTTTGACAGGTATGCTTCAATCTAGCCAAGCATGGTGTTGTCCTTTAGAATGGGTTTTAGTTTCAGCAGTAGTCTGGAGTGAGACCTGTCGACTGATTTTTCAAAATAGACAAGTATGAAGTCAACTTGGCTTTGATAATCTAGGGGTGTTGCTAGATACAAGTGCCGCTGCTGCCAGACCTCGGCCCTATGGCGAACGACACTCCCAAAAATTCGTCTTTTTCATCGCCAACGGCAGGAAGCGTAGCCAGTTCAAGCTTTCATTGTCGGCCGGCCCGTCTGTAACGTTGTTTAAATACTGTTCTGTCGAAAATAAACCCGTGCTTTGTTACGAACAAATTGATGACGATAATAGGACAGAGTTATCACTGTATAAGTACGGAGCTAGTTGGTGCTTGGCAGGATTGAACAGTGCACACACGACGAGGACACAGAAAAGAAGCGACAAGACACAGCGCTCGTGTCTTGTCGCTTCTTCTCTGTGCCCTCGTCCTGTGTGCGCTGTTCAATCCTGCCTTGTCACTGTATCTTTATGCTAGTTGCAGCCATGGCAGTCGAGAGTTGGACGAAAACTCGCTTGGTGTTGACAGACGTACTACTTTGTTGCGTTGACTGTTAAATGCTTTTACTGGGTGCTAGGGAGGTGGGCTCGAATCGCAACGGGGAGGGGGTGGAAGGGCGAGGCGACTCGTCGGCTGTGCTTCTGCAGCGGAGCTTGCTGTCCCACTTCGTCTTTGAATTTCATTTCGCCTTCGCTTTCTCCCTCCGTTTCTGCGTGGGCTTTTAGTGGGAGGAGGCCGTGTGGAATGTGGAGGTAGGCGGAGGATAAGGGTGGGGAGGAGGTGGACTGAAGATATCGGTAGATGGGTGGAAAAAAATTGGAGGGGACACTTAAGCTCCGCCTTAAGGATATGACGCGATAGCATTAATGGGTCATTGCCCATATATGCGATTTGTTCATTCTGTACTTCACAGTCCCTGGGAGTCCTCATACCGCTCCTTGCTCAATGGCGCAGCGGTTAAGGGATGCGCCGCTTGGCAGGTGCTGCCGTCGATGGGTCTTGTGCGACCCCAGTTGCTCTTCTAGAGCTACCTTTTGTGATCGTCCATTAATTTAATTGCCACCTGACAGTGTGGTTAGTTTTCTCACAATCCGGTGGGTCGATTGTGATGACCCCAGAAGGTCTCGTGGCCGAGGTTGCCCACCTAGGTTGCTTCTCCGGGGATGGCTGCCTGGACCAGCCTACGCCACCCTATTTATCGCTCACGACGCCGAATTTTCTGCGTAGCGGGGCCTTCAAAGGTATCGCATTAATATCCGTACCTTGGCGGATGCGGTAGGGAGGTGGTCGGTGGGTGGTGACTCTGCAGGGTGGAAGCTTTATTCCCGGAGGCTTCGCACAGGGGGTTCACTCACAGATGCTTTGCAAGATAACGTCGGCATTTTCTCTACGTTCCACATTTACTTCTACTGCAATAACCGAAAAAAAAAGGCTTCTTATCTTTCAGGCTTGTCTTGAAATGCGAGATCAACTAACTTACCAGATAAAAAAACTGTAGCGCTCGAGACGAGGACATAACGAAGACGACAACACGTGCTCTTTCAACTGCATCTTTATTCAATGCACATAGAGTTTTTAAATACTGCGAAAGCATCAAAAAAGCATCATGTGGTAAGGTGTACATAGGTCAAACCAGAGGTGCCTAAACGAGAGGCTACAGGAGCACAATAAGAATATTGAAAATAGAAAAGGCAATCTTTCAGAACTTTCTTGTGAACAAATCAGCGCAAAAAAAACACAACGGAGAAGAAAAAGGCGGAACACGACGGACAGGAGCGCTGAACTTACAACTTTATTTCGGAAGTACGGATGCAACGTATATATACAGCCATGTCAGGGGGCGTACCACACAAGGAAAGCAAGAACAAGTGGAATCTACAAGGTCGTGATGAGACAAGCAGCACAAGCAAACCAAATATCTTAACTAATATAACACGTGAAGGTGAGAAGTTTGCATGTGCTGCTTGTCTCATCATGACCTTGTAGATTCCACTTGTTCTTGCTTTCCTGGTGTGGTACGCCGCCCCCCCTGACATGGCTGTATATATACGTTGCATCCGTACTTCCGAAATAAAGTTGTAAGTTGAGCGCTCCTGTCCGTCGTGTTCTGCCCTTTTCTTGTCCGTTGTGTTTTTTTGCGCTGGATTGTTCACAAGCATGTCCAACCAACTAGCCCAACAACAAGTGTTGCTCAAATCTTTCAGAACACTGTGCGGAATGTAAACCAGATGCATGCATGCCGAAGTTCGATGAATGCCAGGTGATTAACAAAAGCAGGAAACAGCTAACACGGGAGATTATTGAAGCAAGACGAATAAAAAACTTAGAAGATAAGTGTGTAAGCATGCCATCTGTATATTTATCAAAGAAGGAGATGATTCCCCTTGATTAATACAAGGGGGGTACTGCGCACAAAAAGACAAGGACAAGAAGATAACACAACAAGCGCAGACTCGCGACTAACTTTATTTGAAAACACGACACTCCTTTTTAGTTTCAAAACTGCCACATCACACACATGATGAAGCCAAAAACCTGTCTTCATTGTGATACAGTTTGATAGAAGGGTCACTTACGCAATCTGAGTTGGCGGAGGCGTTTTGCATCAAACAGAAGGATAAAGATTGCGTAAGTGACCCTTCTATCAAACTGTATCACAATGAAGACAGGTTTTTGGTTTCATCATGTGTGTGATGTGACAGTTTTGAAACTATAAAAGGAGTGTCGTGTTTTCAAATAAAGTTAGTCGCGAGTCTGCGCTTGTTGTGTTATCTTCTTGTCCTTGTCTTTTTGTGCGCAGTACCCCCCTTGTAATCACCATGATTGACCGACTAGCCCAACAACTTACGCTCTTAAATTTTTCTTGACGGCTTGAACAAAATATGAAAAGTGACTTGCGGTGTGATAGACTTGTGGGACGATATTTTGATGCTTTCGCAGTATTTAAAAACTGTTTGTGCATTGAATAAAGATTCAGTTGAAAGTTCGCGCATGTGTTGTCGTCTTCGTTGTGTCCTCGTCTCGAGCGCTACAGTTTTTTCACAATGAGGAACCAACTCGCCCAAACATCCACCCTGATTAACTCACCAGGGCTCTGCGAAGGGTAGTTGACGAACCATGAGCCAGAGTCGCACAGTATCCCTGGAACCAGCAGAATGGGGCTCCGACCCTGAGTGCCCTCCGGTGGCGTCGCTCTGCCGCCTGTGCCCATGCGGCGCACCCGGTCCACTTCGACGACGTACCCGTCTTCAGTTTCGGCCTCGCTTGTGTCGCAGTAGAAGCCCATATTCCTCACTAAGCCGCACTGCGGCGATGTGAGTGGGGCAAAACGATCAGCGCGCATTTATCAAACAGTTAGTTTGCGTAACTGAACATCGCTATCAATGTACGAAACTGCGGTTTTTACTACCAATGAAACTACTCTCTTGCTTCTAAAAATGTCTCGCTATTCAACCGTCTACGATACCCGCTCTCATTTTCCTTGGTCACTCCCTCTTTGTCGGACCAAATACGGTACGCAATCATTATCTGTTACTCTCCCAAAGTACCTGAACATTTCAGAAAATAACAACACATCGCTAAAAGACATCACAGTAAAGAGCCTAAAAACCATTTTGTACTTTTTTGAAGACGTTTAACTAGAACTTGTTCTATACTCTGACTAAAGCTGTAACACGGATGAATTCTGCTTATGTTGTACACCTGGATAATGTGATGCTTTTGGTTTTGAGTATTTATGACGCTTCTTGTTGTGATTCTGATGCTAATGTTGAAGTGCCACTGTAAATATTCCATTCATGTTGATACTTTATTTATTTTTTTCGACTGCCTCACCTGTAGCTGTCTTGTAAATAAACAACTGCGGCAATACGTTGCCTCAGCAGTGTGCGCAGGGTGACTCTCTAGCTGCATCCAAGCAGCTTTTTTCCCTGCGTCCTCTCTCTCCCAGTGATACCTGTACCACTAAGAGCGACAAATAAACTTCAACTTCAACATAGCATTCGATGTTGACAGTTATGAATGACTCAATGAACCGGTTTGCATATTGCAATACTTTAGACCAAAACATTTTGCGATGATTCCACTGAGCTGATTTTATCTGCTGAATGGTGATTGTTTCTCATTACTCTCGTATCAAGACCACTTTTCTCCTTAATAATGAACTCGCTGGCCAGCGTTCTCTTTCGCAAGTGCTCTTCAATGATTCCCATTGTTTAATAATCATACTGACACTCTTAAAATAAATCGGATCCATGTCTTTTTGACTGGTGTGCCCGAAGACGTAAATTTCGATTTTTTAACTAAAGAAATACTATTTGGCCATTCTTGAATGATTACATTTTAGGAGTACTTTGATATTCGTGCTCTTCCCCGGAAATGAAAATCAAACAGTTATCAAAGTTATGCAATTCACATAACCGATCTTTACGTTATAACAGTAAATTTCACGAGCAACACTCTTTTTCACATTTGGTCAAGTCCCTAATTTTAGCCTTTTATTTCTGATCCTGACTTTTAAAACATCATTTTTTTGAAATGTTTACTCCACGTTTGCTCGCACACTCACTTCTTACAGTTTCTATCACCTTCGCGTCGTGCAAAAATGTTCACCTTTACGCGTCTTTTTCCTTACCCTCATCCTTTGAAGTGTTAGAGTTACTCTTCTGACAATGACGGCATGTGCTGTCATCACTGAGTAATTACCGCAGAATACAAGTACTGAACGTGTAATCTGAGCCAGCATCACGAAAATAACACCGTAAGTCTCTGACAAAATGAAAGATAACATTTATTTACATCAACGAGACGGTAACGGCGGAGGAAAAAAGCTCACAATGAAGCTACGTTGAGCGCTTGCCGTTCCTACAAGTATACGACGATTCTTACAAGGTCATTCATTGTTAGCAACAAAACAAACTAATTGCATTTAAGCAAAGTTAACGAGATACAAGAGACACAGAAAACATGTAAAGCCCTCACCCGAAGGCCCTTGAGGTATTTGTAATAAAAAATAAATAAATAAGTTACATATTAAAATGCTAATTTCAAAAACACAAATGTGATTTAAAACACCAAACAACAAACGTTGAATGCGAAGATTGCGTTGTTCATTGCTTCCCGTTGTATTGTGGCAGCACAGCGCAGAACTGGTCGCTGTCTTAATGAACGGCCGAGGAAGAACAATAATAATAACTCCGTATACATGAACTGGACAAAGCGAGGGGCGCATTGAATATTAAAAAGAAACAATTACTTTTGAGAAGGAACAGCCCGAATAGTCTGTACTCACTCCCTCGATATTTTTTTTTTACATTCTCCCAAATATTTTCCCCAAAAAGTCAGCTCGACCCGACTTCTGTCGAGCTCACATAAACGCAATGTAAGAAAATTGATCAAGGGCGCCCTGGCCATTCACGGCAGAAAGCACGAGCGGCGGTGTTGCGCTCGTAAATCCGTGCAGTATGACTAGAAGAAATCAGTCAACTAACTCGAGAGATCATTGAAGCACAAGAAGTAGCACCACTTGGGTGAGTTCACCGTCAATTTCTTTATCAAAAAAGAGCTTGTATTTGCAAGTATGATTTAGCAATCTTCATTTCAGATTTTAAGATGCGCAAAAACGCATATAGTTTTCTCTGAATTAATTAGTTTGGGCCATCTACCATCCAGGAGCTTCTCTATAGGTCCTAGGAGATGGCAATCAATAGCCTCCGGTTGTGACTGCAGTGGCCATACTCCAGTACCCCCAACCGAAAGTGCTGTAACGGCACCGGGAACTGTTTAGCGGATGAGGCAAGGCCCTGTTTTGCAGCAGCAAGACCCCTGTTGAAAGCATTGCGAGCCTTTCTCTGAAAGGTGCTTCCCGTAATCACCCCAGTGTGTTAGAGTAAGTACTATTGTTCCCCTCTAGACAAAATAACGATAAATACATTCATCTGGTCCCAGAAGACCGTCTCCATGAATCTTCGTGTACATGACGCTGTTCTGAATTTCCTGCAAGCTCTGGACAATGTTTTTCCATCCCATTCTCCCTCCAGCTCGGACCCGGCACACAGTGACTGCCATTTTTTAGTAGCAGGAGGTAGAAGAGGAAATGCAGGGAGGTTAACAGGAAGAATAATTGCTTTGCTACCGTACACAAGAGAAAAGAGTGAGGGGATAAAAAAAAAAGAGAAAGCAGAGTAGCAGAAAACTGAAGTCACTATGAAAAGTCAGCGTTCGTTTAAGTCACAGCCTATCGGCAGGCCAGAAGTTCGCAAGAAGCGGAGCAGTGCCTTGGAGGCCTTCATCGCCGACGATCCCTAGAATCTTCATTTCCGTCAGTGGGTGTGGATCTAGACTCCAGCGCACGGCTGAGAGACTGCCTTTCGGCGCTGTGGGAAGGGCAGTCACAAAGAATGGGGGGTATAGCTTAGGAGGGTAGATGTGTAGGCCAGTTGGTGAGACATGAAGGAGCTAGACACCGCAGCGGACACGGGACAGAGAAAGAAGACGACACAGGGTATAGTGGGGTATAGTCTTGTCATATCCGCAAATGGCATATGCAGGGCTATCAGCCATACCGATTAAGAAAGAGTAATGGCTGGTAAAAGATACATCAAGCACAGACGACACAGCAAAGTTTCTTCACGTCGTGGTAGGCCGGATGGAAGCAGGAGCTTCAGATCTGGGTCCAAGGATTTTAAACGTGAATTGGAAACTTGGCCGCAAATCCACGCGGCAAGCGTGATGTCCCACGCAAGTGATCTCCTATTAGCCTCGGACAAGCACTTAGGTGATGGCAATACAGATGTTATGCAAAGTTATACCCCTGTCACACTAGCCATCCCCCCCCCCCCCCCCCCCCCCCCCTGCCTTGTCCTTCCTTGGAAATGTCCTCCCTTTCGTTCTCCTTCCAGTGCCAGCCTATTTTGTTTGCTTTGTTCTCATTTCCCTGTACCACGCTGACTAATCCTCTTATCTGAGTTTTTCAGGTCCACCCAGCGCCAACCCTCCGTCGCAGCCCCTTCAAAGCCTTTGTACATTACACAACCCCCGGGTATAAGTTTTTCCACTATTGCGGCTTAACGAATCAAGATTCACCTCCCTCCCCTTCCTGACACGCATCCCCTCTCACACCACTTTCCTTCCCCACCCCCGGGGCCTTCCTCCTCGGAGCGACGGCCCTATTTAATCCCTGCCAATGATGAACGCTTTGCCCAGACGAAGATAAGTAAGTCCCCTTGTCGAAACGTTGGCTCAAGCAACCTGAGGTTTTCCCCTCCCTTGTTCATTTTGTGATCGCCAAGGACCATCTACCACACCCTCTCTCTACCATAGCAAATTTAATGTCATTCAAACCTAATGGCATTCGATGCATCGAATGTCATTTGGTCTCTTTCGGTGCTACACGGGAAAAAATAATGCCATTCGAAAGTGATGGCGTCGACGATCAGTGAAAAAAAAAAAGAGTCCAACTGAACGACATCAGCGGACATAAAAGACGTTTTAAATTGTTGTGCAGTGTTTCAAAAGCGGGTGAGAACATTTGTGTGCCGCATTATAGGCTTCAAATATTATTTGCGGTCATTCTGCACCACTTTAACTATCAAAAGCCAAGCCAAGTACAAAGTCAACCACAAATCCGATAAATGTAAACAAACAAAATCGCTGACATGGCGGCGCGCGGACACGCGCGGAGCTTGGAAATGTCTTCCAAAAGGTGGACTGCTCAGTTACGTCTTTAAGTACCTTAGAGCTTAACGAACATGGCACGCCAACCACCAAGAATCACGAATTCTAAAATGACCGACGGTCGCGGGAAAGACGCTGCTTCACGCTGGGTCGCAGCTGTAGCTGCTTAGACAGAGTAATAGCTGTCCACGACAGCCTCTAGTGTGAACAGATTCACACCAACATTAACTTAACTTTTTTTCAACAGAACTAAATAAATTCACTTTCTAGGTTTGGCAGTGTGCACATTATTTTTTCGCGTCGCTTGTTCCTGCTGCGTATCTGGCGTCCACAGTACGCATTCGGTTCGAGATCGAATGCGAATGAGTTCCCCTAACTCATTCGATGGCGAATGTCATTCGAACCTAATGACATTACATGTTCCCGGGTAGCAGTCGATTAATGACATTAGGTGCTAATGTCATTCGATTGGAATGACATTAAATTTGCTAGTGGGACAGGGGTATTAATCAAGCTATCAAGCCGTGGCTTCAGAGGCTTGGATTTCTTCTACACCACCATTGACTCTTTGGTGCGCTGTTTGAGGCAACGTCAGGACAAGAGTTGTGATTATGTTGAACAGTAATTTGTACTAGTGGAATACTACTGAGTATTCGTACGCTCTGTCCATGAATTTCCTCCATGGATGTAGAAACGTAAGCTGTAAGCTGTCGACTAACGCACTTCCTTTTAAAAACTGAGTGTTCGGCTCGAGCCCTGAGGTGGATTTCCATCCCTTAAAATGCCTCTTCCAAAAATGTTGAGTGCTGATAGTTGTAAATATTTTATCCCCAGTGCGTAAGACCTGCAGTGCCGCGTTTAAAAGGCTCCTGTCATTGCTAACAGGTTAAAATTACTATTATTTGCGGTGGGAATACGACCGACATACCCGAACCTTAAAAAGAGTGCGCTAGAGGACACCGTACGCCCTTTTTTACTCGCATAGAGGCTAAATGGCGTTTCCAATCTGACATCACACATGCAGAAGAGTTTTCCTGCCACTCACAGGACCAGTCGGCCAGCCTGAACTGATGTGTACTTCGTCGCAGTGGACGCGTTATGAAAATAGCTTCGCGCCCCTATATTCCTTGCTGTGCCTTTCAGAAAGGAATCGTTAGAAAGCATGTCGAGCGCAAAGTGTAGAGGCAAATTTCTATTCGCATGAATTGCTTCAACCAGGTTCTCGATAACCTCTGCACATCTTTGTTGTGATTTCAAGCCTGAATAAAGAATTTGAATTATGTCGGGACCGGCATATGAAGTTTCGTGATATTAGAAGTTTTCCCGCACGTGGGAAACTGTCTTTCTCCTCGCGTATTCCCCGATGAGTAGGACGACCTCTGCGTTTTAGAAACAGAGCGTGACGCATGCGGGTGGAGCGCGCAAAACAAAATGCCGCATAACTTTCCCCTGTCACACATGTCAGACTGGAACACCTGTTCGGCAATCAGGGCAGCTCCTATCGCTATGGACAAGCACCCAGAACCACTCTCAGCATGCTCTGCAATGGAGCTTCATTCTTTGATTCTTGAGCTCAGCGGTGTTTGCTGTCACGCACGACATTTTTTTTAGAAAAAAATGTAATCCTGACGACCTCCATCGCACAAGATGGCCAAATAACGGTTAGCGCAGCCCTTCACACAAACAGCCAAGTGCACATCACCGTCGGCAGAAATAAAGAACCTGCCTCTAGAACATGAACTACTAAAACATAAGAAACGAGTTGTTGTAACAGTAAACAATATGTCGCGCTCTTCTCTATAAAATGGTTTACCGCAAAATGTACTCGCTGCGAAATGTTGCATAGATGTGGCGCTGTGCCTCCGGGTTACATCTGAATATGCAATACACGTTTTACTAAACTGCGCACGATCGGTAGTCTGGTTTTATCCCTCCAGGCCCCCCTTTTCATATACAGGCAGGTTCTTGCACTTAGACGCGCGCGAAAAAACAAGATGACAAGAGAAATTGTCGAAATGGTAGAAATAACGCGCGCTGGCAAAAAAGTGCAGCTTTTCCTACAATTTTTTGGAATTAGGAGGGGTTGAGGAAGCTCGGTAAAAACAGATACTTCATCCACAACTCATTCACAATGCCGTATGTACCAAATATGTGCACAGAAAGAGCTACGTACAGCCTAAGAACTGAATCCTCGCCTGATTCAATTCAGCTGGAATTAAGCGGACAATATCTCTGCTTTTCTGTGTTCATCTTTTGGGCACTCTTTTTTTATCTACACGGCGTCAAAAATAACAGCCAAGAACTTAACATCTCTGAGTTAGCAAAGTGTTTTGAGCTAATTCCTACTGTAACGATGTGGAGCACTGGTAACTGTCCAATGACAATAAATATGGAAATTTTAACGTTTCGGGAGCACTACGGCTCCTGTGTTCACTACGAAGTAACCGGAGCACGGATCCGTTCTTTTGTAGCACCCAGCAGCGCTTTTAATGGTTCAGCATAGATAGGATGAAGAGTCCCGTCGTTCCTGTTTAGTGTTTTAGACGATGTCTGTATGATAAGGGGCTCATAATTCTGCCGTGCTGATGTATTCTTTTCTGTTGGCAATATCGGTAATTCATCCCAATTAATCTCATGGCCGGTTTCTTGCATATGCTCGGCGATGGCGTTCGCTGTTACTTTTTTGTTGCGGACGTCGTTCTTGTGCTCTCTCACAGCCTCCTGATGTCCTTTGTTTCACCTATATATACTGATGAGCAATTGGCGCAGTCAATTTTGCACAGAACGCCTGAACATATTTCACGACGGAGCTTAATTGTCCTTTACGTTTACTGGTTATGTTCGCACCTTGCCAGCGGGAACATGCGCGATGCTGACGCCATGCTTGCGGGAAATACGTGCAAGCGCCTGCCTAATGGACGCTACGTATAGTACAGTAGCTCCGCTTTCATTCGGTTTTTCCGTGCTCTCGCTTTCTTCGGAGGCAGACTGTTCTGCTGACATTCTTTTAACGGTGTTCCTGATGGAAGAAAGAAGGTAGCCGTTCCTTCGCAGATAGCACTCTATTCTTTTCATTTTGCTCTTTATATTGGCGTCTTCACTGCAGACCTGTCTGGCACCGTTAGTCAGAGAGACAACCACAGACCGCTTGTGAGAGACTGGGTGAACAGAACTGAAATGCAAATATCTTCCATAGTGCGTAAGTTTGCGGTAAATATTAAATATAAGGCCAGTCGATATACGTGTTACCATGGTCCAGGAATGGGAGGCAGCCGTCGGTTTCTTCCTTAACACTGGACTTGATTGAGGATTCGATAGCGTTCTGGTGGTCCAGACAAGGAGCCATGTGCTTGCGCTCTAGGACGCCGAAACAGTCATCCACGTGCTTTAAATATTTTTGGTCGTGGCTGGAAAGCGGTTAGGTGTTTGTTTTCAATGACTTCCATCGTGATGCTCGCCGCTGTGACTGATATTAATGCTCCCATTGCTTTGCCCAAAGTATCTTGGTAAAAGCTGCCATTATATGCAACGTACGTGTTAGCGAGACAGAAGTGCAATAGCTCGCATAGCTTTGCTGCGTCGAAAGGGGTGCGATCTTGCCATGAGTTCTCTTCTTCGAGACGTTGCATGGAAGCTTCAAAGGCTAGATTGACAGGTAAGCTGGTAACCAGTGAGCAGACATCGAAAGAATCAAGTATGTCGCTGCCTTCAGGGACAATGGCTTTTACCTTGTTGATAAAATCGGACGACTTCTTGACGTTTGTTTCTGTCTTTCCAACCAGTGAAGCGAAAACACCGTGGAGGTACTGCGACAGCGAGTGCACAGGCGACCTGCTGAAATGCACTATTGGGCGTAGAGGGGTGCCTTCTTTATGAATCTTTGGAAGCCCGTATATGGCGGATGCCGAGCCGTTCGTACACAGTAGCTGATAGCAGAGGTGTTTAATGGATAGTGGAAGACTATCGAAGATTTTGCTAACATTTTCTGAAGAGACGTCGGCACCTTTGACGCGGGGTCTTTTGGTAGTCGGCGATATGCATTCCTGTCCTGCAGCAGGGCTTCCATTTTTTTCCCGTACGAACAGTGGTGATGGATTACCGTGACATTGCCTTTATCTGCAGGGAGGATTACAATTTCATCGTTGGCCTCTAGGCTACGAACTGCCTTGCGTTCGTCCTGAGGCAGGGGGCAGTCTGGTGACGCCTTCTTCATACGAGACAGCACGCCTGTCGCCTTCGTCCTAACTTCGTCTTGAACGTCTCGATCGAGAAGTCGCACCACTCCTTCGACGGCACAAGGAACCTTTCGTGGGTTCGGAACTTTCCCTTGGTTGAGGTTAAAACCCCGGCTTAGTAACTTGGCCTCAGCAGGCTTCAGACTGTAGGATGACAAGTTCTTTGTTTCGAAGATCGCTGTTGCCGTGGTGCCTGTTTCTTTTTAAGCAAGTAATGCCTTCATCTACTGTTCTTCTGATTTCGAGCGCATTTCTTTTCTTCTGCGAATTTCCAGGTTGGCAACTAATTAAACGCTGGCAAGAACGTCATGAGCGATGAACTCCAGCTGACGTTTTGCGAGGAACAATTCTGTTTCCAGGCGTTTCTTTGTTAGCTTGCATTCATCTATCCGTGCTTGAAGCAGTTGACGTTTGGCCTATGCGATGACTAGGAGACCAAAGCTGGTTTTAGCAGGGTCTCTTCAGACGTAGTGATTTCGGGATAACTTGAGAAGACTTAAAATTGAAGTTCAACTGCAAATGCGTGCACTGCAACGAGGCTGGCGGTGGTGCTTACAAAACGACGGTTTCCGGTGATGGACGGTTGTTCAAACTGATGGCGGAAATCGCTGTAGTCAAGGGTTTGACGGCACACCGTCTGGTCAGGTATCATGGTGATGAGGAGTACTGGTCACCGGCCAAGGTCAATAAAGGTGGAAGGTTTGACGTTTCGGGAGCGCTACCGTTTTCCAACAGGCTTTTGGCACAGCAATGGGAGCTTCGGTCTCGGTCACAGCAGCGAACATCACGATGGAAGTCATCGAAAACAAAGCCCTAACCAGTTTCCTGCCGCGACCAAAAATATTTGTAAGGTACGTGGACGATTGCTTCTGCGTCTTAGAGCGCAAGCACGTGGCACATTTTCTGGGCCACCTGAACGCCACTGAAGCCTCCATTAAGTCTCCTGTCGAGGAAGAAACCGACGGCTGCCTCCCATTCCTGGACACCACGTTAACCCGTACACCGATTCGCCTTATATTTATTGTTTACCGCAAACCAATGCATTCTCTAAGATACTTACATTTCAGTTCTGTCCACTGTCATTCACAAGCGGTCTGTGGTTGCCTCTCTGATCAACCGTTCCGGGCACGACTGCAGTGAATACGCCAATATAAAGAGCGAAATGAAAAGAATGGAGTTCGATCTGCGAAGAAATGGCTACCCTCTTTCCTTCATCAGAAACATCTAAAGAAGAATGTCAGCGAAACAGCCTGCCTCCGAAGAAAGCGAGAGCGCGGAAAAAATGAAAGAAAAACAAGCGGCATACGTAGCGGCAATTAGGCAGGCGCTTGCACGTATTTACCGCAATCATGGCGTCAACATCACGCACGTTCCAGCTGGAAAGGTGCGAACACAACTAGAGAACGTGTAAGACAAGCTCCCTCGTGAAAGATTTCTCGGCGTTGCGTACGAAATTGACTGCGCCGATTGTTCATCAGTATATATAGGTGAAACAAAGGACTTCAGAAGACGCCTGAGAGAGCACCAGAACGACAATAAGTACTTTGATTTCTCCTAGTTGGTTCATAGCTGTAGTTGACGTCAGGATGGCACACAAGGAACAAGCACGAGAGAGGTGCCTGTACTGTTTTGTTCTTGTGTCTCTCTCATCTTTGTTCCTTTAGCGCCTTCCTGACATCAACTACAACCAGAACGACGTCCGCAACCAAGGACAAACAACGCCATCGCCGAGCATGTGCAAGAAACCGGCCACGAGATTACCTGGGATCAAGTAAAGGTATTGACAACAGAAAATAATAAATCAGCACCGCAGAATCATCAGTCCCTTATCATGCAGACATCATCTAGCACATTAAACAGGAACGACGAACTCGGCATCCTATCTATGCTAAACTATTAGAAACGTTGCTGGGTGCTACAAAAGAACGGATCCGTGCGCCGGTCGCTTCATAGTGAACAAGAGAGCTGTAGTGCTCCCGAAACGTCAGAAATTTCCATCGTTACTGATCTTGACTAGTGACCCTTACCCCTCATCACCATTATACCTGACCAGACGGTATGCCGTCAAACCCTCGACTACATCCTACTGCAATCTAGCGCCGTTACAAACGTATGAAACTTGTTAATACGCCGTGAATGCAAACGGTTGGATCGCGCCATATGCCTGATGCTCTTCGTGATTGATATTTGACTACTTTTCCTGTGTTGGGCCTAATTGGATGCTCCGTGTATGTCGATTTTAATGGCACTTTCAAAGGCGTTCTCCATACCATGGCTACAAAAAGCGCCTTTGACTGTTTTTGTTTTGACCGAGTAATAATTTTTTATTCAATAAAAGAAAGGAAGTATACAGAGCGGCGGGCTATAATCTGCACATTACTGAAAAACCATGTTGATAGCTTGAATGTGAATTCATTTCAATCATCATTCGCGAAAAAAAAGCCGCTACTTTTGTTTCCTGAAGGTTCCCTTGTCTTTAAGAACAAATATTGTATTTCATGATGTGTTGACATGACATTTTTGAACATATGAAAAGTCTTTTATCGCCACTATAACAAAATTTCACTGTTATATCTGAAGAAAAATGTTTTCTAATATGTATTCCTCTTCTGAACTTCGTGAAAAGGCTGTAGAGTAAAGCAAATGTCTCTGAGAAGGCTTGTTCAACCTTCATTGTGTTCATAGTGGCGTGCTACAGGTCAAAAATGAAGACATTCTTCAATTTTTTTTCGCAAAACGCACATTTCCCTTTTCAAATTTTGCAATGCAGTGTTCGTTAACATATCTAGAGCGAGAAGAAAATTTCACACAAGAAAGTTAAACTTCACAATTTTAATTAACAACGGGTGTCCTGACATTTACTGCCGGCCTAGGTATGCTATAAAAGTAACGCAGGCGAGACAGATAAAACAGTCGCGAAGAAATCTGCTCCTCAAGGCAAGTATCTAGGCAGAAAACCGTAACGGAGGAACATGCCATAGTTGAAGTTTTTCCCTGCAAGGCAGACGGGCCGCGGTTTTCGGAACGACGTTTAAAGTACTTCCCGGATGATTTCAGCAGTGAAACTTCAGGAGAGCACAAAAATGTCGGCATACAAGCGGCTATAATTATGAAAAAATGTACTGTTTGCCTGTTGTTTGGTTTCCAAAGCCACGTCTTCCCTAAAGGACCAGATACTAATTTTACTTGCATTTTTTTCTTTTAAATGATGCGTTAGCCATTGAAATAAATGGCTCGCCACGTGGTATTCACCAACGACCAACAAATAATTTATAACTGAATTTCTACCTGATGGCTTTTCGGTATCACTTTCATCAGCCGATGGACTGCTGCGACGTGTAGTTAATATAGACCACTTGAGCCACGAAACAAACGGGAGTATATTCGCTGATATATAGTTTTAATTCCCTACAAAGCTTAAGGCAGCCTGTTTAATGAGCTGGAATGGAATAAACTGCACATCAGCAGTTTTGTAGTGTAAATTTTTAGTGGGCTAGAATGTACATCGTTTCGAAAAAATTTCATGTATTCCTGTATTCGCCTTTCTAGCGCACGACATTTTTTCACAGAAGTCTTACTGCCGTTTCTTCCGGGCCTCACGCAACCTAAACAGAAACTACACATCACCTACATCGTCAGACTGATGGCAGCAAAACCGAAACAGCATCAGGAAGAATTTTAAGTATAAATTATTTAGCGGTCGTAGGGCGAATACCGCAGTGTGATCTCCGTGTACCAATGCCTAACGCGCCAATAAAAGGATAAACCACGCCACCAAAAATTTGATGTCTATGCTTCTTTAACCGTAGCCTTCCTTTGATTCTTTTGTCGATTACCTCAGGAATTTATGCTGTTGAGTGGATTAGAAAGCAGGCTACGGACAGTAAAGAAATCTATCTAGAATTTCTTGCTTCCTTACCATCCTCTTTCATAACGAATGTTATAGTATTAGTATTCGAGTCTCTCCTGTCATCCCGTTTATTCAACTCCATGAGCATCCAACGTTCACACGAATCAACTAATTCCTTTAACAAATCTTTTTTGCCAGTGCTATTCAAGACTGGAATCGGCTTCCAGAATCTGTTGTCATTGAATGCGATCCAGTAAGGTTTAAAGAACGTCTGATGTCTTATCTTGCTGTATAAATTGTTTCATTTCCCTTTCGTGACTTTATTTCTCTTTATGCCTTTGTTGTCTGTGTTTTTTTTTATTGATTCCTTTTTATTGGTTCAAATAAATGATGATGATGATGATTTTATGCTTCCAGTCATAAGCCCGTGTGTTACAGGGTGGCAACTATTGTAGCACAGCTCAACATGGTTCACAAGTTCGCACGATCCTACTCTACTGCTTTCCCAACTTTCAATGCTTGTAACGCTTTTGTTCTGGTGTTCAGTGCCCCTGGAACATGTATTTCTCTGGCGCCACCGCCTCTGGACCTCTTATTTTTCATAATACCGAAATTTCATTTTTCTGCTTCCTGATATCACATGATATCACATGATATCAGAAGAGTTCGCTTTTGAACATAATTTTATTAATTGCGGAAAGATCTTGGTTACTGTACTTCTTTCAACAGCACGTGGGTTAAGTACTCGTAGGGTATGGAAAAATAAGAATGATTTCCGGGAGATATCCAAGAGCCAAAGGGGTCAGTAATTAAAGGACTACAAGGAAAACGAAGCTAATTGTCATAACGAAATACCAGGCAAGGCGGTAAAAGACAGTTTTCACATTCTTTTCGTCGCATTATGCACTACGTTTACCCATGCTTTACAGGGTTTACAGGGTTAATTGGAGAGACATGGGAGAGGCCTTTGCCCTGCAGTGGACGCAGTCAGGCTGATGATGATGATGATACTTCGTTATAGTTATCCAAAAAAAAACTTGGAGATCACGAACTCATGCTTGTCTAAAACACTGGATACGTCATGACGCCATTAGTCAGACCGATACCAGCATGTGCTAAGTGTATTTAATACTCGTTTTGGAATATTATTAGCGCTGAAATTCAACCAGTACCTTCTTGACAATAACTTAATTTGTGCTGAGCAGCATGGCTGTGTTTAAGTTAAATTCACAAGTACTGCCTCTGAATCACTTTCTCAGCATATTAGCTGTCCTTCACAAAAAAGCCAACCTAGAATAATAACACTACTCGACATAAATAAAAGCAACCGAAATGTGTTTGGCAAGCAGAGTGGTTGAAAAAACAGAAGTACAAGGCTTAATTAATTATTATCTTCAGTTATTTGCCGGTTACTTGTCCACAAGAAAACCAACAGTAGCACTGAATAAAATACATTGCACATTCCAAAACATGAATTGTGGGGTTCCACGCAAGCATCTGCATTTAACCCATTTTGTTTCCTATCTATATGAACGACCTACTGCAAGGGAATCAATTCTCAAACGTAATGCACGCGACCGACACTAATCTTTTGTTAAAAGCGGAATCACTGTCATGCCTACAAGGCATGGTAATATAGAAACTGCCTTACATATCGGCATGGTTTTGTGCTAAAAACGTAACAATTAATTGTAGCTTAAAATAAATATGTAATTTGTCACTGTTTTAGCAACGTTCAGCCAAATAAGAGTAGTTCATAACTAAACAACAGTACGCTTCCGGAGGTTTCTTCTTTCACATAATTTGCTGTTGTTTTTGAATAACAGGTGCATGGACAACAACAGGTAGAAAGGTACGCAAAAGCTTTCAGCGGCGGCGCATTTATTGAGGCAAAGAAGTATTTTGCGTAAAGTTTACGGCGCTCCTTGTTTTTTTTTTAAGCAAAAGTAGCATAACTAATTTAGTGCCCATACCGAGGCTACAGAAGAGGGCCATGCGGTTAATGGGCCGCACAATTTGAAATTACAGCTAAATTAATATATCAGGAGGATCGAGTACTCTCGTTTGTGACCATTCTTAACCGCAAAAAATGTATTCTGGTAAATCAATTAATACTACCATTCCTGAACCACCACCACATTGTTACTTTCAAGTCAGCATCATTAACCCCATACCTGCGTTAAATGACAACTTCAACCTGCCTGCCTTTCGTAATGTGTACGGGGAGTGCTTAGTTCAATGTTCTGGTGTAAAATAAAATGCCCATTAAGTGCAATTTGCAAATACTTTTAGGCTGAGTTGGAAGTAGTTCTTCAATACCAGCGAGGAAGAACCCTGGCGCTTACTGTAAAGTCTGACCATCGATTTTGTTTCTTATTTATGCACGGTAATGTCATGAATTAGTAAAAGGATCGGAAAGTGCCTGCGATGTTACGTGATCTTGACAGCACAGGTAGCAATTCGTTCGTTTTAGTTTCGTAAAGCATCATTTCCACACACAGTACAACTATATACGTCGGTGAAATTAGGGCACTTAGTAGCTTTCATACATTTCTAGCTTTCCGGCGGCACAGGTAAAAAAAAGGTAAACAAATTTATGTCAGTATTAAATCTGTTCCAGACATATCAATACATACTTGGCACGAAACAGAAATCCTTACACGAACTTAAAGCAATAGAACACAAAATGCGAAACGAATACCAAGCAAAGGCAACAAAAAAATTTTTACGAATGATCGTAAGCGTGAAATAATTCATTAACATCCTTTTTTAATTTGGAATGGTTGGTTGAGTTGTTCAATAATTTCAATATAACACGGTAACAAACCTTCAGCTTTAAAGACCTTCTCTGCTATGGAGCCACCGCGGAGGCTTAGTGCGAAAGACGCTGGTGCGACTCTGCCCGCGGCGGTCGAATTTCGATGGAGGCGAAATTCTAGAGGCCCGTGTACTGTGCGGTGTCAGTGTACGTTAAAGAACCCCAGGTGGTTGAAATTTCCGGAGACTTTCACTATGGCGTCCCTCATAGCCTTAGTCGCTTTGGGATGTTAAACCACATAAACTAAACCTTGTCTGTTTTGTTGGCGCGAACCACAGGGAATTTCTACCAAATATTTCGGTGCAGTCACCCGGGGTGTTGCGCCGCTGTTTTAGAACCGGTCAGTGACACCAGTGTCTCCACTGCTATTGAACATTTCCCATTGTGGGCTGCAATAATCTAGGAAAGGACCATTTCCAAAAAACCAGTGTTCACGAAACCTCTAGCATACGGGATTCAAAGAGTAGAGCGGGCAAGAAAAACAAAAAAAAAAACAAAAATGTGCAGCCCATGCGGGATACGGGAAAAACAGGAGCAGTACAGAAGCACTTGATCTTGCATCCACGCCTGCTGCAATGTAAGATCTAGATGCAAGAGAAATGCTCAGCATTAGCAAGCAGGGAAGTTTCCTGCAATACTCTTACGAGTCATGTTCAAGAGGCCCGTCAAAACAGACGGCTCTCATCTGCTTTTTACTTTTCACTGTGCCTAGGGTCAAATATCTGCAGTCCCTAATTACGGTATCCGACCCGAGACCGATACCATAAACACTCACCCAGTCTGTCTGTTTGCGCTCTCTCTTTTCTTTGACTGGTCATTATTTTGTTATTTTTGATTACACTCATCTTAAGAATTACAAGCATGCTAAGCTCCGCGACCAACATTCATTCATAGCCCTTTCCGTGATAAATTCAGGACACGTTCAAGCCTTTCTATTCAAGAATGAGAGATGCTTAAGCAAGTATCATTTTCGTCTTTCTAATGAAAGCCTAAGCAACTGACTCTAATTTGGAAAAAAATCTGACCGTCATCATCATCATCGGCCAGACCAGGCTCACTGCATGGCAAAGGCCTATTCCATCGCTCTACTATTAACCATGCCCCTTGCCAGCTGCGGCCACCGTATCCCCGCAAACTTCTTAATCTCATCCACTTACCTAACTTACTTCCGCCCCCTGCTGCGCTTACCTTCCTCTGGACGCATCTGACGTAATCATAATGTTACCATGAGCACGGGCAAAGTTAATATGAATGAAAAATGAAGTCTCTCTTTATGATCCTCAGCTGCTAGTACCATACTGTTCCAGCTGTGGTGATCATATCTCAGCAAATATCATCAATTCGCAAACCTGTATCTCTGGTAAGTCGACTGCGTTTCTTTCCCTTCACAGCCGATGTGTCCCAAGGAACTAACTTTTGGTTAACATTGCTGCCTTCCCTCTTTCCCTTTATCGGTCTTTATATGCCCAGCCCATGCCTATTTACCTTTATTATTTAGTTCAGGTATCCTTACTACCTAGCGCTTTAGAAAAGATAAAGGGGCCAGAAAACATACGATAATCCAGACGCTGGAAAGGACTAACAGCACTAGCCTCTGTTCTGAGTACACCCGCGCAGAGAAATCTGTGTTCTGTCGCTTATTGTCTTCTGTTATGCCCCCTGCAGTATAGTGAGTGCCAACAGCGCAAACGACGCAGACAAAGTAGAAGAAGACACAGGACAAGCGCTGTCTCACAACTGAAATTTTATTCAAGGAAAGTAGTACATTTTATAGAAAAAGTGGCCAACTTATTAGCTAGTGAACACAACCCATGTTTCTACGTGGCATCAAGGTATGCAACCTCACTCTCATATAATGAAATAGATGGCTTACTGACGCATAACCTTGTTTTTTTCCTCATGTGATATGCTTCCATAATCTCACGTGTTAATCGGGACGGGTGTTTGTAGAGGATATCACAGTAAGGCAATAAAGGAAAACAAGATTGGCAGTCTCGAACATGATTATGGAAGCATATCCCATGAGGAAAAAAACAAGGTTATGCGTCAGTAAGCCATCTATTTCATTATATGAGAGTGAGGTTGCATACCTTGATGCCACGTAGAAACATGGGTTGTGTTCACTAGCTAATAAGTTGGCCACTTTTTCTATAAAATGTACTACTTTCCTTGAATAAAATTTCAGTTGTGAGACAGCGCTTGTCCTGTGTCTTCTTCTACTTTGTCTGCGTCGTTTGCGCTGTTGGCATTCAATATGTACCACCAACTCGCCCGTTTGGCTATAGTATAGTGAGGGCACGCCTATGGATTGATGTACGACCAACAAGCCCCCTTTAAGGCTTTGCTAAGGTTTATTTGGAAAGGTGCAACGACCATTTACAAATAGACCTATTTTCCTCCTAACTGAAATGTATTGCCACGTCAATAACTGAGAAAAAAAAAATTAACCACACAAGGAATTAAAACAACGGATCTCTGTTTCTGGCCATTTTGCATAAAATTAGGCCGCATCCGCGTAGCTCTCTGAATGGCAGCGCAGAAACAGGTTTTATAACTGTTTTTATAAGTAACCTCAGCTGCGAGAAAGAACGAGACGGAGAATCTGAATTACTTGAAGTATTTTGCTTGAAGCGAAATTTGATGCTAATGAAAGTGTCCAACCAGTCTGCTGACAGCGTATAGGAGTAATAAAGCAAGATTGTTTAACCACAATTAAATCCTCGCCAACCAGCACGTCAGCTCATTGTTGCCCACTGTCCTCGTCCTCGTGCACCGGTCATTATCTCCAAACAGATTTAGGAGTAAGCTGTTTGAGTTCCAGCATGTCGCATCCTGAACACGTTTTTGTTAACATATTCCAGAAGTTACAACATGCAGCCACCGCATTGTCAAAATAAATCTTGGTAAACACGTTCGGCCATACGTCGCACATTGCAATACAATTAAGTTTGATCTTTTCCATCGTCCGTCGAGAGCTGGAATTCTTTACTGCGTGATGTTGTTGACAGTCATGCTGTGTCTAGCTTTGTCACTAAATGATAATCTTTCTTCTATTCTCTTCCGTAACGCGGAAATTTGTGTTTGGTCTTTTCAAAACAGGGTGAAATGAAGCGTTTGTTTGGGTATTACACTGTTGTAGTAGTATGCTGTACAAAGTGACATGCGATGTGAATACCCCTGTAACCCACTCCCAGTGCGGGCCTGTCAGGGCTCACTTAATTGCACAATAAATAAATAACAGTTAGGTAGCAACAGCAAAACTGTCTTCATAAAAGCTTCAGTTTCGCTATAAACATAGCAGTCCTGAGTTTCTAATGCAAAACAGCTGCCAAATCAAATGTGTGTTTCATTAGTAGATTAATAAGCATGATTGCGATAGACTTCGCAACGCATGCCTCCATAAGCAGCAGAAAAACTGTAAATAACAAAACAAGAGTCTGGCTTATACTACACCGAAATGCAAAACAACCTCACCGTCGTCATCTTGACTTCTCGTTCAACATTCGACGCAGATCCGAGCGCGGCACTGCTCACGAAATAAGCGCACGCCAAAGATGTTCCCCAGGTAATGCATCCAAGCGACCACCGTGTTCTCATGTTGAAGCGGAAGGTGAAAGTGGCAGGGACGTTCAAATGCACGTGCCCTTGATGTGTCAGCTCAGCTAGCGCGGTCTCTGCCTGACATTCGGTGCGCACCTACCTTCTGACAGAGCCTTTTTTTGTGTGTGTGCCACATCACACGTGCTTTAAACACTTATGAGTTCTGTTCAACTGGCGTACGTCGGTGAATACGTGAGGCACTGTCAGCAGCTTAAAGCGCCAGAATGTACTGCATAGAGGCTGCCTCTTAAGCAGCGCAGCTGAGAGCCACTCACGAATAAGTGCACGACTTTAACGCTAATGGAGCTTACTCTTCCACTGTAGCGCTTTTTAAGTTTGTCTATTGACACTGCAGGCCTTTTGCAGAAGGGCTTAAAAACGGACCCGAAATTACCAAAACTACATACCTCAGGCACTCTTTCTCTAGTTTTTATTTTCGGGCTGTTTTGAAAGAGAACCAAGCCAATTCGCCCAAATTTCTGGTCTTCTAGATGCTGGCCCTTCAAAGGGCTATTGTAGGAATGCACACACGTTTAATAAATACAGTGAGAAAACAGATCAACCATTTCGAGTCAGCTAGATTGTAGAAAAAATGGCGACCCAGTAAATTAATGGCAGCGAAGATGCAAAAATGATATGCTATGAAGAAAAGTGAAAATACACCTTTTATACAATTCTTTGAAGGGCTCGGAAGCACCTTCTGAGAAGAGTACATAAACTCGCTCAACAAAATACATTGTGTTGTCATTAACACCTTAGTCAAATAACACAATTCTACACGCAGTAAGGAACCCACAATCGCGCGCTTAAGCTGTCAAGCCCTTTCCGTTGACTTTTGCATACTGGTACCCTTCTCTCTTTGACGTTCGTGCGTATGCGGGATAAGAGGTGGTTTTTGGTTGGACACTTCCAGACGTCACGCAGCTACCATGGCCGCGGCCAGTCAACCATGCCGCTGCGGGGGATCAGGAAATTCCGCCGCCGGGGAATTAATTTGCAAAAGTCAGCTGCGCATGCAAGAGAAAGAGGCCTGCCGCTGGCGTCCCCTGCATGGTTGGAAAACAAATCTTTCCAGACAGATTGGCTTGGCGTGCCGCGGTACGCTTTACTTTATTTTATTTTTGGGTGGGGAGATATCACTCTGGTAAAATTTTGCGTCGCATTCTTTCTTTTTTTTTGCTCAAACTCCTTCTATGCAAAATGCTGTGTTAATATCTTCCGATTTTCGTCGGAGAAGCCGTCACCGGGTGAAAGCGCTGCGCGGATAGCCGCGGTGAAGCGCAGACATCGAGATGACACACTTTGGCATCCGAGCACTCCGTATCCCAATGAGGCGCATTCATGTGACTGCTGTTGGGACTGGGGCACCCTACCGCTGCCACCACTGTTGCGCCTTGAGCGTCTCAGTCTGCTGCCTCTGTTGAGCAGACCTGAGCGAAGAACGGTCGATGCGACGGTAAGTGAACTGACGTTTATGTACAATATTCACAAGGCTTTTTACAAGATATGTACAAGGGCCGTGAGCACAACGGGCTAGGACGAGGCCCTACAGAGCGTCTCTCTGGAACGATGGCGTGTCTGCTGCCCGTCTGCTGCTGCGTCTCAGTGCGGCTCTGTTCTTATAGCCGCCGGTGACCGTTGCGTTCCTCTGCACCAGGCGTTCCTCTGCTCCAATAAGGTCCCGCCACAGGCCACCATTCGGATTGGCTCGAGCCGACGCTAGTGAGGAGGAGGAGGAAGGGTCTGCGCCGGCGAGCCAGGCTGACTCGTTGCAAGCCGTGCCATGGCGGCGAGTCCGGGCTTGCTTTGCGGGACGGCGGGCGTACCTCTCTGGCTTCCAGAGAGGCCAGCGGAATGAGGGTTCAGGCACAACAGCAACCCCGCCGCCAGACAATGTGCCACGAAGACGATCTGCTTCCGCGTGGCTCAGATGCGAGGCACGCTCGAACACCGGCTCCTCCCAGTAGTTCCCGTCCGGTGTTCAGCCGCAGGTGGCTCCATGCTCCTTTAGTTGAACAGGCCCCGCTCGTCAGGACAGGATCGCTGTTCCTCCGCCTTGTCGCCCAGGTGTCTGGACCAGCTTCGCTCGGTCCTTCGGAAGAGCTTGCCTCTTTGCACCGGTCGTTGATCTTCTGAAGCTTGGCAAGAACCGACCGACAACAAACAACACACAACACGAGCAAGTGCCCTCTGCCACCCGTCAAAACGCCAGACTTTAAGGTAATAAAAACTCCGCTAGCAATAGTTCTATCCTCTTTTCGCTCCCTCTAAAACAAGAGGCACTTATGGGATGAAAGAACTCTAATGTAAAAAACTCAAGTGTCAAACACATGTGACAAACGGAATGAATGAATGCAAAATAAATTTGGTCTCTCGAGATCACTCGGCCAGGAAAACACGCAGCTGAGGCCAGAAATGAGGATATCAATTTTGCCCCGATCTAAGAGCGAACATGACAGCTGTTCGGAAAGTGACAACATGTAAGTCACGAGGAGGTCGAAGGCAGCCTTGCTCAGAACGCACGGCTTAGTGTGTCTACGTCAGCGTTTAACTCGCTCTAACGGACGTCAGACAATACTCACTACCGTGCAAGCTAATGTCCCTGCCTCTTTCGCTGTAGCTGCGCTTTCCTCTCTCCGTACTTGTCGTTCCAGTTTCTACGGGAAGAAGACAAGAACGAGTTATTAAGCATGAAATGCTTTTAGCTCCCGTTGTCGGCAGTGAGGTGACGTCACGCCGAGACCGAGAGCCAACATCCGGGCACTGAATTCCACTCATCCGGGCACTGAAACGAGAACATCCGGGCACCGCACGAGATTTAACGAGACACTCTAAGCCCTCCTACGGGACAGGCATACAAGCGCCGGTAGCTTCGCGCCGAACGGGTGGTGGCGTTCCTCCCTTTCTGTACGGTGCGGTTCGGGTGTCCACCGAGATGATAGAGAATTACTGCGCCATTCCCTTTCCTCAAAAAGCGTTGCGTTCAAAGGGCAAGGCATCACGCCGAACAGGTGGTGGCGTTCCTCCCTTCCTTTACGGTGCGGTTCGGGTGTCCAGTGAGATGACAGAGAATTACTGCGCCATTTCCTTTCCTCAAAAAGCGTCGCGTTCGATGGGCATCGCGCCGAACGGGTGGTGGCGTTCCGTGGACTGCCTGGCAGCGCTACAACACGCTGTCGCGTTCCACTCCTAAAGGCGAAGCTTAAGCGTCATTAATTAGCAGTTAATTAGTATTTTGTCATTAATCAGAAATTAGTCCCCAATTAGTAATTTGTCATTACTTCGTCATCAATTATGTGTGATGTAATCCAGTGGTGACGTCCCCGGTGTCACATAGGCAAAGTGGTGCGGAAAACGCTTTCGCCTCTACGCACTTTAGACAGTTTCGAACGCGCTGCATATACATTCTTGTCAGGCCTGCGTCTCCATGTCCGCGTACGCTTCTGCATCGTTCTGCATTTCATGCTTACCCTACTCTCGGTTACGGGGGAGGCACAGATTTTAGAGCGCAGCTCTTTGGCGTCCGTTCCTGGGTTTCGAGTCGTCGGCGTCGGCCTCGTAACCAGCTCCGCCCCCCTTTCATCCCCCCAGCGCTATCGGCGTCAGCGGCATCAGTCAGTCGCTGCTATCTCTTCCCTCCTCCCTTTATCGTGTTGTCCGCTTGCTGCGCGCGCTTCTGCCCCCATCGTTTGCCGCTGGGTGTACACGCCGCCCCCCTCCCCCCTCTTCCTGCGAGTCTCCGGTTGTCAAAGCGCCGGCTCGAACTTAATTCCTTTCTTCGCTCCTCCTCCAATGCAACCCCTGTGCGGTGGCAATCAGAGAGCCAGATCGGTGGCGGCGGATCTGTATATGTGCACCGCCCGAGCCGAAATTGCGAATACGTGTGAAAAATAAAAAAAAAATTCTGTGATAGCGCATACATGTGTTGCTCAATTTCTTTGCCTCAATCTATCGAAAAGGTGAAACAGCTTATTTGCTGCGCTCAAATTTCGCATTAGGAAGTAACGTAATCGTCGGTAATTTTTTTTTTCCCTCACTGACTTGTTCCTTCCCTTACGCTTCTCACGCCAGTCGCGGCGTTCAATTCCGAGTGCGCAACGCCTCCGGTAGGACCCTTCTTTCTTTCTCTTTGTTCGTGACGGCAAGTGAGACCTTTCACGAATCTCCAATTTTCCGCGCACCCGTCCTTTTCACTCGATGCGAGGTCCGCATCTACCCGGCCTTTTGATTTTCGGCCTACATAATGGCGTCGTCTCAACTCGTGGCTGTCCATCGCGATAACTATGCTTGGCGGAGCGCTTAGACGCTTCCTTCTCGCCAGTTAACTTGTTACCTCCGTCACTGCGGCCTCGTACTATCTTTCGCTTCATGAGCCACACACGCGTTTTCACTCCGCGCGCGTACCGTGTTCTTTGGGACCGTGGTTTCTCCCGTGACCGTAGCGGAAAATGACAGCCTGCATGACAGCCTGTGCCCTCGCACATTTCTTTAGCTCCGATTCTAACGCTAGTTTCGGGGTTGACAAAGTGACGGACTTTGCTGCAGGCACTTTGCCGGTGACGCTGGTGCTTCCAATAGTGGCAACGCGTTTCTGCGCGCGTGCCCTTTCTCTATTTTCGGAGGCACCACTCTTTCTTATGCCTGCCTTTCATCTTTCGGTGGCAACTCTCTTTCTTGTGCTTGCCTTTCCTCTGCTTTCGGCAGCACCACCGTTTCTCCTGTTTGTTCATCACCTTGTGGTGATAGTTCACTTTCCTTAACTGGCGGATCCTTTCCTACAGGTTTCAATTTCAATTTCAATTTCAATTTATTTTCGAATTTCTTTTACAGGAAATACAAACACTTTTTGGACCCATAGCCAGCGGCTAGTTCGGGTCCAAGTACACGAAACACGTAAAAGCAAATTCAAAAACGGCGGACATATACAGAAAAGCGTAAGCGTTGTACAAGATTAAAAGCAGAGCAGTCTAAATAACACTGGTAGATAACATTCGGCGCGGCAAAAGAAAGAAAATAGCTTTGAAAACATGATATGCAAAAAGAACTTTCGGACATCAAGTGTTAGTAAAAACTATCGTGTTACATACAAAGTACATAATAACAGAAAACTGTGACGAAAAAGAATTTCAGGTTAAATCAATTATTTCAATTAAGTGTTTTTTAAACATACCAGCAAAATTGTGTGAGTTTTTAAGAGAAATGGGTATCGCGTTCCAAATTTTTACCCCAGCAGACTCCAATAAACGCTCACCATACACATTTCGGATGGGAGGGAGGTTGAAATTGCCGAAAGAGAGGTTTCTAGTGGACCGAAGCGGGAGGTGAAGTATTGATGCATGAAAAGGGTGGTTGTGTCTTACTATGTTGTGAATACATACAGAGATTTTTAATCGGTACAATGAATCAAATGGAAGGATCATTGACTTGCGGAATAACGGTTTGCTGTGCTCATAACGGTTAGACTTGTTTATTGTTCTTAATGCACGTTTTTGAAGACGGATAATAGGATTTAAGTACGTATGGTAAGTTCCACCCCATGCTTCGACACAGTATGATAGATGGCTTTCGATGAAGGCAAAATAAAGCATTCCTAATGTAGAGATGTCAAATAATTCCTTAACCTGATGAAGAGCATGACATCCAGATGCCAACTTCCCGCAGACTGCCTCCATTTGGTCTTGCCAGTGTAAGTGGCTGTCAAATGTGACACCTAGATATTTAAATGAAAATGTGTGTTCTATTAGTGCATTATTTACAAGGATTCTGACATCAGTTGGGTCGATTAGTTTTCTTCTTGAATGGAATATCAGGTATTTAGTTTTTTTCGTGTTCATTGTCAGCTTGTTTGCTGAGAACCATTGCGCTATTTTATGGACTTCTTGATTCGCTTTTTCCTCTAGCTCTTTCATTGTATCTGCCGTTATAATTAAACATGTATCATCAGCATACATCAGAAGTTTTGAACAGCCGATAAATGAAGGTAAGTCATTAACGTATAAGGAAAACAATAATGCACCAAGTACGGATCATTGCGGAACTCCAGTGTAAAGCTTGTGCGGTGAGGATGTAAAGGAATTCATCACCACAACTTGTTGACGGTCAGTGATATAACTAGTGAGTAGGTCGGAAATATTATGACGAAAGCCGTAGTGTTTTAGTTTTGTTATCAGTATAGAATGATCAACTGTGTCGAATGCCTTTTTTAAATCCAAAAATATTACTCCAACTAACATGCCATTGTGCAAAGCCGTGTTAATTTTCTGGGTAAGTGACAGAACTGCTGTGCAAGTTGAATGGTGTGACCTGAAACCATGTTGTTGTGTACTGAGGATACCGTATTTATCTAAAAACTTGTTGAATCTGTTTGCAAGAATTTTTTCAAAGATGTTATTAATTGTGCTAAGAAGAGATATTGGCCTGTAGCAATTTGCGTCGTTCCGGTCACCGTCCTTATATACTGGTGCTACCTTCGCTGTTTTCAACACAGACGGATACTTGCAAGCATTAACAGAATGGTTAAAAAGCGAGCACAAGACGGGACCAAGGATGTCAAAATTTTCTATCGCAGCCCTATTGCTTATGCCGTCTAAACCTGTCGCTTTATTCGTCGGCATCGTTAAAACAACAGACTGTATTTCTTCTAGTTCAATTCGGAACAAAACAAAACTATTTGGAATCTTAGACTCAAGGTCTATTACATTTAAGTCCTGTAGGTTCTGCGCTAGGAGTGGGCCCATAGAGGCGAAAGTTGAGTTGAAGTTTTCCGCTCTCCCCCTGTCTACTGTTTCAGGGAGTATATGCGGTGCCTGTTTGCTACCCACAATGTCTTTGAAAATGTCCCAGAGTATTTTTGAGTTTCCATTTGCTCTCTCTATGCGTTCTCTGTAAAATTCTCTTTTACGAGCCCTCATCATCGTTACCGACTTGTTACGCATCTCCTTAAATTGACGCAGGTAAAAGTCGTTCTCTTTTTTATGCTTCCATTTATTGTACCAGTAGTCCTTTTTCTTTTAAAACTTCAAGAATGGGCTTATTCATCCAGGGGCAAATTGGTATGCTGCGAGAGCGACCTTTGATCTTTTCAGTACTGTTTGATATCGCAGCTGTAAGAATATTAATAAAGCAGCTTTCTATCGGGAGCTTTCCTTTAATTTTCTCCTGTGGAAGCGCAGGCTGCTTCTGTCGCCTAGGTTGCTGCTTTCTGATACCACTCTGATTGAGAGCCGATTCACGTGCGCTACCTTGCTCACGTCTGCCTTTGGCGCCTTTACTAAATTCCTCAAACCTGTGCTCTTCCGCCTCAGCGTCCCTGAGTACACATCCGTCCTCATTTTCCTCGGATAGAATGACGTCTACAACCCCCATGTCGTCTGGATGGTTCTGAAGTCCACTACCGTCCAGCACCTTAGCGTCTTCAGGCGCAGACGAACCAGCGTTCTCTCCCGACATGAGTGCTGGCATGCAGCTCTCGTCATGCTCCTGACGCGTTCCAGCCGATTGCAGATGACGGTCTGCCTTGCACTCAGTTGCGGCGTTTCCGCTACTGCGGCTGCTTTCTGGAATGTGACTAAGCTCACAGCGCTGCGAACGCATGAGACTCGTTTTGCATCGATCGCCGTAAACACTAGCGTCCAACTTAGCGTCCGCAAACTCTATATGCGTTCGAATCCGTTGACCGAAAGTGTCAGGTTTCTGCGTTTCTGCTGAACGCGATGCACAACACGGTGTGTCATCCTCTTTGACTTCGCTAGAACTGGCACTGGCCTTTTCATTAATGTCCAGCCGAACATCCTCTCTGCCATTCCCTGCAACTGCTCCTGCTTTTGACACGCTAGGAGATCCAATTTCCTTCAACTCCGCTCCAATCTCAATGGGCGAGACGTCTGTAACTGCGTCGTCCGATGCAGTTACAGTGTCCGATGCAGTTACAGTATCCGAAGATACAGAGGTTTCCTCAGTTCGCGAATGCGGAGCATCTACCACTGTTACAGCAGCAGTTACATCTGCCACGTACGGACTACCGTCCTTTGTGCCGCACCGGCAGGGCTGCCCCACAGCTACGCACTCCACCTCTGTGTCACGATCGTCCGAACCTTCCGCATTTTCCAGCCATTCTAAAATATCGGCTTTTAGCTGGTAGGAAAAATCGTAAAACGATTCGGTACTATTTTGCTCTCGCTGATACCTTTGGCGAACGTCCGCCGGTGACAAGTCATATCTCGTCAGTAAAAAGCCTTTCAGCTCATCGTAGTCTGCCAAGCCGCCGTCCAACAGGCGCTTGACAACTTCATACGCTTCGCTGGAAAGAAGGGATACCAACACCTGTGCCCAACTACTACGCTCAACGCGCTTTCTCTCGCAGACGCGCTCGAACTCCAACAAATACTTCGCCATGTCCTCGGCGATCACGAAGGGCCGCGGCCTGTCTCTAGGCTGCCCACCGTTGCTCTCATGCAGAACGGACAACGCTTCATTTCTGTTGAAACTTATCTGATACGCTTCAAGCTCTAGGGCCATAAGTTTCCTAACGCGAGCACGCCGTTTTATCTCAAGCAGCTTAAGTTTTGCTGCGTCTTCGCGCTCACGGCGTTCCTTGATCCCATCTCTCTGCCACCATGTCAAGTATCGTCATCTGCCTTTCTTCCTGAGTTGACTGAACCAGATCTTTCCAGCATTATCCTTAGTCTTAAGCACAATAAAAGCGCCGGGATGGATGGATTATACATAGACGACATTTATAGAAACTTCAAGCCGTTGAAACGTGTTATACTCTATATTGTAAACGGGATAATTGAGAGCGGTATATGGCCAAGCTCTCTGAAGCAAGCACGCGTCATTCCTCTTCACAAAGCGGGATACAAGAACCAAATTGCATACTATCGTCCCATCTCCATCGTTTCTTGCATATCGCATGTGTTAGAAAAACATGTCTTGAGTGTTATGAATGCGTTTGTAATGAAGCACAATATAATAAGCAAGCACCAACATGGATTCGTATCGGGCTCTGGAACACAAGTGCTGTTAGAAAAATTGTCGGACTCCCTTCATAGCAGTTTAGACAAAAACTAAGTGTTATTTGATTTATTCCTTGATCTTAAGAAGGCTGTCAATACAGTCAATCATGAAATATTAGCCACTAAGTTATATTCCTACGGGTTCAGAGGTCCCTTTCTATCGTTTCTAAAGAGCTATCTGTCTGAACGGTCACAAATAGTTTCGTTGGGATGTGTTCAAAGCAAATCTGTCAGCCTTGAATGTGGAGTCCCGCAAGGCTCAATTTTAGCTCCTCTTCTTTTCAACCTTTATGTTAACGATGCTCATTATGTTATCGCGACTTCTCAACTGTATCAATATGCTGACGATACGTTGCTTATTTCAAATGATGTGGACTGTATCACTGCAGTCTCCAAGCTCCAAGATGATGCTATTAAAATATCCGATTGGTGTGAATCCAATTTAATACAAATTAATCCAGCTAAAACGAAGCTGGTTTTCTTCCACAACCCTCACAGAACAGTGCCGTCGGACTGCTCAGTTCTTCTTCATGCATCTAATTGTTCGCCTTGTTGTTGTTCTCCTGTTACATGTGTTCCTTGTGTGAAATATCTCGGCATTCATATTAATAGTGACTTATCTTGGAATACACACATGGCATATGTGTGTAAAAGACTTCGTAGCGTAGCATGCCTACTCTACAACATTAAGCAGTTCATGCCTTTCTCAGTTAGAAAGCTTATAGCGCATGCCCTTGGCTCTAGCGTGTTAAGGTATGGTATCTGCTGTTTCCATAACTGTTCCGGCACGTGGAAAAGCAGAGTGAATAGCCTCCTGAAAAACATAGCTAAAAGTGTCCTTTATAAACCCGATAAGCAACGACTGGAAAGTGTGTTTAAAGGCATGAAACTCCCCACATTTGACAATCTGTTTAAGCAAGTTGTAGTTTTAAAACACTTTTGGGACAGCCCTTACAAAACAAACAATAAAACCCAAGCCTCTAAGACACATTCCGCGGTATGTTGTGCCAAGAGTCCGCACTCATTTTGGGGAAGCAATGAGGCGCTATTACATTCCTTCAATCCTTCAATGAGTTGCCAGAGTATGTATTCTCCTTAACTTCTCGCACAGAGCTAAGAAACGCAATATTATCGCTAGAAATGTAACTGTAAAAAACATTTAAACTTTCTGCCTATTTTTTTTCTTCTTCTTCCCTCCCCCTCAGCGAAATATTTTTATCTTCTTTTCGTTTCCTTGTTTTTTGCACTGGTATCTATAATCAATTCATTCTTTATTTTAGTGCACAAGTTCAGTGCACGTGTACATAGGTATATATTCTTTTTTTGTGTGTTTCGTTCGCTGTTGTATAATTGTGCACTTGGATTGTCGCCGCTGCCGGGCGACATCCTACAAGCCCTCTTGTGGCTTTGGTGTGCCTGTACTAGAATGTAAATATTGCATGAATAAAGTTTATTATTATTATTATTATTATTATTATTATTATTATTATTATTATTATTATTATTATTATTATTATTATTATCCCAGGCCTCTTTGGCTTCCTCAGCCGTTACTTCCTGTGCCCGCATGATCTCAAGAATTGCATGCTTTCTTTTCGTATGGCCTAAATCAATGCCCAACTCTTCGAAATTTCGATGAGTTCCCTGACTTTGAGGTTCTCCATCGCACACAATAGCCTCTTGATGTTCGCCCTTTTATTTGAATTCTCTTGCCGTTCACTACTATAGCACTACTAGTATAAAACGTGCAATTATTTACAACAAAGCTTTGTTAACTCCCTCTGCACTGGCTTTAATTTCAAAGCACTCCGACTTGGCTCGAAACAGCAAAGCTTTCTACAGTGCTACACACAGCCCTACTCTAAACTACAATCACGTGTGCTAGAGCAGTCTGGCGAATTGAGGGGAAAACATCAGGCACTCACCGCGCCGAGGTAGCTGACGCCGGTCGATCCCGCAGCTGCCATCCACTGTTGGGACTGGGGCACCACACCGCTGCCACCACTGTTGGGACTGGGGCACCACACCGCTGCCACCACTGTTGCGACTTGAGCTTCTCAGTCTGCTGCCTCTGTTGAGCAGATCTGAGTGAAGAACAGTCGATGCGACGGTAAGTGAACTGACGTTTATATACAGTATGTACAAGGCGTTTTATAAGATATGTACAAGAGCCGTGAGCACAACGGGCTAAGACGAGGCCCTGCGGAGAGCGTCTCTCTGGCACGATGGCGTGTCTGCTGCCCGTCTGCTGCGGCGTCTGTTGTTCTTGTTGTGACTGGGAGAAGGATGAAAAAGAAATTGCACGGGCCTGCGTACTGGCTCGAGCCGAGCCACCACCGCTGTCGCGTGCAGATAGAGGAGAATTAAAAGGTCAGATGAAAGAGAAACAGAAAAGACGCGCGTCGCAGCAACAACCGCGTCCGCCGAAGCGGATGCTGCTGAAAAAAATAGCTGTGGCTTAGCTCTGGTTAAGCCTGAGTGATTGCGAAAGCAATAGCTCCCTGGCTGCGCTTAGCTCTGCTGGTGGTTTGGCATGGCTTCGCCTTTTGTGCAACTGAAGGATTTATTCTGGACACAACATGGATTCTACTGTTTGTTTGCCTTTCTTCATCTGTTTGCCTTTACTTCATCTGTCTCCTCGGCAAGGCGCCGGCGTTTGCGCGCAGCACGTCGCTCCAGCGACGCCTTGTACAACTCCTCAGACATGACTAAGCGGAGCGCGCCTGCGGCGCCCCGTTTATCCTCTCCTAGCGAGCGCCCTCACGCGGCGCGCCGAGGAGGCCGTCGCGTGGTAGCCGCCGCGCCGAGCGAAGGAACGACTACGGCCGAAGAGACGAGTTGGGGCCCCTGCTCTCCTCTGGTCGTAACGTCACGCTGTCACGTGGTCGTGCGCCGCAGCTGCGCCGGAGCGAAGGAACGACCTCCACCGACGGCAGAAAAGTGCTAGCAGTATTGCTCTCGCAATAAAAACAGATACGCGGCCGATACCGCTATCGCGCCACCACCACCCCATGCTGCGTCTCAGTCAAGGAGGTTATATAAAAACTGCAATTTTTATATAACCTCCTTGGTCTCAGTGCGGCTCTGTTCTTATAGCCGCCAGTGACCGTTGCGTTCCTCTGCACCAGGCGTTCCTCTGCTCCAATAAGGTCCCGCCACAGGCCACCATTCGGATTGGCTCCAGCCGACGCTAGTGAGGAGGAGGAGGAAGGGTCTGCGCCGGCGAGCCAGGCTGACTCGTTGCAAGCCGTGCCATGGCGGCGAGTCCGGGCTTGCTTTGCGCGACGGCGGGCGCACGGCTGTGGCTTCCAGAGAGGCCAACGGAATGAGGGTTCAGGCACAACACTGCGCAGCACACATTCGACGTTTGATTCGGCTGCTCAGTTTCGAGACTAACTTGAGGGCTCGGCACTAACTCATGTACAGTCAAGGACAATTACTGATGCAAACCCACAGATAATTTTTTTTGTGGCATTGTTAGTCAGCCATTGGTCGCTCCAATAGTTAAAGGAAGCATTTTTCTTTGCTTCTTTTTAATCACCTGGTTTGCCTCTTCACCGCGTAAAGTTCATTAATCCGCGAAGCTCAGCGAGCAACCTTATGCCCACGACTGCACATCAATAATATTCAACAAAGACATTCGGCGGTAAACTTCCCCCCTTTTGCAATAAACAGCTTACATTGCGATATATGTTCCGAACTACACATCCTATCTGCTGATCTTGTAGAACAAACAAATGCTTACATCGCTGTAACTGTGGACGCGCATCCTGTTCGCGTGAATTTTAGCACCGACATCTAGCCGTCTCTCAGCGTTCTTTTCGGTCAGTAACGCAATTTCAGAACTGCGAATTTCATTAATGCGAACATTGATCATCAAAAATCTCGCCGAACAAAACACTGACATCGTAATTCGACGACGTCGCCCGTCATGAACGACACCGAGACGACGGTCGGCACGCTGGCCGCTCTAGGAAGCCTGACCTCAGTTCAACGGTTCTAATGGTGACTACCATTTGCTTGATGTAGCGTTCCCTCAAAACCTAAGCATGATGGGCTTGACGGATGGTCGAAGTGTCGGCGGGAAGTTCTCGCGACGAGTGAAATATATAATCATGCTGCATATAAATGCTCTCCATCCAACTCTCATCCCAAAAATTCGGACGAATGCCGTCGTCTTCAATCCCTAGTCTTGCAGAAGGTTCACTCATCCATGAGAGCAGCGAAAAAGCTGCAGAAGCACTCTGAATGCGTACCGAGCTGTACATAGCGGCTGTTTTCAAATCAGTAGGCAGGGTATTCATTTCTTCGACAGACTGCGTCAGTTATTTTACAAGTTGTCAATTTCCGCCCACGTCGGCAGCCGGCGGTGTCGTCGAGTGGGTAGGGCCGGCGGAAGAGCGCCGATCTTTAAGCGTGCAAAAAGAGACGAGAGAAGAGGGGAAGGTGCAAAGTGGCTGAAATTCAAATTTTGGCTGCATACAACTCAGCTTCTACTAAACGAGTTCAAAATACTTGTGGGCAGGCAGGCAGTCGTGTGATGAAAGGCGTTTTTTGATGGAAAGAAACGATAAAAGTGCACTTGAAAATACGTGAAGAAAACACGTGCGACAAGGTGGAAGGCTATCAGGATGATAAGGCTATCTGGCCACATCTCCCTCATTAAGGGAAGTGCTTGGAAGTTTCATCTGGCAGCGAGTATTGGCAGGCTTCGTGCCGTGTTCATGTTATCCTACGTAACTGTGGTCCAGCCCTGTGGTGAGGTTGATTGCAGCTCTGGTTGAGGCGCTGCCTCCCGCAGGTGCTCTCTTGAGTGACGGATTTCACGGCCGTCTCCTGTCTTAAAAATCGGACCGTAGGCCTCGGCTTCCCTTAGAATGATAGCAGGAGCCCACGTCATCTGAAGAGTGTCGTACGTCGTTACATGTTGTCCTGGCCTCAGCGGGCGCATATTTCTTGTGTCTTGTGCCTTGTGGGTACCTCGTGGGTACGGATAGCGTGGTGCGCGTCTGCCGTCACATCAGATTCGGCACAGGAGATCTGAAAACACGATCCTTGGAAATATTACAACCCTCAAGCATGGTTTTCGGAGGCAGCACTTCTTTAGCAAGTTCTTTGCTTCCTGAACAGCTCTTTCCGTTACGCGAATAGAGCGCGGATGGTACGAGCTTGACATGACATGGAGAATGCCTACCTTTCTTTAAAAAATCGGCTTTGTTTTAGCTCTGGTTAACCCTAGTTGAATTGCGAAAGCAATTCAGCGCGTTGTCTCTTCCTCGCTTTGTTTTTTCGTTGTTGACTCTCTTCCACGCTCTCCATAATGACTAGAATCCACTGAGGCGAAGCGCATATAGTATATACATACCCCCCGCGAGGCGACACCTCCTCTCCCTTTATACCAGTGGAGCAGACTGGTGGAGCGAGCGGCGACAGCAGCGGCGTCGACGGCGGCGCCATCTGTTGGGGTGGGGCTGCGGCGCAGCTAGGCAACGGCGGCACAACGCCATTCATGGGCCACGGCATAAGGTTGAAGTGCAGATCACGCGACGAGCCGAGCTGGCTGGCGTAGTGTTGCTTTCGCAACAAAATCTGAACTCTATGCTACTAAAGGGTGGGCCATTGTCGCGGCGCAGCTGTCGCTGTGTAGCCTATGCATGGAAAAAGCTTGCGCGCACCAAGTCCTGACCGCGTTAGGTGTGGGGTGGGGGTTAACTCTTAGATTTAAATAAAAAAGAATTGAAGCCGACCGCAACGACAAACTACCAGCGACCGTAGTGAAACAGATCCATGCCTACGGATTCCCTAGGTAGGGTCGGAACATCGTGGCTCGAGAGTTGCATTTTCGTGTTTTACGCCTCATGCACTTGGCATAACTTGCAAGTCTTGCAAAACTGCTTTATATCTGCGGAGATATTCGGCAAGAATATCATGCTGCTCATTCTTGCGTTCATCTTGCCTACTCCGCCATGCGCTGTATGTAGGAGCTGCATTAGGCCTGTCTGTTTCGACTTGCGTATAATTAATTACCTTGCAGCTTTGGAAGACTAGCCCGCCAGACACAACTTCTGCCCTATATGTCTAGTACGCTCTTGCCGGCTCTGGACGCCCCGCTTGATGTCTGGCCACGCAGTTTGCGCAGAACTGCGTGTAGCGGCAAGTGCGTGTTGTTCGTTGTAGCTTCAGGCAGGTCTTTTAAGGGGCTGTTCTGACGCTGAAACACAGTGAAGAGCCCAAAGATGCTGAACGGGGCAAGTTGGAGAGGATGCGTGTTTGGAAAAAACCAGCGCGAAGAAAGAACGGGAGGGACGCAAGAAAATATGGGGAAGCGCTGTCTCGCAGCTGAATTTATTGATAGGAAATGTACCGAATAAATAGCAAAGAACACATGAAAAATACATGAAAAAACATGAAGACAAACGCGATTTAAAAAGCAAAGTCTGAGAAATTAACTCTGAAAAACATGGGAAGGAAGAGTTTGAACCTTTGAGCCTTTCGAACATAGGAATTCTTTAGGCCCTAATTCAGCTGGAAACTTCACTAAGCATTGCGCATACTGCAAATGCCAACCCCTCCTTGATGAAACCATTGTGCTTGGTACTGCGCGTGAACAGCGCATGAGGGAGATAGCAGAAGTTTTGTGTCATAAAAAGTGCCGCCGACTGCGCAAGTGACACATCAGTTGCATTGACTAAGAATGAGATTACTTACTTGGATTCAGCAGTAACCTAATCGCATTCAAACTTCTGCTTCCCCTGTTGTTGAGTATTAATTTCTCTGATTTGCTTTTATTGCGAAAGCAATACTACTTGCACTTTCCCGCCGTTGCGTGCCGCGGCCGGTGACCACCATCGTGCCGCGGCCGGTGGCCACCATTGAACCTCATTTGACCTTGATTGCATTACATTGCATTAGATTAGATTGGACTGGATTGGATTAGATTACATTAGATTACATTGGATTGGATTGGATGGGAGTGGATTGGATTAGACTGGAGTGGATTGAATTGGATTGGAGATTATATTACATTGGATTGGATAGGAGTGGATTGGATTGCATTGCAGTGGATTGGATTAGATTGGAGTGGATTGAATTGGATTGGATTCGAATGGATTGGATGGGATTGGTTTGGATTGGATTATAGTGGATTGAATTGGATTGGAGATTACATTACATTGGATTGCATACGGGTGGATTGGATTAGATTGGAGTGGATTGAATTGGATTGGAATGGATTGGATTAGATGGCAGTGGATTGAATTGGATTGGAGATTAGATTACATTTTATAGGATAGGAGTGGATTGGATTGCATTCCATTGGAGTGGATTGGATTAGATTTGAGTGGATTGAATTGGATTGGAATGGAATGGATTGGATGGGATTGGATTGGAGTGGATTGAATTGGATTGGAGATTACATTACATTGGATTGGATTGGATAGGAGTGGATTAGATTGCATTGGAGTGGATTGGTTTGGATTGGATTAGATTGGAGTGGATTGATTTGGATTGGAGATTAGATTACATTGGATTGGATAAGAGTGGATTGGATTGCATTGGAGTGGATTGGATTAGATTGGAATGGATTGGATGAGATTGGATTGGTTTGGATTGGAATGGATTGCATTGGATGGGATTGAATTGGATTGAATTGGATTGTATAACCGATGCATCACCACAAGTCTAACCACAAGCACCACCACCAGCTACACTACCAGCTGTACCATGGCGTACGTACGGATATTGCTTTCGCAATTACCGGGCTTAACCAAGCTAAGCCACAGATTTTTTTTCGATCGCGTTTGTCTTAATGTTTTTTCATTTGTTTTCATGTGTTCTTTTCTATTTAATGTGTACACTTCCTATGAATAAATTCAGTTCTGAGACAGCGTTTGTTTGTGTTTCCTTGCTTCCGTCCCGTTCCGTCGCGTTCGTCTTTTGCGATCAGTTTTTCGAAATATGTATAGTGAATAGCATTCAACTGGCGCCGTTGTTTCTTTGATTGTATTCTTACTAGGAAACCACCACGAATCCTCTGCTAGAAACAGTTCCTTACGCGGTCTATACCGCAAACGTTATCGCATACCGTTCCAAGCCCAGCCCAAAGCGTTGTAAGCGAAGCGTACACTGTATAGCGGCTTGCTCAATAGCAGAATCAAGGGTCAGTGATCAGTTTCAATGATGCCTTCTGCTTGGCCAAAGATGTAATTATTGAACTTTCAGCATCCATTAACTATTACAAGCGTTTCTTTATCCATCTGAGACTAGCGTTGCTGTGCATCTCTGGGAGATCGCGATGAGAAAGCTGCGGGATAGTGATCTTCTGTCAATACAGTTCCTACGTACCGAAGGTTGGCATCAGCAGAAAGAGTAGCTTCTTTCTTCGGGTCGAAGTGGTTCAAAACTGGCTTGTTGCTGTTTTGTCCAAACCCATGCAGTATCTTTTCGCAGTGGTTCTCAAAGTGGCTCGGCCAAGACAGACATGTTGGGAATGAAACGCTGTACAAAGTGCATTGTTCCGGTAAAGACCTGCATTTGCTTACTGTTGTTAGGTTGCCATTTTTCCAGAATGTCCTACAAACGCGGTAGGTCGATCCGCAGACCTTTTATCCTCAAAATGCGTCCTAAGTGACCAAACTCTGGCTGCAGGAAGGTGCAGCTTTTTAGAAGAGCAAGGTTCCGGGCTAGTTGGTAATGCATTTAAATAGAAGAAACAGCGCGAAAAAACACGGACACACGAAGAAACGAAACACACACGTGCGCTCGTGTGTGTATCGTTTCTTCGTGCGTCCGTGTTTTTTCGCGTTGTTCCTTCCTTTTAAATGCAGTTTTTTAGGCTAAGTCGCAGGCTGTGCTGAGTGCAGCGCATTAGCAATAGCGCCAGGTTGCAGCCATGCTCGTCCTTTGTGTTGGCCTGGACAGTAAACTATCCGTTAAAACAGCCACACCGTGCATGACTTCTAGCAAGGGATGGATTGACGCATGAAAAACTTCTTATGCCGAAGAAATTCCAAAGGGCACTGGGAGGAAGCGATATCACCCGTCCGATGCACTCATGGTTTGCAAAGCTTAGAAATTTCTTGGGTTAACGTCATTTGACCGACGGTGCGTCAAGCGTGGAAAAAATTGATCGGGGCTTAATGTAGTTAAACCGAGTAGACCTGCGAAAGCAGGTGTTCATTCTTCAATCGGAGGGGGCAGTTAAACTCCGCCTTAGAGGTGTGGCATGATATCTTTAGTGGGTTAATGCCCATGTATGCTCAACTGGTAATTCCTACTTAAGATTCATGGATGGCGGCGAGTCCCCGTATACCACTACTAGCGCAGCAGCGGTTAAGCGATGCGCCACTGCACTGGCAGGCGGCTGTTTCTATCCCAGCCACCCGTCGGGATTGTGCGACCCATGTTGCTCTTCCCGAGCAACCTCTCGCGCAAATGGTACGACGCTCGTCCGAACTTACCCGAGCTTACCCGAGTTACTACCCGAGCTTACCCAAGCTTACCGAGGCGTCATCTGTTGGAGTGCAGCTGAAGCAGTTGCTAGGCAGCGGCGTCTCATGTTCGTTTTGTAGCCGCGCCGCCACGAGCATACGCGACGAGCCGAGCTGGGCTCCAGTACTGTTGCTTTCGCAACAAAATCTTGGCCCGGACAGCCGCGGAACGATATCCTCTAAAGGCGGCAAAGGGTAGGTATCGCAAAGCAACGTTTTGTTTACAGCCGTTGGATCAAGGCAAATGCTCACTTTATCTTTTCTAAAACCACGGTATCCATGTGGGTAGATCATTTGGCGAATTCCTTTACATTGGTAATGACGCTCTGCTGCTCCATGCGCTGCAGGTGTGCCAGTACGTTGTGTTGCAGAGCCGCAGAAACCCTTCTGACCGACACGACGGCTCCCACACTGCCGGCCTTCAGCTTGAGTGAATATTCCACGCCTTTCAGTTGCACGAGTTAATGCGTTTGCATTGGTATGCCGTAAGTGCAAAGAGAAATGCGCAGCGTCTTCATGGAATTCAGCGGTGCTGGCGAGTCAGCAACCCGAGAACAGCGGCGTGGTAATGGCTGGCCAGCCAGCTTAGCGAGTGGTGATCAGTGACAACGCGAAAGGGTCTTCCGTATAGGTATGGGTGGAGCTTACTGATGGCCCTGATTACCGCAAGGCATTCTTTCTCAGTCGTTGAATAGCTGCATTCCGAGCGCGAAAGTGTACGGCTCGCGCAAGCGATGACTCGTTCGGCGCCGTCCTGCCACTGTACCAGGACCCAAGGCCTACGTTGCCCCCGGCGGTTGGCGACTGACGCGAACGTACCTTTGCTCCTTGAAAGCTGAAGACTAATTGAAGAATAATAAGCCGACGTAATGTCCATGGCAGCTTTAGTCAGCCGATCGTGGTGAATGCTCCACACCGTTATGTTATCAGCGTACAATAACAACTTAATGTCAGGCGCATCATGTGAGCGCCAAGCTTGGGGGATAAAAGCAATATTAAATAAAGCTGGCGATAAAACCGATCCCTGCGATACGCCGCGAAGAGGCACAAATGATCCGACCTCCTCACCCCTGGTGCGTATGACAAAGTATCGGCCTTCAAGAAATTATTTTGCAAAATTGCGCACTCTAACAGGGAAATGCAGGAAGTGAAGGGATTCCAGGATTGCAGCATGACTGATATTATCGTACACCTTTTTCCACGTCCATGGCCAGTATGGTACGTACATTGTGGCTGCGAGTTGATTCTAGAACTGTTGACACCAAGGCAGCCAATTCATCTTCTGTACCTATGGACGCAAAAAAGCCAATTTTGGTGTGGTGGTAGAAACCGTGGTTCTCAAGCCTCCACGACAGTCGTGTGGCAAGCATTTTTTCGGCAAGCTAGCGTAATGTTGGCGTATGGAATACAGGCGGGAAATTAGCAAGATCTGTCGGCGGCTGGGGGTGGGGGTGATCACAATAGTCGATTTCCAGGTTTCTGGTACGACGCCTTGCATCCATAGCTTGCCAATGGTGGCGAGGAATAGAGGGAGTTCTGCGGAACTCAAGTTCTTGTGCGCCTCGTACACTACAGGAGGGCGAGATTCCCATATTGGACAGCATCTTGTGATCATGGCCTGATTCTACATCACATCATGTGTATGTATTTCCGTTCTGTGTTAATAAACCTTGTGGGCAATTCCTCTGCGCGGGGACGCACAGGCAGTCACTCGAGGCAGGACTTCGTACAAACGGTTTATTCTCACATGAGGGGGCCGGTCGTCGTCGTGGCAGCTGGGTCAGGCGGTCCGTCCGCAGGGCTGGTCCGAGAGCAAGAGAGCGCGAGCCTCTCCGGTCTCGCCTTATAAAGGCTTTCTCCTCGCCTCTCTCCCCCCGCCCCACCACTCGGGAAGAAGGGTTCCAGACTACCCGCGGTGAGCGGCGCGGGATTTGACTTGCCCGCGAGCAGACCCTACATCTCCCCCCCCTCAAACGTCCGTCCCGGGGTCCGCCAGTAGGCGTTCGACGACCTCCGGGTCCGGGTCCATAGAGTCGTCGCAGGGGGGAGGGGTGCTCGCCGGGGGGCCGCTCACCGCTGGCTGGACGGGCTCCTCACGAGCCGCCTGGGGGAGCGAGGCGCCTGGCTCCGCTGGGGGCCCTGCCGGCAGCGCCCTCCAAAGCTCCTCGGCCGCCGGGGACAGCAGGTCTGGGCGGCTGGACTGGAGGATGCGGAGGGCCGCCTCCTCCGGGCGCCCCTCTGCAGTGGCGCAGCGGGGGAAGGCGCTGCAGCCGCCAAGCGCTTTTCCGCCGCGAAGGGGCTGCGCCTGGTCCCGCCACCTGGACCGCGCGCAGCAAGAGATGGCCGCTCCGTTGGCGACCGTGGTCCAGGTGGCCACGTGCCGCAGGACCCTGGGCCGCTTGGGTTGCGGCTGCTCGGCGGCCGAAGCGCCGGCTGGGTGCTGAGGGGGGCCCTGCGCCTGGTCGTCACTGGCCCTCTTGCGTTGGCCTGCACCACTGGGAGGTGCTCTCCAGTGGTTAGGCATGTGGTTTGGCGGGCGGTGGGGGCCACCGCGGCCGTGGAACCTGCGCCACTCGCGCGGCTCCTGCCGCCAGCCGGGTGGCGCGCCTTGATGGCGGCCACCGTTCGACGGTGGTCTGCCTTGCCTTCTGGAGTCCGAGCCACGGGCGTCGGTCCGCTGGAGCTTCCTAGAAGACATACTGAGAGGGCGAGAGCACTGCGAGTGATAATTGATCGAGAGACACGGGTGCTACCTGGTCCTCAGGTTGTAGCGTCGGTTGCAAACCGCACCGCTACCTGCTCGTCCTCCCGGGGGTGAGATCGCCGCATCGCGCTGATTTTCCACCGCTTCGCAGTCATCGTCCTTGCGAAGGTGGAAAGCCTTCAAATCAGCGACATGCACCGGACCGGCGGTTTCGCCGTTTGTCAACAACCGCAACTGGTAGGTGAGCGGCGTAGTCCGTGCCGTAACTTCGTACGGCCCAGCCCACTTGTGCGCTAGCGACGCGGCGAAACCGCGCGCTGCGTTACTAAGTGGGTGCGTTCTCTTGAGTACTAGGTCGCCCGTGTTGAAAACGACGTGACGGCGACCTTTGTTGTACTGATCCGCCTGCTCCATGCGCGCCACATCGAGGTTTTCGCGGGCTGCTCGCTGCGCTGCTTCCAGGCGCTCCCGGAGCCTTGCCGCGTACTGCGAAAGCGGAGGGGGCGCAGGCCCCGCCGCGTCGAGTAGGGCATTCTCTAGCGGAAAAGCGATCTCTCTCCCAAAATTCAAGTAAGCGGGTGTAATACCCACTGACCTGTTCACGGTTGTCCTTGTAGCGAACGCCAGTTCGGACAGCCGCGCGTCCCAATCTCTGTGCTGCTCGTTCGTCGCGACCAGCATGCTCTTCAGATTTCGATTCACCCGCTCGGTTATGTTGCTCTGAGCGTGGTAGGGACTCGTTCTCCTGTGGCGGATTTGAAGCGCCCGACAGGAGTCTACAAAGACTTTGCTTGTGAAATACGAAGCATTGTCTGTAATCAGGTCGGAAGGGAAACCGAAACGAGTGAAAGTCTCCAACAGTTTTTCCCAAATTCGTTCCGACACAAGCTTCCTAAGGGGGAAAACCTCAACCCACTTGGAATAGTGGTCCGTTATTACCAGGATGAATTGGTTTCCGCGTGCGGACCGAGGGAGGGGTCCCATGATATCGCACGCGACCACTTGCCACGGGTAGTTGCTAACTACCGCCTTCATCATGCCAGCGGGCTTGCCCGCCCGCGGCTTGGCTACCTGGCATACCGGGCAGGTACGGGCGTATCCCAGCACATCCTTTCTCATGCCTGGCCAGGTCGCGACACGGCATAACTTGTCGTAAGTCTTACTGCCGCTGCCATGGCCTGCCAGCGCTGAGTCATGGAAGTACTGCAGGAATCGTTTCCGCAACCTTCTCGGGACCACGACTCGGAAAGGGGATGCTATCGCCGCTTCCTCGTCAAGTTGGGGGATGTAGCGGAGCAGCAAGCCATCATCGCCCAGCAGATACGCGTCGTACTTGCCCTCAGCGTTCCCGGTGCAAGCTGCGCTGCTCGCAAGCTCCTTCAGCACCCGCTGGCAAAGACCGTCTGCTTTCTGGGCCTCGATCAGCTCTTCTCTACTGACCGCTACTCCCCAAGACAGATTTCTTTCTGCCTCGCTCCTAGGCAGGCGAGCGGTCGCCGCCACGAGCTGCTGTGTTTCCCTTCCGTCACAGCACCGTGCGGGACCTTTGTCCGTCTCCTCTCTCTCCAAACCGGGCGCGACACTCCCGTCCGCCCTCTCTTCCTCTCCAACAGCGGTGACGCCGCTTTTTACAAAGCTGGGCTGCGCCTCTGAAGCGCTTCCGCCAGCATTCCACGGTGCGCGCGATAAAGCATCGGCCACCTTGTTCAAGCTGCCCCGGCGGTACTCGAGGGCGTACGCGTAACGTTGCAACGTCAGCGCCCATCTCGCGAGTCTGCCTGCGGGGTTCTTTAGCCTCTTTAACCAAGACAATGCCTGATGATCTGTCTGCACGGTGAAGACCGCTCCGTCTAGGTACATGTCGAACTTCGACAATGCGAACATGATCGCCAGGCATTCTTTTTCGGTCACGGAGTAATTCCGCTCCGCCGATGTGAGCGTGCGACTAGCGAACGCGACAGGGCGCAGTTTGCCCTCGTGTTCCTGCAACAAAACAGCTCCAACACCGTAGTCACTAGCGTCTGTCTGCAAGACAAACTGCTTGTTCAGGTCGGGGAGGCGCAGACTAGCGGTATTCGCTATCGCGCGAGCCAAGGCAACAAATGCGTCACTCTGTTCCTTGCCCCAGACCCACTTCGAGCCTTTACGCAACAGCAGGTTCAGCGGCCTTGCAAGCTCCGAGCAGCGCGGGATGAATTGCCTGTAGAACGCAACCATCCCCAAAAACCTCTGCAAGCTTTTCACATCCATGGGGCAGGGGTAGTTCAGAATTGCCTGCAGTTTGTCATCATTTGGTCTCAGTGTGCCATCATCCACGACAAAGCCCAAGAGGTTCACTCTCTTCGATGCCAACTGCACTTTCTTTGGATTTATGGTTAGACCGGCACGTCTCATTCTATCGAGAACGGAATTCAGGTGAATGAGGTGCTCCTCGAACGACTGTGAGAATATCACAACGTCGTCGAGGTACGCCATGGCGTAGTTGAACCTTGCATCGCCCAGCACGATGTCCATCAGTCGCATGAACGTGCTCGGGGCGTTAGACAAACCAAACGGGAGTCGAGTAAATTCGAAGAGCCCGCGGTGGCAGGTGAATGCGGTTTTCTCAATGTCACCTTCGGCCACCTCAATCTGCAGGTACCCTCTGCTTGCATCTAGGACTGTGAAGAACCTCGCGTTCCCTAACGCGTACATCACAGCCTCGATCGACTGAAAAGGGTACGCAACCGTAGGCGTCAGTGAGTTGAGCTTACGATAATCAACACACAGCCTGACCGATCCATCTTTCTTCGGCGCTAGAACCACTGGTGACGCCCAGGGACTTTGTGAGGGTCTCACCGCACCGGTATCAATCATCTCGTCAAGGGCACAGTCGAGAAGCTGCCTCTTATGCGCACTTAACGGCCTCGGGTTACACCTGAAAGGGCGCGTATCACCCGTCTGAATCTCGTGCTGAAGCAGGTCGGTTCTGCCCGGTTTCTCCGTGAAGCAATCCGAAAACGGGAGTAAAGTTTCCGCGAGCCTTCGGCGCTGACTACTGGGTCCTGAGAAAGACGCAATAATCGCTTCTAACGGGCCACCGTCTCTCAGCGTCTCGAGGGAGCTCACCTGCCTTTCTGTCGCACAGGTGTGGACAACCACCTTTTGTGCAGGACAGCCGGGCAAGGATGCGCTTTCGAAGGGAATGAGGGGGGCGAGCTGGCTGTAACGATAGCCATTCTCCCCCATGTCGAGCACAATGCCTTCGCTCGAGAGAAAATCCCTTCCCAGAATTACTGGTATCGACAAGCCAGGCAGATAGACGAAGCGATGTCTCCGCTTTCTGCCGTCAAAACGCATCGTAAGACGCACTGCTCCCTTTGCCTTTGCCGCCCCAGCTGCTAAGCTTAACGGGGTTTCGGCCGGTCTGACACGGATGTTACCTATCCGGCAGGCCTCGTACACCTCGTCACCGACCAGTGACAGCGTTGAGCCCGTGTCTACGAGTGCAGAGTAGCATCGACCCGCTAACTGCACTAGCATAAAAGGGCTTGAGCGCGGAACGACTCCCTGAGTTCTACAGGCGAGCGGGACAAAGGCCTCCCCGTCGCCGGCGCGGGAGTTCTTTTCCTGACTAGCGCCTTGACAACCATGAAATTCTCCCGCTGACGGTGAAAGGCCGCTGCCACCAGACATCACCGCCAGCGCCTGGCGTTTCCCTGCATACGCCTAGCTTGGCATTCGCGTGCCACGTGGCCGGGCTGGTTGCAATTCCAGCAAAGCCGGTCATTCACCCGCCGCGTAGACGGAGGACCCCTCGTTCCACGAAGCGGTTGGGGACGGCTCTCCCCTTTCTCCGCGCATTCCTGACGCTCGCTCCGCGCGTGGCCTGTGAGACCCGCACGACGCCGCTGCTCGAATGCGTACGGGTCAAGCGCACGAGGGACAACAGGGGGTTCCGCCTGATTTTCCACGGCCATTACCTCGGCGCGCCGAGCCCTCATCGCACATTCTCGGCCTCCATCCCATGCGCATCCCGGTTCTAGCGATTCGGCCGGCCTGGGGGGCGGCCGGTAGCGCAGTTCGGCGAGTAAATCCGCCTGCACGGTCTTGGCCTCCTGTGCTAGGGCCTCGAGGTTTGTAAAACTGCGGCCCCGCAGATACGGCTTGAAGCGTGGATGGCACTGCCTGATCACACGCGCAACCTGATCTCGGTCGGTTGCCGTCGGGTCTGCCCTCTTGTACAGCTCTTGCATTGCGCGTACGTACTCGAGGAGGCTTTCCTCTGGGTGTTGGGTGCGCAACGCGAGCTCATCCAGCATCCGGCGCTCATAATCAGGCGGCAAGAACTCGGCGCGGAAACGATCTTTGAAGTCCGCCAGCGACTGGAAAGTCGGCTGGCAGCGCCTCCATCGCGCCGCGCTCTCGACGAGTGCTACAGGCAGGACCTGCCCTAGCATTACGTCATCTGGGGCGCCCAGAGCCGTCTGGTAGTCATCGAGTTGTTGTAAAAACTCGTGGACTGATTTCGCGTCCGTGTACCCGGAAAAGGAGGGGACCTCCATATTTATCCGCGGGCGCGATGCTGTCGCCGATGCTACCGATGCTGCGGCCTGGTTGGCGGCAGCCACCGAGCCGAGCTGACGGGCTAATGCGGCAAACATCTCAGTCACCTGCCCCATTACGGCCGCCGCGTCGGCCGTCTCACTACCGGCTGCCCCGCCATCCAAAGCCGTGGCTGAAACATCCTTTCTGGGAGGCATAGTTCGCGCTAACTGTCCGGCCGCACCGGCTAACTGCTCATGGCAACAAGAACATTCACATGCACAACAATCTATCTACAAACACGCGGAAATACACAACAGAAAACGCCCGAAAACTACATAAATAACACAAGACCCCTAACAAATTTACGAGAGTACACAAGTCGCTACGCTACCCCGCGAACATTCCGCCTGACCCGCTCCTTAACCCTATCGGTCCGGCGTGGCCCCGAACAAAGAGGGCCTGCCACGAGTCTGGCTGCAAATCCCAAAATCGGCAGAGAAATCGTCCACAAGGTGTTAATTAAAGCCGCACGTTGGGCGCCATTATTTGTGGGCAATTCCTCTGCGCGGGGACGCACAGGCAGTCACTCGAGGCAGGACTTCGTACAAACGGTTTATTCTCACATGAGGGGGCCGGTCGTCGTCGTGGCAGCTGGGTCAGGCGGTCCGTCCGCAGGGCTGGTCCGAGAGCAAGAGAGCGCGAGCCTCTCCGGTCTCGCCTTATAAAGGCTTTCTCCTCGCCTCTCTCCCCCCGCCCCACCACTCGGGAAGAAGGGTTCCAGACTACCCGCGGTGAGCGGCGCGGGATTTGACTTGCCCGCGAGCAGACCCTACAACCTTCAGTTTAAAAAAACGCTCGACCCGTATTCTAGTCTTTTGTCTTACTCGTATGCGCTACTATTACAGGCATAACCAACTGCCCAACTTTCCGTTATTTTATGCTTTTCAGACAGTGTTGAATGGCAGTCCCTCTGCCGTGCGCTGGAGCGTCTTGATCCACATGCACTGAAGGAGGTGAACATTGGTGGATAGTGGCCGCGGCGATTGCCGGCCACGTAGTAAGCACTCAGTTACTTGTGAGCGTCGGACCTGCGCGATAGGCTGTGGCTTAAATGTACTTTACGTTAACTGACTTCGCTTGCACATTTCATTTTCCTGTTGTTCCCTTTTCTCCTTCTCCTTTATTTTCTCTCAACGATGTTTCCCAGTGGAGAGTAGCAAAGCCGGCTTCTTCTTCATATTAACCTCCCTGCTTTTCCCTCTCTCCCCCTATTCCTCCCGAAGGTTCTGGTGTTGTGCCAACAGTGGCTCCTGCCATACCGCTTCCATCGTTTTCTAATCTTAAGCTGTGTGGTGGCTCTGGAGTAAGGCAGGGCAAAATATTTGGCGTCGTGCCATGTCTGGCTGCCTCCAACGGCGTCGCCTTAGTTCTGTCCACTTCTGTCTTATCGTAGCCATCTTCTTCTCGTTAGATTTATATCTCGTCTTAGGCGTCGCCATAAGCTAAGCTCTCGGCTTCATCATCACCATCAGCCTGACTACACCCACTGCGGAGCAAAGGCCTCTCCCATGTCTCTCCAATTAACCCTGTCCTTTGCCAGTTGCGGCCACTGTATTCCCGCAAATATCTTAATCTCGTCCGCCCACCTAACTTTCTGGCGCCCCCTGCTACGTTTGCCTTCTCTTGGAATCCACTCCGTTACCCTGTAAGGACCAGCGGTTATCTTGCCTTCGCATTACATGCCCTTTAAAGTCAGCGAGCGCTGAGACACCTGTTAGTCACCCAAGCAGGCTTGCGAGAGGACACTACCGACCAGAGCGTCGATGTGTTGGGCACAACAGCAGAGGCATGACATTTGCACCCAATTCGTTTAAAAGAACGCTCAAAGGCGCAAAAATCCTGTGCCTAAGTGACGTCTAATTATTCAGCCCATTTAGATAACAAGAGAGGCAAAACAGGTTCTACTAACTCCACAGCTGGTTAAAGTTTTTCGTTCGCATTTTTATGAATAAGCAACGTAAGTAGGAAACAATCGAGCGATAGTTGGGCGTCGCTCAGGTTGTGCCGTCGGTTTACACTGAAGCTTGGCTCAGGGAGGGCTCCGTCTATATGTATCTATTTTGCGCCGATCCAAAGTCCGCCCCATGCCTGACAAAAATTCTCCTGGTCTGTGCAAAAAAATTAAGGATGTAAGGCAAAATTATATTAGCGATGAGTACATGGTGTTTGAATTTTTAAGCGATAACGACACGTGCGTCCCAATGAACGCGAGCACCTCTTAAAGTCGACGTCCAGGCTATCGCCGCAGGGACAAGGAATGAAAGGTGATCTCTAGTGTTCCCTACCTCTTGTGGGTCTTGGCTGGTTTGTGGCTGTGGATACGACCGCTCCCCACATAAGCAGTTGAAAGAGCATGCGCCTATTATAAAAAGCGCACACCAAAAAAGCGTCCCGTACAGTTTCCATTACGTTTTCACACGTTGATGTCATGTTTGGGAATAGGAAGATCTCTCATTTGTTTGCAAAGAAGTAATTTTATTCACTTCGAGGCAGACATGCTTCTGAGAAACATGCGCTTGTATTTTGCAAGCAGACAATTGATCAGTTATTCCACGCCAATCTTTTCCTCAACAAAATTTCATGTGTTGCCGTCACATGCAACTCATGTTCATGAAAGCACTAAAACTTCGAAAACTTCCGGTTCGTAATTATGAGCTTGCTCCAAATACGAGGTTTCTGCTGTGCAGCAGCAGTTCGACCGAATTCATTATCGGCCGGAAAACCATAAATGCAGTGTAAAGTCTTTGGGGAAGGGGTTTTACGGCTCCTAAGGCGTAACCGATTAAAGAGATGGAGAGGTCGCGCAAAGCTAAGCCTGTGAAACACATGGAGACTGCCAGGTTTAGCGGGAAGTTGTGAATCGTCGTGAAAGATCACCCGGCTTGCAATTTGGATGGAGTTATTCAGCTTCCGTTCGTAAGTCCGAGAATTACCCGAAACGCAAAACGAAAAAAGTCATGAAATAATTTTCAGAGCACTTTTGTTAAATTGCTGCTGAGCATTGGGAACTTTGGAAGAAAATACCAAATAAAAGTGCGAGTGGGATTCTTTTATTCTAACCGCTATGAATGGGCATATAACCTGCAGTAAGGGCTGCGTTAAAGCTCCCTGTTTGTATGATATGATGGGTGTTGTTAAAGATGTGAGATTTGTTTGCATAGATAGGTAATCTGAAAAAGATATTGTAGTTGTTATTACATCCAAAGTGTTGAACCGCTGTTTTCAGTATTGGTGTTTTTGAAATGCTTCTATTATGCCTTTCGAAAATGAAACAGTCTCTTGAATTTGTCAATAAAGTCGGCAACATAGATTCGATGGCTGGAAAAGATTTTCTCTGCCCCCAACTTAACTGCTAGTCTTTTAACGTTGCCGATAGTCGCATTAAACGTGATTAGAGCGACTTGCGTATTTTATGCGCTAGGCACTTGCTGTCCTGGCGATGATGGAGTGGTGGTGCTTGACAGGCGTGCGTTCTCGTTTATGATTTTCGGTGAAGTGATCATTGTTTCCTGTTGAGGGTTTTTTTTTTTGTGGAAATAGGTATACGCCTAATAGAGCCACCCCGAAAATCCACGCGTTTTGACTGAATCAACCGCCGGTAATCTTTGGTAATCACAAGCACTGGTAATCACAGGCACAATTCGATGAAATTGTCATGATGGAAGCTCCAAAAAACAACTTGAAATTAATCTTGGTTCAAGTCCACCCAAACGTCAGTATGGCTTGTCGTGCAAAAGCCATTCCATCGTCGACGGCTTGACGATCGACAGAAGAGTCCAGAAGTGTGTTCAGGCAGACCTGCGAAAGACGGAAATGCAGTTGAATTCGAAAATCTGGACTTGCGTTCTCTACAAAGCTCTAAAGATTGTGAATTTTTTTTTCCTGGCAATTTGAGTAGGTGTACGGTAAACTAAAGATGAAACGTGTAAATTGGTCTTGTATAGTTTGTGCTCGTTACATATCCTGAACAATGTTTCTAGCGCAAAATATTCAAGAAAGAGCGCAAGAAAATTCACCCTGAGGCGTACTATGAGTCCTTTTGCTTCAATTTATGCAGCACAGCGAACAGTCAGATAAAGTCCAGGCACGCGGAACATATAATGACCGCAGCTGGAACATCATCATCATCACCACCAGCCTGTCTACGCGCACTGCAGGGCAAAGGCCTCTCTCATGTCTATCCAGTTAGCCCTGTCCTTCGCCAGTTGCGGCCCCCGTATTCCTGCAAACTTCTTTATCTCATCCGCCCACCTAACTTTCTTCCGCCCCCTGCTACGCTTGCCTTCTCTTGGAATCCACTCCGCTACCCTTAAGGACCAGCGGTTATCTTGCCTTCGCATTACATGCCCTGCCCAAGCCCACTTCTTCCTCTTGATCTCAACTAGGATGTCATTAACCCGCGTTTGTTCTCTCATCCACTCCGCCCGCCTCTAATCTCTTAGAGTTACACCTGTGATTTTTCTTTCCATAGCTCGCTGCGTTGCCCTTAACACGTTCGCTGCATAGCTCCTTATCAAAGTTTTTATGCGAAGCATATTACTAGAGGTACACTACAGCCCTTCGGCGTGGTTACGCGCCGTGCACACCACGTGGTACAGTGACGTCACACCACGTGACATACCACGTGACACATGACGTCACGACAGAGGAAGACGGAGGTACACTACAGCCCTTCGCCGTGGTTACGCGCCGTGCACACCACGCGGTAAAGTGACGTCACACCACGTGACATACCACGTCACACATGACGTCACGACAGAGGAAGACGGAGGTACACTACAGCCCTTCGCCGTGGTTACACGCCGTGTACACCACGTGGTACGGTGACGTCACACCACGTGACATACCACGTGACACATGACGGCACGACAGAGGAAAACGGAGGTACACTACAGCCCTTCGCCGTGGTTACACGCCGTGCACACCACGTGTTACAGTGACGTCACACCACGTGACATACCACGTGCCACATGACGTCAGGACAGAGGAAGATGAGGGTCCACCTCGCGCCGTCGCTGTGGTTGCACGCTGTGCAGACCACGTGGTACAGTGACGTCACACCACGTGACATACCACGTGACACATGACGTCACGACTGATCGCCGTCACGCGCTGGGAGAGGGAGAACGATGCCATCGCACAGACACCGGAATGTCCTCGAGCGGCATTCCCGCGCATTTCGAACGCGCGTTCACACTCGGTGTAGGTGAAACGCTCGCTCCACCGGGCAGGCGGACGCGGCTTCCGTGGCAATCCAGGCGCCCACCCAACGCGCGTCTCGGGGTTAGTCGGCGTTCCGCTGTAGCCATGCCGTTGTCTTCCCCCACGACGAAGGCTTCTAGTGGTTGTATTAAAATGACCAAGTATTCAACCAAGGAAAGCGATGTATTACCAAGCCTAGCCATCAATATGCTTCGCATCTGACCAGGGTTAACCAAGTTAAGCCTCAGCCATTTTTATCTCTGTGCGTCGCGGCCCACCGGTGGGTCACCTGATGGTTCCCTCGGGTGCGCCGTGACACACCGGTGGGGCACACTTCTGAACCCATTTGTTCCACCTGCTGAAAGATAGCTCTACTGGCATTTTCGGTGGTCAGAGCTTGTGCGGGCTACTAGAAACATGTATGCTAGCGCAAAAAGCCATCGCCTGGTTCACTTGGCCCGTGCGTTTCCAGTAAGTTGCTTTACCTGGGGCCGTATTTTATAAGAATCCGTTGTACATTTTCCGCTCCGTTTCGCGTGACATAAGGGTGACGGAATCATCAGAAGAAAGCAGCAGTCGACCAATCACAGAAATGAAAGGCAGCGGATACTCGCTTTAACGATAGCCTTCGCCATTCGTTGTGTCCTCTTGTTCAATATTGGCTGCAAGGTGCATACAATAGTGAGGTCCGGTCGCCAATGAGCCAATAGTCGGGTCGCTTCCCACGGACGTTTGAACGGCACGACTACGTCATCGAACAATAATGCCCTGTAGTAGAGAACCAAATGGATCATAAAAACAAAATGGATAATGGATCCTTGTAGCGTACGGCAACTGGAGAATTTATTGACTCATTTATTACCGCTACTCTGCTCGCTACATCCCCAGTGAACGCTACTGAAACACATTCTCAAGAATGTCCTTGAAAAACGGCGCCCTTTCTATCTACAAATTTTCTGCTTTATGTAACTAGAGCGCGGTCAAGAGTTTCGGTCGTTCTGGTCCGAACAAGTGCCTCTGGCTCTCGCGCCCTCGATTCTTCTTTCTTTTCTTGGGCATGCACAAGTTTCCACAATAAAGAGTTTGCGTTTTTAAGCCGTTGCCTGCTACGTTTACTACCCACCGACCATCTCCCCTTTGTGGGGCAACGCCACATGACCATGCGTTTCAGCATTCACTAAGCACCAAAACTCAAGAACAAGACCTCAAACCCGACATTTTATTGAAGTACTTCCAGAATAATTTCCCGAAGAAAAAAAACAGTTCAAATCACAGCATCTGCAACTGAACGTCTTACGTGCCACCAGCTCACGATGTCTAAAGCGTAGTCTATGTTCAGGAGTTCTGCTCGAATTTGGGCTGCCGTGTATCCCGACGGATCCTCTTCCAACGCAGGGTCTTCTGGTTTTCTGTACCTCCGTCGAATTTTTGACAGTCCATCACTATTTTTGAATGTTCGTAAAAAATGGAAAGCACAAGAATGAGGACCACAAGGCTTGGCACTGAGAGTGAGCCAAGTTATTGCGAATAGGACAGACTAATTCTTCAGCTGACCTCTTGCACACATCGTGAGCGCTTTTCAGAAGTACGTTGCGCATGTGGAAAGCGCCCGAACAAAAGGCTGGAGCTGGTAGCTGGAACATTTTCTGCGCCGTTTCCTGATAGCCGTCAGCTTTATCATCAGAAGCATTACAAGTGCCAATGTCAATAAATACAGGCGCTCTTTATATCTCTACCGCCATCTTTGATATGATAGTGGAAAAGCATTTTCATGCACCTGTGGAAGCATATCGTCGCCGCACTGCAAGAAACGCCTCGTTGTTTGCGCCAGCACGGCTGGACGGCGTTGTGTGACCCACCGGTGGGCCACGACGCAGTGTACGTGTTAACTTAAGCTGAACCCTCTTTGTTAGCCTCCGCGTTTCTGCCCCATAGGTGAGTACCGGTAGGATACAGCTGTTGTATACTTCTCTCGTGAGGGATATTGGCAAACTACCATTCATGATCTGAGAGAACCTGCCATTGGAGAGATTCGGAGGAGGCCTTTTTCTCGCAGTCAGGCTGACGATGATAATGATGATGCCCGCCCCGTGTGTTCATTCTGGAACTGCCGGAATACTGAGGCCGACATCCACGTCCTTCTGCTGGTTTGCCCTGCGCTGAAGCCGACGAGAATCCGGCACCTTGCGGCAGCGTGTGTCGCCACCCTATCCTTTATCATACACCGCTTGCACGCGGGGACGACATCATCGTTCACTTCTCGAGTTGGTTAGATCGCTGAGCCTTTTTTTGTTCATTTAGTCGTCAGTTTACTTCAACCACCATTACATATAACCTTTATGCCCTATTGCAATATCGCTAAACAAGAAAGTACTACTCACAGTGACGCCATTTTGCAAAACATGCAATCCTAGAGATGCTACTCATTGAGCTTTTAGACGTGCGTTTCGGACTTTAGATATTTCGAACCAGACTCCTGATTGCAAATATTCATAACTGGGCTTTGCTTTGATGTTGACGTCCTCAAATTTCAATATACAATCTGCGCCATACGATTTAAAATTAAAACTTTGTTGGTTAATTTTAGTTAATTAGCCATCCAATAGTTGTTCTGTGTCTTCCACATGATGACAACCTTGTTGCGCAATCAACCCGCACAGAGCACACCAACATATCTCACATATTTTGGAATTAAAATTTGTTAACGTTGAAAAAAATTGTCCGGCAGATTATGCACACGTGGCGATCTCTACGGGCTGGTATGTCAGGTAGAACATCCGAAAGGTCTACGTTGGTTATGAAAGGCGCGACAGGGGAGTGTACGGGATTAATTTTGACCACCTGGGCTTCTTTAACGTGAATTTAAAAAGGTTCACGAGAAAAAAGGCTAAAGAAAGTACGGACCACAAGCACTGTCTCGGCACTAAATATTTCATTAAAATTAATAGAATGAAGTGGTCCTCAGCGTCCGTTTAGTAGCGGTGCCCCATTCTGATTTTGAAACCATGCAAATAACATATTTGCACCATTTTGAGGTAACAGCAATATCAAGTGAAAGGAGGAGGTCTTATTCTCAAAAGACTTTTGGCTTCGAAAATGTGGTCGCGCATCATCGGTTAAACCTATAGGAGTGTAATTACGAAAAGTGTGCATCATGCTTCACAAAACAGGAGCTGACCGGAACTAGAAAACTGCACCAGCTCAAATAAAAGAGTTGCAGTTGAGAGATAATCTACATTCATATTTCGTTTTAAGAATATGGAGAGCTCTTCAAACTTACAACTGCGTTTTCAGCTGCTTGCCTGAAGGCTCGAGAAATTTCCAGGTCTCTGTGGAAAGGGAAACTCTGCGAAATAGAATAAAAAACAAAAACAAATACACAATGGAGAGAAAAAGTCTAGCTTGGATAAAGGAAGAATGAAATGCGTGACGTGCGAGAGCCTAAAGTGGTCATGGTTTAAGAGTTCTGTTGGCGCTGTTCAGTTCTTCAGGAGTTATGTTTCAGCTGTCTCCTCATATCGTTCACAAGTATAGCCTGCAAGATAATGCAAAACACCTTATACACAAGCGTCACGGCTCATCAAATCTGTATTTAGTTCTTAACCATAATCAACACTACATTCGACATAGTGTTTCCAGTACGTGTCACTGCGTTAACCGAGTTTGTGCGTGACATGTCAAGTACTAGGCAGAGGCAGCAGCACAGACTACACATTGATAGATTTTAGGAAAGCTTTTGATGTTTTTAATCATGCTTTCTTGATTCTCATATTGCACAGCCTAATAAATATTAGGAAAGCATTAGCCAGGTTTAAGGAATATCTGAATTTCAGCGCAGAATAGGCTACTATCAGCGAGTGTAATCTTACATATATGCCATAACATCGGGCGTTCCAGAGACGTCTGTGTTCGGATCGCTTTGGTTTCTTGCCTGCATTACGGTACTATAAAGTGCTGCCGTGGGTATGGGGTTATCTGCGGAACGGTGTGTTATAGGCAAGTAGAAAACATGCATGACTCAGCTGAACAAGCTGACCCGAATAACAATAAGAGCTTTTGCAGATAACCTGTAGATAACCGTTCATATCATGATTTTCTCAAACAAGAGTGACTTCCCCTCAACATCTACGTTGTAACGGGACACTCAGTGCAATTCGTTGTTCACAACATATTTCAGAAATAATGAATATTTGGGAGTGGTAGTAACTTCTAAACTGGTCCGGAACCGCTGCGCCAATTTTGTAATTGCAAAAGCATAGAAACAGTTTCTTTTAGGACAGAATGAAATATTTTTCCCCGAACGCAAATTCCTTCTGTTAAAAACCAAGATCTATTCCCGTATGTGAATGCACTGCATGGGAATCGTCGAAAAATTTAGATAAAAAGAAGCTGGAAATAGTCCAATGCCTCAGCGCATGTGTAAGCTGCGGTTCGCTCCCTTCAGTGCTGCACATTAGCGCATTCTTCTTCATGTTGAATCCAGTGTCTTTTTGTGCGCTTAGGTGTCCAATAATGCCTTGCAATACATCCAATGGGTTATTTGCCTGCGTGAAATAAAAGTGGTAAACAGTATTTTTTCTGCCCATTTAAGATTGACGCCCGTGAACATAACTTTTAGGTTGTAAATATTAAGAATGTAATAAACTGCAATTTGTTAGGCTTCTTATTGTGAGCCCGTTATAAATGCGGAGCAGCTATGCCATCATGTGGGCAATAACTCTATCCCCTCCATCGTCTGGATACGGTGCACAGACCCAAGATCGTTCCATTAGTGTGGATCATAGTTTGGCACCTGCATCGAAATGTCCCCCGGAATGAAGGAAATTTGAAAGTGAAGGGTTCGATAGAAGGGAACCACAGGGCGAAATGACGACGTAATTAAGAATAACGCTAATAACAGCTCTTTATTTTGAAGCGAAAAGCTTCACTACACTAGTGAACACCGCGCTTCGCGTGAGTCGGCGTATATGTCGGAGCACGAGTGACGTCACGCACGGCGCAGACTACTGCGCATGTGCGCCGCCGCTTCTCCTCCTCGCCACCGTTTGACCTTTCACCACAACCGTGCGCAGTGCGCATTTGAAAGGAGGGGTATACAAGGCGCGCTTGCCCATAGAACAGGCGCACGCTGACCGTGCTATGCGTCATCGTTTGACGTCCGCCGCAAGAGCGTGCTTATCGCGGAGGCCGGCTATATAACCGCTTGCCAGAGAATAGGCGTGCGCATTCAACATGGAAGGATAAAAGTGATACTACCGATACAGAAGTGCTACCACGGGAGTTGGCTGAAAAGGAGCGAAGAATTGAAAGGCTGAAAGCTCAAGAGCGTTCGAGACACCCGAACAACGAGAAGAACGTCCCGCTAAAAGCCGAGTCTGAAGCGCCAGAAGTTAAACCGTTAGCATAATTGTAGGCTAAATCATATGCATAAACATAAGTTAAACCATAAGCATATCCATAAGTTAAACTTTACATTGCTACCATTACCTCCATTGATGTTTTCTTTCCTCACTGCAAAATATGCATTGTAATTAAGCCCTTGTTTCTTCAATGATTGTAAAAGTGTTACCTGTCTGCTTGTTTGATTGTAAATTCAGTTGCTTGCCTATCTTCTTTTTATCTGCATTTCCTGCTTTTTCGATTGTGTTTGAGTCGTCTTCCCCCCCACTGTAATGCCTCACGGCGCTGTGGGTACTGTAATAAATAAATAAATAAATAAACTGTAAGCATACCCATAGGCTAAATAATAAAGCATAACGATAAGCTAAACCATAAGCATCACCGCAGCTTTTCGCTTCGAGATATCAAGGCTTAACCTTAGCTGAGCCCCAGCCAATTTTTTTTTGCTGCAGTGATTAATTTATGCATTGTCACATCAAATCCGCACAACCGGGTGGCGCCAGTCGTCTTCATTAAAAATTTTCATAGCAGTCACTCCTGTGTCGATCTTCACTCTATGGCAAACCAAATAACAACGCATGAGGGACCAATTTTGTGTGGCATTTTTTTAGCTTATGTTGATCGCCTTCTGATAAAGCGGTTACTGGACGCCCCGTGTTGAAGGTTTTTACATAAGTAGAAATTTTTAATCTTTTCGTGATGACTTAACGTTCGGAGATTACGTTAGAAAGGTTTTAAAAACCCCTAATGAGCACGGTATAGGCTATGGGATTCCGCAGAATGTTGAAGTGCGCTTTTTAGACCTGAGGCTGAGATTAGATAAGAAGCGCACCTATTGGTGCGTGTTTACACGTGTGAAAAAAGAATTGTTATCGTATAAGTCGACCCACTCAAAGATTGTCTAAAGAGCTGTTTCATCGCTGTGCATATAAAATGTGCTTCGTAAGTAGTCCCGCCACAAATGCAGGACAGTTTCGAACATTAGATAAGCCGATACTCAGCAGTAGGCTTCTCTTGCTCGGTTCTAATGGTGGTCATTTACGGAGCAACCGTTGCGGAAGCACGAGCAAGAGCTAAGTCTGGAGGATGGGCTTGCGAATCTAATTTCGCATGCAAGTGAGTGCGTGTGTGTGCCATGTTTGAATAAAAGCGCAAACATTCCGGGTAGAAGTGCAGGGTAGAAATCAAGACTAATATACTGGATTCTTGTAACAAGCATAAAGCGGGACACAGCATCAGTGATGCTATTACCATGTTGTACGAGGTGTAGTACGTCTTTCTAGAGATGTGCTTAAAAAAGGTGTGAGGCTTTGTATATCTTCTGTTGCTCAGATTGCTCAGGAACCCGCAACCAATTCTGTTAGGTCCCAGAAGTCCTATATATGTATATATAAACTCTTGCTTGTGAAATAAACAGCACATTTTTCATCTTTGCCTGCCCTGGAGTTCATTTCTTGCTGTATGACGCATCTTGTTCATATCGTATTCGTATCTTGTTACCTGCTTTGCCATACACTGAAACTAGATAAGAGGTGGATTGCTCTAAAACATTTGATATGAAAACGGTTGGCGCCACGCCATTGTGGGTGTGTGATGTGCAAACGTGCAAATATGAACCCTGCAGCAAGAAATAAACCCGTTGTCAGTAGCGATCTTCTTCGTTGTCTCGCCTTTTTGCCCTGCATTCTTCCCTTTAGCGTTGCCTTCACATTCAGAAAACGACTGGCCAAGTAGCCCAACACCAAGTTCTACTGATGGGAAGTAATCGACGTTGAATTTCTGCGAAGCCTTTACGTTACGGATTTTTCCATTTGAATTTCACTAAGGCCTTTTTCAACTGCGTTAAGGTATCGGCCATGGATGAAAAGTTATTGACAAGTCACCTGCATTACGCATACAGTCTTAGAAATTTGCGCACAAATTTTTTGTCAGCCGGCTTAGGAAACACTGCTATAGCGGGCGCTTTAATTAATCTCGCAGTAAGATATGAGCAGAAACCAGCATCTCTTCTCAGGCGAAGCATCCATCATAAAAAAAAGCTATGCGGCTGTACTTTATTTGTTCAGCTTTGCACATTCTCGACTTCATTAAGCTTTCTAACATTCCGTTTATTGCTTCGTGAGAAAGTTGTGGATGCAACCTTTACAAGGGCGCAGAAGACATGACACGTGAGGTTTATTGTGAAAGACGCGGAAAGTTTAAAACGAATGGACATAAACGCAACGAACAAGAACTGGGAGGAACTGATAACTCAGGCAAGTTGGTACAACAGCGCGTTGTGTGTCGTTTCCTTCCTTCTCTCTGTGTTAAGCGCTGGTTCGCCTTTCTTTAGGATCATTGCTCCCGTGGTCGAAAGCGGTCGTAGCAGATAAGCACACATTAGAACAAGAGGCCGAATGGTCATGCTCGCGTTCAGCTTTGCAAGGTTCGTGCTTTAATGCAATACGGTGGGAACCGGGAATTCTTGGTCAGATATAAGCTGTTACTCCAGAGCTGCTGAGGTTTTTCAGAGAGAAAATCAGACGTCTAACACATTCACTTAGGCAAAAGGCTAGTGAAAATAACCTTTGGGAGAAGTTGGGATGTGTTACGCACGCGTACACGTTTTAAATACAAGCGTTCGCAACAAACAAAACTACTAAACATTGAAGTGGTACATAACAGATTGTTTTCTGAATTCACTGCATATAACTCTTTTCGTTTTAGGCCGCGTTCTATTATTTTTTGGTGTGAATTTGATCGACACTAGCAAGAAAAGGTGCCTTGTGTTCAATGCCTGCAGTTTGGCTGTTTTCGGCGTGTGCCTTTCGTTTTGTAGCCAAAGGCTGGCAGTGAGCGGTGACAGATTTAACAGCGGACACTAAGTTGTGCGGTTAAGATAACTACAAATTTTCGCTCATGGGAGTCTGTGCACCTACACTAGGCGACGGTGCAGCTTGTTAGCCTCTGTCATTCTCACTTAAGTGGCGGAGCTGTCGTTGAAGCCGCGCCTGTGATGAAAGCGCAGCCTCGCTCTCTTGTTTTCGGGCTGCAAACAAGCCTGCAACAACTGGTGGAACAATTTACCCGCCCTTTACCTCATGAAAAGCATAAGGTCAAAACAGAAAGCTTTAGACGACAGTTCAGAACTGCTGCCTCGTCTAGCTGGAGGTTGAGCGCATTTCGATCTTCAATAAAAAACCAACTAAAGTCGTATACAACTCAAGAACGGTCTTTTCTTGGGCTAGTTGGTTTTTCATGCTGTAGGTGTTTTCAGCGCACACGGAGCCCATATAGAGCTTCACCCTGCTTTTGCATTTCGGTATCATCGTTTTTTTATTAGTTTTTTCGATTGTTGTTCCTTCACCGTTGTTGATCATGACACCCTTTAGTTGGTTTAAGCGGCACGTGTCTTTCAGTGTTTTCCATTCATGTTTTTTCAGGGTTTTTATCTAGAGTATCAGTGATTTTAGATGGCACATGTAGTAGGACGTTTTGACATCTTCTGAGTCACACGTTAAAAATTTTTGTATAAAAGTCGCTTATTTTTCCAATAAAGCTCAGTTGAAAGTCAGCGCTGTGTTTAGTTCCCTTTTCTGTCCGTCCGTGTTTCGTGTGCGCTGCAAACACCTACATCAAGAACGGAGTGGCAAATGTCCACCAAAGGACAGCCTCCAGCCAATGCCATCGACTGATTCTCATGACATTGTCGTTAATCTCCTTAAACATGCTAGCAAGCCATCGCACGGGGTGGCGAATGTAAGAGTATTAAACGCGGTTCAGTTCAACCGCTGCATTAAGAAAATCAGTTTAGCCATTGGCTGGGGGGGGGGGGGGGCTCCTTCGAGGGTATCTGTCGCTTCGTCTTTAGTGGTATCCGACTATACATCGAAATGTTTTATATAGCACAATACTCGTAAATAAAATTCTCTCTCGTCCATACCAAAGACGGTTGCCAGAAAGGATAAAAACTCTCACCTCGTTCCGAATGTCGACGAGAACGCAATCGACCAACTGAAAGACAAAAAATTTTCCTCACGTTTGCACTCGAATTCCAGACCATTTGAAAGAAAATATAGACAGGAATCTCAAATGTCCAGCATTAGCAGCTTTCAAAGACACCACGAGCACTGTGGGTGTATCCGGTCATCACATAAAAACCTGCTCGTTCAGTCAACACCGGTGAGCGGACAAGTCTCGAAATCCAAATAGTCAATATGGTCAGCATCATCGCCTTAAAAAAGCCCACTGCAGGACAAAGGGCACTCACACAGTCCTTCAAATAATGCTGCCCTGTGTCCGCAATGGCCAAGTTATGCCTGCAGCCTTCTTTATCTACTCATCTTACTTTCTCCCGCCCACTCCTACGCTGCCATCTCTTGGAGTCCAGCCCGCTACCGTAAAAGCCCATCGGCTATATAAAACCCACCAAAACAAAGACAAGTGAGTAGATTTTTTTGAAGCGAAAAGCTTCACAAGGCACGTCAACACCGGGTCTGGCGTGCGCCGTGATCAACTTTAGCCACAGCTGCGCATGAGCGAAACCGAGCGATGTCACACGGAGCGCAGGTGGCTGCTGCTGCCGCAGCCGTCGTCGCCGCCGCGCGCTGACTCCGTCGTCTGAGCGTCACCGCTTCCCCTTCTCGCCACCGTTTTACCCTTCGCCGCTGCCGCGCCGTCGCCGTCCCAAGAGGAGAACGTTCTTTCGCAAGGCGTTGCGAGAACGCGTGAGCGGTGGCGGCGGCCATAGAAGAGACGGCCATCCTCGCCACCGCTTGACCCTTCGCCGCAGCCGTGCGCAGCGCACATTTGAAAGAAGGGGTATATAAGGCGCGCTTGCCCATAGAACAGGCGCAGACACTCGCCATGGAAGAAGAAGAAGAAGCAAGTCTTCTTTTTGTCGCAAGTGGACTCAAGATAATCGCTTTATCACGAACTTCTGCCGCTTTTCAAGCGAGGCTTGTTTACACTCTTTTTTATAGCTTTCTTTCCCTTTTTCATTATGCCTAATGGCAAACAGCTCGAATAAAAATTGGCTGAGGCTTAACTTGGTTAACCCTGGTCAGAAGCGAAGCATATTGATGGCTAGGCTTGGTAATACATGGCTTTCCTTGGTTGAATACTTGGTCATTTTAATACAGCCACTAGAAGCCTTCGTCGTGGGGGAAGACAACGGCATGGCTACAGCGGAACGCCCACTAACCCCGAGACGCGCGTTGGGTGGGCGCCTGGATTGCCACGGAAGCCGCGTCCGCCTGTCCGGTGGAGCGAGCGTTCGAAATGCGCGGGAATGCCGCTCGAGGACATTCCGGTGTCTGTGCGATGGCATCGTTCTCCCTCTCCCAGTGCGTGACGGCGATCTGTCGTGACGTCATGTGTCACGTGGTATGCCACGTGGTGTGACGTCACTGTACCACGTGGTCTGCACAGCGTGCAACCACAGCGACGGCGCGAGGTGGACCCCCATCTTCCTCTGTCGTGACGTCATGTGTCACGTGGTGTGACGTCACTGTACCACGTGGTGTACGCGGCGCGTAACCACGGCGAAGGGCTGTAGTGTACCTCCAGTCTTCCTCTGTCGTGACGTCATCTGTCACGTGGTATGTCACGTGGTGTGACGTCACTGTACCGCGTGGTGTGCAAGGCGCGTAACCAGGCGCGTGCAAGGGCTGTAGTGTACCTCTAGTAATATGCTTCGCATAAAAAAAAAGAAGCAACAGTCGGACGGCGCAGAAACACCGATCCAGATGTAGTAGCTTGGGAGTTGGCTGAAAAGCGGCGAGAGCTTTTCGCTTATCCAGGCTTTACCTCAGCTGAGCCACGCCCAATTTTTTTGTCTATATATTGAAGCGGGTAGAAGACGACGACGACCAAGAGCGTGGGAAGAGTAGAAAACGACAACGAAGTTCGGACTGTGTTCTCGGTGCCGCCGCAGCTGTTCTTTTCTATTTGTAAATATTTGTAAATATATTCTTTCCCGCAACAATATCTTCTCTCCGGCTATTGGCAGGCAGCTGTGAATTACAACGAACGTGAGAAGAACGCGTTTGTGACAACTGATGGGCTATATACGTTCAGACCTTTCGGCTTATGCAACACTCCGGACACCTTCGCGCGTATGATGGACGCCCTTCTGCACTGATTCAAATGGCCCACGTGTCTCTGCTATCTCGGCGACATCATTGTCTTCTCCGCCAGCTTTTCCTCTTACATCAATGACCTCTCTAAGATTCTTTCATTCTTCGGTCTTGCCGGCCTGCGGCTCAACTCCTTCAAGTGCCCTTTCGCGCGTTGTCAGATCACAGTCTTGGCCCACGTCGTCGCTGCCACGGGCGTTCACCCTGATCCAGGAAAGATGGGATCAGTGAAAGACTTCCCGGTGCCGCGTTCCTGCAACGACGTGCGGAGCTTCCTGCGGCTGTGGTCATACTTCTGCCGAATCGTGCCAGGCTTTGCTGACATCGCCCTCCCTGTCAGTGATCTGCTCAAAAAGTTCATGACTTTCGACAGCAAAGCACTGCCAATATGTATTACAGGATTCCGCCGAGGTTTTAGTGCCCAAGCTAGCGTCTTAGACTTGGTGAGTCATAATGAACACCAGAGAGCTTTCGGCCTTTCCACCTTAGCCATATTTCTTGACGTTGCAAAACCTTATGACAACGTGCTTCACAGCTCAATTCTGAAGACTTTGCAAAGCATGGGCGTACAGGGCCATATGTTAAGATTCATTTACTCGTTTATCAGCGATCCTGCGGTTCGTGTACGGTTAGAGAGTACCATAAGCACCGAAAGTGCTCTATCACGAGGCGTGCCTCAAGGAAGTGTTCTTTCCCCCACGCTCTTTAACGTGGTTATGGCTGGCCTTCCCGATTCGCTGAAAACGAATTGCCGACAAGTACGTATGTCAATATATGCTGACGACCTTTGTATTTGGATTACTGGGTACCAACACAAACGATTAGCCCTGATAGCTCGACAGGCTCTACTTTCGGTGCAAGATTACCTTCAAGGTGTGGGATTGTCTCCATCAGTGGAAAAATCTGGCTTTATTCTGTTTCCAGGTATAGGAAGGCGTCAAGCGCGGTTGCGGATAGACTTTGGTCACTTTTGCATCCGTCAATTAAATCACACGCGTTTTCTGGGCGTCATTATTGACTCTCGTCTATAGTGGCGAAAAGCTGTCGATGCTATTGTCTGATCTCTATCTTCGCGTCTCAATGTGCTCCGTAGAATTGCTAGTGAGCAATGAGGAAACCATCCTTCTTCAATGGTAAAACTTCATGAAGCGCTGGTGGTCAGTCGCATAATGCATCAATTACCTTTAATTTCCCTCTCGGCCTCACAGCTTTAACGTCTGGAAACTTTCCATAAAGAGCCTAACAAGAGCCATTGGAGTTCCTCAGGCGGCTTCGAGCAAGGCAGTACTTCATGAGTCACTATCTAAACCACTTAACCTCGTCGCTTCGCAGAGACTACTGCTGCATCTTGGCCGCCTAGGAGGGACGGTAGCTGGGCAATCTCTTCTCCAGCGGCTCTGCAAGAGATATGAGTCGATGTCCTACTTGGCACTTAATAATCTTCGTTCTTTAGGAATTAATGTTCCATGGCAAAGAAAACGATTGAAACCACCGTGGTCTTTTCCGACCCTCGACTGTGATGTCACAATTCCCTATGTGAGCGCTAAGCGCAGTTTTCCTTTGGCAGCAACGCGTTCGCTCGTACTTGAACATTTGGAAAAAGATTATGTCCGCCACCTTCAAATGTTCATGGATGGTTCTGTGGACAAGGTCAACAAGCTTGCGCAGCAGCTTTTTACATTCCTTCTTTGGCATGTAGGTGGTCTGTACGCATTTCTGCTGTCGTATCTTCCACAAGGGCCGAAACTGTTGCTATTAAGGTGGCCTTACGGAAGTTAGGGTCTTCTCCGACTGAACCTGTTGTCTTCCTAACTGATTCATAATCTGCCCTTCAGAGGTTAGGGCTCGGGTTCTCTACTGAAACCTTGTCTATCGGCTCTCTACGCTTGGTAGAGAATCTGCACAACCGAGGCTTTACTATATATTCTTTCTTTTCTTTCTTTCTTTGCCGCTGTTAAACTCACCTTAGCAATTGTTCAAGAACAATGTATCCACTCCTGCTTTGACTGCCAATAGGCAGTTGGCAATATTTGATAAATAAAAATAAAATAAATAAATATATTTCCAATGGGTGCCCTCTCACATAGGAGTAAGAGGCAATGAGGTGGCAGACAGACTCGCCCATACAGCTCTGTCAAGAAATTCATAAAAAAAAGTATCTCCAGATGCAAAACCTTTCTTCAGAAAAAAGGTGCTCGATTATTTGTGTACCCTGTGGAGTGCGCCCCACAAGCCATGTGTGACCAAGGGTCTGAGAAGATACCAGGCCACTCCACTACATTGAATTCGAAAGGGCTCTGCTCGTCCTTCTGCCTGGATGCATAAGACGGGCATGGTATCGTCTCTGCTATGTTCGATATGTGGTGTGTGCGGGGATATAGAACATTATATTATGTTCTGCCAGGAGTGCAACGCGGAAACGAATGTGATGTTGGCTTCTTTGAAGAGGACACGAGTCCTTCACAGTACAGTTCAGGAGATTCTCTAACCGAGTGGAAACCAGACATGCAGAAGAGAGGCCTCACGCCTTCTTTTAACATTCCTGCAGGACACTCACCTTGACTCTAAATGGTGACAACAGGGACGGTCTATGGTCTTGTTCGATTTAATGTGTGTGTAGATGGTGCCTTATGCAGTGGTCTATGCCATTCTGTGAGTGAATGTGTGCATGGATGGTGACTCTGCAATGGACTACGTTCTACTGTGACTGAAGGTGTGTATAGATGGTGACTTCTGGAGTGGATACTGTTGTTCTGTGAGTGACTGTGAGCATAGATGGTGACTGCGGAAGTGGCCTATGTTCTATTATAAGCTGTTCAAAAATTTTCAGCGCGCACAGGACAGGGACAAAGAAGAGAACACCACAAGCGCTGTGGTGTTCCATAAGCGTCTGTGTGCATAGAGGGGCAGGTCTGACCGGTTTTAGGACATTGTTAACATATAAGTCACGCTACGGTGGAGCAATTGCCGGAAAAATAAGGTTAATTCCACCTGTAGCATCAAACAACTCAACTCAACTCAACTTTCGCAGCTTTGAAGAATGAACAACCGCTACAAATTTCGCGGCATTACTCCCCTCTCAAAGAACCACCGACCCGATGCTTTAGAACATACTGCGGCTAAAAACAATAAAAAACGAACTGTGGAAAAATATACACTGGGTGTGGAAACACGGCGTCTTTTAGCGCGCATAATATGGCTTTAGATGGACGACATGGACAACATCTCGTTTTACGCGGCGTCACTGGGATACAGTCATTTCGTCAGGGACGACTTCATAGTCCAGTTCACCTAGCCGACGAAAAACCTTGTGCGGGCCGAAATAGCGGCGCAGAGGCTTTTCACTAAATCGGCGGCTGTGAATGGGCGTCCAAACCCAGACTCGGTCTCCTGGCTTGTATTCCGCGTAGCGTCTTCGTAGGTTGTAGCGTCAGGCGTCGGTCCGCTGCTGGTCTTTGATGCGTAATCTGGCAAGTCTTCGTGCTTCCGCCCGTTGAGGGTAGGCGGCGACGCCGACGTTATCTTCTTCGGTAACATTGGGCAGCATGGCGTCTAGCGTAGTCGTGGCCTCCCTGCCATCGGCGAGCCTAAAAGGTGTCATATGGGTGGTCTCCTGCACTGCGGTGTTGTAGGCGAAGACGACGTAAAGCACGGTGACGTCCCAGGGCTTGTGTTCGGCATCGATATACACGGCGAGCATATCGGCGGTGGTTTCAGGCGCTCGGTCAGTCCGTTGGTATGAGGTTGGTATGCAGTTGTCCTCTGGTGGCTGGTTTGGCTTTAACCCAGGATGGCTTGCATCAGTTCCGCCGTGAATGCTGTTCCTCTGTCCATGATGAGCACATAGGGGGCGCCGTGTCGCAGAAGAATGCACTTCACAAAAAATTTGGCCGCTTCTGCTGTTTTTCCGTTCTGTAGGTCTTTTGCCTCGGCGTAGCAGGTCAGGCAGTCGGTCGCTATAATTATGCACTTACCAGCAGATGTTGGCTTCGAGAAAGGGCAAAGCAAGTCCATGCCACTGTATAGATTTAGTTTAGTTTAGTTTATGGGGTTTAACGTCCCAAAGCGACTGAGGCTATGAGAGACGCCGTAGTGAAGGGCTCCGGAAATTTCGACCACCTGGGGTTCTTTAACGTGCACTGACATCGCACAGTACACGGGCCTCTAGAATTTCTCCTCCAAAGAAATTCAGCCGCCGCGGCCGGGATCGAACCCGCGTCTTTCGGGTCAGCAGCCGAGCACCATAGCCACTGAGCCACCGTGTATAGATTTCTGTCGAACCGTTCGGATATTTTAACTAGCTTATCTATATTGCTAATGACCTTACCCCCTTTCTCTTTTAAAACATGTATACATCTGGTTTTTATCTATGCCTGGTATCCTCTCCACCGCTTTTAGCCTGCCTGCATTATTTAGAGCATGCTCGATTCTCTGCATGTTAAACTTTTTTATGTCGGCTACCTTGCGCTTATTTGTTAACTTTGATAGCTCTGCTTGTTCTATTCTGTCTGTAGAGTTAGACGCAGTCATGCTTCTTCGTTTCTTGATCAGATTTTTCGTCTCCTGAGATACCTTGCCGGTATTCTGTCGAACCATCTTACCGCATACTTCTACAGCGCACTTCGTTCATTGTTTCAACATCATGATCGTGTTCCTCAGTTCAAACGGAACACCTGTTCTGCTGCGAAATTCTCAGTTCCTCTACTTTCCGTCTTACCGCTGGCTCCTTAATCTGCTCCAGCTTCACTGGTTTCCTACGTTCCCTCTTCAAATCTAAGCTAATACGAAACCTTACCGTTCATTCTGTGGTCCCTGCAACGGAAATTTTCGAGTACCTCCACATCCTCTACGATGCCAGGGTGAGCGCACAGTATGAAGTCTATTTTGTTTTTAGTCTCACCATTAGGGCTCTTCCACGTCCACTTCCCATTTTCTCGTTTGTGGAAGAAGGTATTCATGATCCGTAAATTATTTCTATATGGGGGAACTCTACAGGAAATAACTCTCCCCTGCTATCCCTAGAACCTATGCCATCGTCACTTACCGCCCGGTATCAAGCCTGCTTATTGCCTACCTTCACATCGATAGAGGATCCATAGCGCACAAAATTGAAGGGACAAAACACAGGCGCTAAACTTCCACTGAACGATCTTTATTTGGCGCGGACAACCTTATAAAGATCACGTAATATACAGGTATAGATGACTAACAACAATCCTTCTTAGTCATTTATACCTGTACCTTACGTGATCTTTATAAGGTTGTCCGCGCCAAATAAAGATCGTTCAGTGGAAGTTTAGCGCCTGTGTTGTGTCCCTTTAATTTTGTACGCTATGGATCTTCATGTTGACTACCCACTAGCCTGACCCCTGACACTTCTAAATTCAAATTGATGTCGCCCATCAGTACATTGTACAGTGATTGAGTGTACTGTGATTTTACTTTGTTCATTGCCGATTACACGTCTTATAGAAACTTTCAACAATCTGGTCATCATGTCTTGACGTGGGCGCTTAGGCCTGCACCACCTTCAGCGTGTACGTTTCCCTGCCTTTTTTATCCCTTCTCTTATGGCGCGGTCCGGGTGTCCACCGGGATATGTCATACAGTTACTGCGCCTTTTCGTTTCCTCAAAAAAAAAGATCAATTTTAAAAACAACACATAGCAGCCGCAATCCCGGCAGTGGAGATGGAAGTTTTCTCCGTTAGCGGGATTCCAATAGTTGTGGTGCTCTTCCGGACTGCCTCTGATACACCGCGGCCTGTTCGTCCAGTATAAACTTTTTCACCAGTCAGCGTAATCTTATAACCACAAATGTCTCACATAGTAATGTAGCAGTTTTCGTGCTTTGTAGCGTGCACACCAGTGCTGGTTCTACCATGCGCAACACCTGAACGAAGGCTTGAAAGTTTGCATGGTGTAGAAAAGACAGCATTAATGTCTTGCTTCCCAGCGACGTCTGAGCGATAGCTGTACTCACTGCGAAACTCGGGTTTGTCTTACTTGTGTTTGAATGTGAAGTGGCCTTCAGACAGCAAGCGCACAGCAACAGCCTTACATCAAGTGACCAGCCTAAATTCACAATTGCTAATACAATGAAGACCTCCAAATTTGTCCCTGGTCATCTACAACACGTGATCCACCCAACCCCCGAATTGCACCTCAATTCTCTAAATCTAATTCTCTAATTAAGTAATTTTCTCACATCTCGGCGGACAGCCGAACCGCGGCTTAAGGGAAGGGAGGAGTGTGGGAGTGAAACAAGGAAGAGAGAATGAAGTGCTGTTGTGAAGGGCTCCGGAATAATTCCGCCCACCTCGAGACCTTTAACGTGCACTGACATCACACAGCCCGACCCCAGCCGGCCTCGAAATTTCGCCACACCCAAATTTTTAACCTCGACCGATATGGACCAAAATCGATGCCCGGGTTAGTTTCACCATAGGCAACACGATGGCTATGTCCGAATTAGGCCTTGTTCTTAATATTAACATGCACGTGACCTTGGAGTGACCTTTTGTGCCTTGGAAAGGAGGAAAACAATAGCAGTTATCAATCATGTGTGACTTCAGCGATTGTACTATACACCGCGCGGGGATCACGCGCTCTCGTGTATAAACAATGAACGATTATCTATCCCGTGTGATGTCACTGATCGTGCGGCCATCACGTGCTCTCCTGTATAATAGACGCCGCCGATCGTCGGCGTCTATTATACCACAGTAAAGAAAGTAATAAGCATAGTGAAAAAAAAAACTATCACTCTACTAAGTTAAACCACTGTTATTTTTTGTGTTGTGCGAAACCCTATGCATATATCGTGTCACCTCAAACTTTTTCCCTGTTCAGTTCATTGTGGGTCAGCCATTTTCATATCTGGGCTCTTTGTCTTTTGCAACAATGTTTCTGCCACCGCGTTCAAAATTCTTGTGGAAAAGCGACGGCTTCCAAACGTTCAAACTGATTATCAGAACTTTACTTTATACCACGGTGACAATTGTTTTGGTGTGCATTCGACAGCAATCCCTCTCCTGAGAACTTTACAGTGAGCACACGAGCATTAACGAAACTTTACTTCTGGGTAAAAGGCACCAACATATATGGACATCGTCATGAAGATTTATTGGAACTTCTAAAGATGTAATCGAGTGGTTAATGGGCACTTCATATATAAAGAAAACAGCAGTCGAGAGAGCTTGAAAAGTTCTTAGGACCTGGTCTGAAACCATAAGTATGATGTGATTCGTTAGATTTAAGGTAGTTAAGAAATAATGAAGCATCTTTCTGCCTTTTCGAGACAGTGGTTGCTCAATGCCCGCTTGACAGCTTAGAGTTCAACCTCTACTGCATTATTGGCTTCATAGCCGTGAACAGTTTGGCTGGACTGTGCAGCAAGTGCGTGAAGAGTGCGTACCTGCGATGGGTTTAGCTGACAGCTTCATGTTCGAGTGCCGTGCAGTATTGCGGCTGATTCGATGATTTCAGTGAGTTAACCTGACTTAACGATGGCATAAAAGCATTGCAGATAAAGGCGCCACATTGGGGGGCGTCCGGAAGGGGGCCAAAGGGGGGGGGGGTTGCCTCCCCCCCCTGGATTTACGGATATTATTTGTGCACTAGTTCCTTTTTGGTGCTAACCTACCGCCGCCTTCATCCCCGGACATCGGGTACCCCCCCCCCCCCCCCTCCTCCCTGGAAAAAGTTCTGCGGACGGCCTTGGGCGCCACCCTTCTTGTTCGAAATGATTCTATTTTATTTCTGGCGCATTTCTTCGACAAAGCATATGAATCAATCTTCCTGTGCCTTTGTGCTTATTTATTATTTTTCTACTTAGAGGAATGCTATCAGTCTGAGTACCTTGTTTTGAGCAGCAGTCGGAGCGTAATTGTAGTAGTAGCAGTAGCACTAGTACCAGTGGTACGAAGTTGACGGCTTCTTGTCAATAAGAGGACTAGTGCGGTTCCTGAATCGAAAGCCTATATAAACATAACCTAGAAGTGTTAAGGATCATTGTGCAAAGAAAGCTGTCTTGCTTGCTTTATCGACAGTTTTGGCTGCTCTATGTGACCCGCAGGCCTGACTCTCTGAGCAGTGTTCGACTGACAACATGGATAGAAAAGCCTGCCTATACGATGAATACTCGGTACGCTGGTAAGTCATTGACTCTCAAGAATAGAGCACCAGCGCATATTTTTAGTGTGGGATGCCTTACCGGTTCAGGGGAATTTTCTTCGACAGCATCCCTGCATTTGTTGTACCGCATGCAAGACAACATGAGAACCTGTAGAGGAATATTTCATATGGCGCACTGGCATCACAAACGCTCGAGAACCTTTATGAAAAAAATTTAGATTCAAATAATTCAAGAACACCTTACCAATCTTGCATCGCAAATAACTTCATAGTTGGAAAAGTTGTAACAGTTCTAAATCTTTTATAAACATTCTAGAAAGCCTCCTCAAGTATGTCTAGCACGCCTGAAGCACCTTCATCGACGGTAGCAATACTTGTGCAGTGGCACGTCGTCATGCTGGACATTATTTGGAACCGTGTGTTCATGCAAACGTACGCGCTCATCTCCTTTTCTTCGATGCTCATAACCCGATAGGTAGCGTTGCTCAGGAACACGGAATTAATAAAAGCATGAATTCTCTTGGGTTACTCAACTGAAAACCGTTCATAATCGGTTGCAATTGCGGCAGTTGGGTTATTTCCTTTTGCGACTAAGTAGTGTGTGGGTTAGGACAATCCTTAACCTTTTCAACGTACTTATACCTTTATGAATACAAAGAACTCAGCAGCCAGCCGTTGCTATTTGTTCTGCCTAACAATTGTAGTTGTCGCTGACGTGTAAGACTCAAAATCAACTCGCGCCAGAGGTTCTGGTTCTAAGGAGTCAAAACATCTCGAATGCGAAATAGGAGCGGCTGTGAACGGGAGATATTCATGGGCACCTAGGGTCGTATTCTGTAACGACCATTACTTTGCATTAAATTTGGTCTTCTGCCATTGATCGCTGCTCCAATTATTCGTAAGTCAATAAGAACAGAGGTGACACTGGTCGTGACCGAAACATGTCAGCGATACCACCTGCTGTAGTACACACGTCTCGAGCCCCCGACTGGCGCCGATCCCCACGAGTAAAGGAGCGGAGCGGCACGCTTCACACGCCTGACAAACTTTATCGCCGGTAAATAAGATGCGGCGGTACAAGGCTGGCTAACGGCAGCGGCGCCATGACTGGGCCAGCTTTTTTTGTGATTATCCGTTTGCTTCCCTACCTGCTATTGATTTCGTCGCATTGGCGTCGCGGCCAAATAAAATTGGAAATGAAATGAATAGTTACAGAATACTGCCCCAGTAGTTTCGATCATTAATTTCTGCTACTCTCGTCTTTGTGACATCAAAATCCTAGACGATAGCGAATGGTCGTCGGCTCTGCTTCCCATGGAATTAGTGCGCGTCATTTCCTACGTTGACTGGAAAATAACAGGATCTACTCTCAGTGAGTGGCCTAATGATGGGAATTCACCAGTTTGGAAAGTCTATTTGCATGAAACTAGTGTTTCGCAAAATAACAGAAAGTGAACTATATAGGCGCAGCGCGCACAAGCAAGACATGTTTGAGTTTTGGCCGCGGTGACAATGGACCTATGCGTGCGGCTGAAGCACCGAAGTGCACCAACTGCGATGGACATTATGAGGCAACCTCGAGGGAGTGTGCCAGCCTGAACATTGAAATGAAGATACTACAGAGTATCGCTATAGATAACTTCATTCACAGCGAGTGAGAACGCAGTTCGTCGCGGAGAATTAGCGGTTGCAGTCGGGAGAAGAATATAATCTCAGCAAATGGGTCAGTACCACTTCAATACAAGAACGCTCTGCTGTGGAGAAGCAGCGGGCTACAACTACAGCAGTGGTGCTTTTAGCGGGCGCCATGTGGAGCTTCGCGAGGGACCATGCATGACGTAAAGCGCGGTTAGCGCTGAAGCTCTTTCATCTACGGGTCTACCGGCTGTGTACTCAGGAGATGAGAAAACGAAGGTGATGGTAAGTGCCTTGCAAATAATGACTGCTTTCGAAGTGGCAGATGTTAAGGATCAGTTCTCTGGATTTCGCGTCGTTGTAGTGGTAGCTGTAGTAGCATTGGGAAGAGGAGGAGGAGAGAAGCAGTAGTTGTTCGTAACCGTAAGGTGGTTGCCACTAATAGGGGAGGGGTTATGGCAAAAGAAGGGTACGAACACAGTGAAAAAATGCATAACCGGAGGGTTGGCACCACAGAAGGAGGGGGAAGAGGAGTGCTCTGGAAGGAGGTGGGTAACACGAGATTTAAGGAACGCCTCACCGGTAGGGTTGCCACGAGAACAACTAAGAGGGTACTTAGCGTGACAGGAGGAGGATGCACCAAGTAGACCAATGCGTAACAAGTTGTTTACCGTGGAAGGAGAAGGGTATGATGGAGTGTAGTAACGTGCAGCCGGAGAGGGGTTGCCGCGATTAGCGTGGCAGAAGGCTGTAACGAGAACAGAGTCGTGCATGACCAGAAATTGATTACCGTGGAACGATGATTAAGAATGTGGTTACGGTTGAGGGAGGAGAGTATGGCAAGGGCAGAGGAGTTTGCAACCGGAAGGGGCTCTTATGGGAACCCCCCGAAGGATGAGGATAAAGGTTACTATTGAAGGAAAACAGTACGGCGAATGCTAGGAATGTGCAGCCGTGGTAGGAGGAGTATGGAGAGAACGTCAGAATGCGTAACCGTTGCTAGGTGCCATGAAAGGAGGAGAGGCAGTATGGCGACAGCAGACCAATGGCCGTCTGCAGTGGCTGCAGCAACTCCCCCAACTTTCAATTCTACTACTCTGTCATAGAGTTTCTTACTATTACCTAGAGGCTGGCGGCGCTGCACTTCAGCCACCATGGACGCTCAAAGCATCATGGGCCGGTGAGCTACTTTGCTGCATACAGTCGTATTTTTTCGGGAACATGGAGTGGCACTACTGGTATGTTTCATTCCTAAAACGCTGTTCGTATGTGCGCAGACGACTTAGGCGCGAACGCAGTGTGCAAAAGCCATAGTAACAAAAACGCAACAGCACACGATGCCAATAAAAGGTTTCTCTTTTTCGAAATGCCATAAAAAGACCTCTTGAAGTGCTTAAACAGCAACATTTGTTTTGAAAACATATTTCCTTTTAAAGGTGTGCTTTTTAAGCCCGTATTATTAATTTTTGTAGTGCTCGATACTTGGCCAATAGGAGCGCTAGCCATCTCTTATTTTGGGCAAACTTTGCATTTATATTGCCGCGGATCTTTGTAGCGTTCGTTTGTAGTATTTGTTTGTTCATGCTTCAAGGCTGCCGACGCGCCGCTTTATCGCTTCGTTTGTGACGCAAGACGCACCTAGATTTATGTCGATTGATCGCATGCGGACGGAGCCGGTTCCAGTTTGTGCCAGAAGGTTCTAGTAACTTCCTAAGCTTTATCTCGAATGCTCGCTATCAGCTTAAAAAAGAGCACGGCCGACAGCGGCGGGCATTCTGTTCGACGATCGCCGAGCACGCTTGTTGCTACGCCGCCGCCGTGAGCCACCGACTTTTCGTGGAGAACCACACTAAGATCGGGAAGACTGGCTGGACATGTACGACCGTGTAGCAGCGCTGAACGCCTGGGACGACAGCGCTAAGCTTCGTAACGTTTATTTTGCATTGGACGGCTCCGCCAGAACGTGGTTTGAAAACCACGAATCTTTCCTCACGACCTGGGCGACCTTCAAGAAGCAACTAGTGACTACGTTCACTAGCGTCGTACGCAAGGAAAGAGCGGAGACCCTGCAGCAGTCAAGAATTCAACGCCCAAACAAGACCGTGACTGCGTATGTGGAAGATATGAAACGCCTTTTCAAGCGCGCCAACCCTGTCATGAACGAAGAAAAGAAACTCTCTTTCTTAATGCACGGCATGAAGGATGTGGGTTTCTAAGTAGACACAGGCCACCAACCACCGCGGGTTCGAGCTTCGCGCGAGCCAAGGGCCCCGATCAGCCGTCACCACACACACACTGGGACACCGATGCAGTGCACTCAACCTCCGCTGGGAGGAGAGCGATTCGCCGCAAAGAAATAGGCCTCCAAGTTCACCAAGGAGACGTTTATTCATGTCGCCTTCAGCAGTACACACACTCAATCGTCACCCCGTCCCGGGGGCGCGCGAGGAGCAAGGCTCCGCTGCGCGCACGAAGCGACTCGAGCAAAGCGCGCCGCTAGCACGCCGCTGCGGGAGAATGTCCCCGCGGCAGTGCTGTGATCTCCCTCTCGTGTCGACCGTTGGGCCGGTTGCGAGAGAGAGTGGGCAATAAACGCAAGGTACGCCTGTCGGAGGTCGCTGGACCCCGCTGGACAGGCTCGAGCCGCTGCAGGTCAGAGGACCCGTGCGGCCGAGCTCGAGTATATGCACTGGTCCGAGCGGCAAAGGTCGGTAGGGACAAACAGTAGCGTACGCACCTTACGCTGTCTCCGAGGGATCTCTCTCTCTCTGGGCCCCGCTCGGACGGTCGCGCGGTGCGCGGCCGCCAAAGCGGATCCCGAAATCCCGTCAAAAGGCACCAATGGCAAAGGCCGTTTGGGTGCCGGGTCGGAGCTGTGGCCAAATGACAGTGATTAGTCACCTAGCCGCCTCCCCACCGCCTGAGGCGGGAGCAAGGGAAAGAGGAGAAACAACGCGGGAAGCCGGCACAGCCGCGCAAAGGCAACGGCGGAAAGCCAGGATTCCCACAACCCCCTCTCCTTAAATGCCCTCCTACCCATCGGCAAAGCACGCGGCCAAAATAAAGAAATCAATACACAAAAAAATAAGCTACACTTCAGTTCCAAAATAAAGAAATGAATACACAAAAAAACTAGCTACACTTCAGTTCCAAAATAAAGAAATGAATAGACAAAAACTAGCTACACTTCAGTTCCAGCCAGAACAACGTAAAAAAACAACACAAACAAAGAAAAAAAACCAAGGCAAACAACACTTGCATACGCTTCAGTAAATCAAAACAGCATGCAGATTATATACAATGCGATGTGAATACAACTGTACAGCTATGTGACCAGTGGATGCCAGCCTCAAAGTTCGATGGCGCGGCCCAGTGGGCCTGTCGGCGACTCACCGCTCGCAGGCTTCAAGTTGAACGGGTTGGGAGGGCCGACGACTGATGGTGGTCTTCTTTCCGTTGATGACGACGGGGCCGCGGCAGAGCACTAACCTCGCGCCCTCGGACACGACGTCACGTTCGGGCACAAGACAGTTAGTCCACCCCCTTCACGCCGGCTCAAACGGGCGCGGACGTTCGGCGGCGTCCTGATGTGTAAACTTGGCAACACCGGGGGGTCCTTCTCATCCCCGCGCTCACTCAGAAGCACAACGGCACAACTCACAGGCGTCGCCTTGGCTCATGGTTACGCGCACACACAGCCACAGCCACAAACACGCATACACCGACACGTGCGCGGACGCCGGTCGGCGACAACGATCCCCTCATCAGAAAGGTCCCGAGGCACCGCGGCGAGGGTCAAAGGGTGCACTTTCTACCCCCCATCGATCCAAACGCCCCGGCAACTTCCCCTCCATACCGGCCGCACAAAACTCGCAACGCGACACACGGCTCCTTAACGAGCCAACCACCCACAGTCGGGCCGGAAATGAGAAAAGGCGCGGTACAAACGACACCCATCTATTGCTTCTAAAAGATAAGAGAAAGCACCAGCGGTCTGAAGTATGCCTATGCATATACAGGTCTGGTAAAAAAACTGAACGCCAACACAAACGCATGTTGCCTATGTACATCTCGGTACGTTAGAACGAAAACAGACGAACAAGCAGGAAACGAAAGTGGCTAGAAACTGACTCAAGCAAAACAAATAAATAAATAGATAAACACACAAGGCTGGAACTGAGCATGCTGGAAAAACAAAAAAAAATAATAACACACCGTGCTTCGCCTGGGTAGGGCCTGACGAGAAAGCTCGCCAGCTAGCTGAGGCTGCGTGCCTTCGGTTGCGGAAAAGTCCTCCGTCCGGCAACAATCACACCGGTGACCGTTGCCTCAGATTGTACCGGTGCTCCGTACGCTTGCGTTCCGCAGCACCAGTTGTGCCTTTGCGCTTGCCTTTGATACCAATGGGTACCGGCGCAAGCTCGTCAGACCGTGACGCGTAGGCCTTCAGGTCTGCGATGTGGGCACGGCTGGTTTTCCCCGTAAGGGGATCCTCCAGCAGGTACGCGAGTGGCGACCAGACTCTGACCACTCGGTACGGACCAAGCCACTTAGGAGCGAGCGAGGCTGAGAACCCCTTGCTCGCATCGCTAAGAACGTGGTTGCGCTTCAGGACAAGATCACCCACCTGAAAAGTCAGGCGGCGGTGCTTGCGGTCATATTGAGCCTTCTGTTGGGCTCTGGCTGCCGCCAAACTTTGCCTTGCTCTGTTGAGAGCCCTAACAAGCCGGTCCCGAAGCGTCGACGCATAAGCAGAGCAGTCTGCCCGCGTCTGTTCATCCCCGAGCTGGCTCTGCACGACGTTTGACATCGGATTCGACAGCTCCCTCCCGAAATTGAGGAAGGCGGGAGAGAAACCAGTTGAGTGATTCTCAGCTGCTCGGATGGCGAACGCAAACTCGCTCAAATGGTCTGCCCAATCCTTTTGACACTCGGCAAAGGCCGCAAGCATTGGCTTGAGCGTTCGGTTGATTCGCTCGGTCAAGTTGGATTGGGGGTGGTAGGGTGAAGTGGTGTAGTGCTCGATTCCGAGGGAACGGCACGTGTTACCGAACACCCGAGCGGTGAAATAGGACGCATTGTCCGTGATCAGTCTTTCCGGAAAGCCGAACCGACAGAACACTTCCTGGAGTTTATCCAGCACCGCTCGTGCTGACTCTTTCCGAAGGGGGTACAACTCAACCCATTTGGAAAAGTGGTCAGCGACTACCATCAGGTAAATGAATCCCTGCTTGCTCCTGGGGAAAGGCCCCATCAAATCGCAGGTGGCCATCTGCCACGGACGCACACTGTCAATTGGTTTCATCATTCCAGGCGGCTTGCCGCCCCGTGACTTCACCCCTTGACAGACATGGCAGGAACGGCAATAGCGGAAAATGTCACGCTTCATGCCGGGCCACGTCACCGATTGACTCAGTTTTGCAAAAACTTTGGAGCCACTCAGATGACCGGCCAGTGGTTCGTCATGAGAGAATTTCAACAGTGCGCCTCTCAGACTTTTGGGGATAACCACCTTGAACTGGTCGATGGACTCGTCATCGGTGGCTATGTACTTCAGCACGAGCCCGTCATGGTCCAGCAAATATGAATCCCCGGGGTTCGCCGCGACACACGCTGGCTTCTGCCCCCCTGCGCCCGCTACAATACCAGCAGCGTCACGGCGCTCCGTCTCCCTGAGACCGTCGCTCACCTCGCGGCAAAAAGGTTCATTTTGTTGGGCTTTCAGTACCTCTTTACGGCCGAAAACGATTCCAGTCATCCCAGAGGGGAGCCTGGTCTCGTCCCCACTAAGGTTTGCAGCCAACATTTGCGTTCGCGTCAGCACTTCCGAGGCGCTCACGAGGAGCTTTGCCTCTCGTCCGCTTTGCGAAGCGCTGCTTGCCTGGTTAGCGGAATGGGTTAACCCGTTTCCGGGCTCCCCCTCCTTGCCGCCCGGCGGCTCGTCCGCTGTTTCGCCCCCTCCGCTTACAGGCGTCAAGGCGCCACTGGCGAGTGGGGCACGGGATAGCGCGTCAGCTACCACGTTCGTGCTCCCCTTTCGATACTGCACGGAAAAGTCGTAATGCTGTATCAGGAGAGCCCAGCGCGCCAGCCGACCCGCAGGCTCGCGGAGCCACATCAGCCAACTGAGCGCACTGTGGTCTCTCTGCACCGCGAATTGCGTTCCATCAAGGTAGACGTCGAATTTGCGCAGTGCAAACACGATGGCGAGGCACTCCTTGTCGGTCACGGAATAATTCGTCTCCGAGGGCAGCAAGGAGCGGCTGGCAAAGGCCACCGGTTGCAGCACGCCATCGCATTCCTGTAGGAGAACTGCTCCTAAACCCAGATCGCCCGCGTCAGTCTGGACTACGAACTGTCTGATCAGGTCGGGTAGCCTGAGCTGCACTGTCTCGGCAATGGCACTAGACAGGAGGCGAAAGGATCGCTCTTGCTAGGGCCCCCATCGCCACGCTGCAGTCTTTCCCAAGAGCTTGGTCAAGGGTGCCTGCACGCGGGCACAGGACGATACAAGTTGGCCATTCCCACACAACGGCGAGCCGCGTACGTCCTTGGGCGCGGGAAATTCGAGTATGGCTCGAAGTTTCTCCGCATCTGGCTCAATGGAGCCCCGGCCTCAGCGACTGCGCCCCGGCCTCAGTGGAGGCTTGGACGGGCTGCACGAACGAGGGAGGCAAGGCTCCTAGATCGATGAGCGGCGCGGTTTCCACAGGGAACCGTGCCAGCGCCTCGCCGTTCCCAGAGCAGAATTGACGGCTCGCGGGGCACGGCTGCTGCTGTTCGAAACTGCCGGTTGCGGCAGCGTGACACGAACTGCTTTCGCACTGGGCGGAAAGCTTGCACAGCTGAGGCATGCGACCAGCGGATGCACCGCAGGGTATTTCCGATACAGCTCCAATTGGAGCCGCGTGGTCGACATTTTGGGTTGTGTCGCCGTAAACCCCAATGGGGGCCGCGGCCAACCACGATGTCTGGCTATTCGAAGGAACAGCAGACAGCGGATCAAACGACGCTACAATTCCGTAGGGAGCCGACATGTAGCTGCCGAGTGCCCCGCTGGGGGTGGTAGACATGGTGCACAAGCGTGATCGGCAAGGCGACCTGCTCGGCTATTGTGCCATCAAAGGCGTAAGCGCCAATGACTTAGCACGTTGGGCGCCAGTTGTGGGTTTCTAAGTGGACACAGGCCACCAACCACCGTGGGTTCGAGCTTCGCGCGAGCCAAGGGCCCCGATCAGCCGTCACCACACACACACTGGGACACCGATGCAGTGCACTCAACCTCCGCTGAGAGGAGAGTGATTCGCCACAAAGAAACAGGCCTCCAAGTTCACCAAGGAGACGTTTATTCACGTCGACCTTCAGCAGTACACACACACTCAATCGTCACCCCGTCCCGGGGGCGCGCGAGGAGCAAGGCTCCGCTGCGCGCACGAAGCGACTCGAGCAATGCGCGCCGCTAGCACGGCGCTGCGGGAGAATGTCCCCGCGGCAGTGCTGTGATCTCCCTCTCGTGTCGACCGTTGGGCCGGTTGCGAGAGAGAGTGGGCAATAAACGCAAGATACGCCTGTCGGAGGTCGCTGGACCCCGCTGGACAGGCTCGAGCCGCTGCAGGTCAGAGGACTCGTGCGGGCGAGCTCGAGTATATGCACTGGTCCGAGCGGCAAAGGCCGGCAGGGACAAACAGTAGCGTACGCACCTTACGCTGTCTCCGAGGGATCTCTCTCTGGGCCCCGCTCGGACGGTCGCGCGGTGCGCGGCCGCCAAAGCGGGTCCCGAAATCCCGCCAAAAGGCACCAATGGCAAAGGCCGTTTAGGAGCCGGGGTGGAGCTGTGGCCAAATGACAGTGATTAGTCACCTAGCCGCCTCTCCACCGACTGAGGCGGGAGCAAGGGAAAGAGGAGAAACAACGCGGGAAGCCGGCACAGCCGCGCAAAGGCAACGGGGGAAAGCCAGGATTCCCACAAGGAGCAACTCTTCGCAGGACTGATCCGGGATCCTCCAACAACCATCGCCGAGTTTGAAGCTGAAGCTTCAACCATCGAAAAGACCCTGAACGCCCGGACCCGGCCCTACAACCGACCACTTGAAGTGCTGTCGGCGAGACCCCCAGAAGATACCCCTGCAAGTAGAGATAACCTTCGTGATCTCATACGCGAAATTGTTCGCGAAGAACTTCGCCGACTGCTGCCATCGGCAACACAGCCGACGCAGCAGACTCAGGTGGCGTCGTTCACGGACATCATCCGCAAAGAAGTACAGGATGCACTTGGCTCCCCGTCACAGACGACACCAACGGAAGTTGTAGCCATGAACTACGCCGCCACACTACGCAGTCCTGCGCCTCGACGAGACCCCCCAAGTCGTCTTCGACGCGCACCAGCTCTACAAGACGACGGCCCCAAGCTCCTGCGCGCCCACATTTCGACCGACGCTACAGCTTTAAAAAATGCGACGAGTGGCGGACTCCCGACAACCGCCCACTGTGTTTCCATTGTGGCCACGCCGGGGACATACTTCGCCACTGCCCGTACAGACGCATCGGGCTGCCAGGTTTCGCCATCGACGACCCTCGACCGCTCCCTGGCCAGCGACCACAGGAAATTGACGACTACCTACGTAGAGGGGAGTACGTGTCTTCAAGCCGTTTTTCCCGCTCCCCGTCGCCGTCCACCGCACGATTTGCATCACCGGGCCGAAGCTATGCCGCGGCTGTCCGAGGAAGGTCCCCTAGCCCTCGTAGAGGAAACTAAATAAAGCAAATTGTGGCGGGTCAGGTTGCTTGCCGAGGAAACGACGAAGATCCTCCAGCGACCACGCCGTATGAAGATGCCGCACCTACTACGCCGACTACGCATACAACAACCTCGACTACGGCGCTAACCGCCTTCAAAACTACGCCGCCATCAAGAAAAGCTCCGACCACACGCCCCACCTACGATTCACATACCCGACGAAGCCGTAACCCGACGCCAAGGACGACGTGCAACTCGAGAGCCAGGACATCCGATTTAAAAGTGATTATCGACGGCCGGAAAGTCACCGCTCTAGTCGACACAGGAGTCGATTATTCGGTGATGAGCGGACGATTCGCTGTGCAGCTGAGGAAAGTAACGACCGCTTGGGACGGCCCACAAATTCGCACCGCCGGGGGCCACCTTATTACGCCATCAGGACGATGCACAGTGCGAGTTACTCTCAAGGGACATATCTATCCCGCGACGTTCGTAGTGCTACGGCAATGTTCCCGCGAAGTGATCTTGGGCATGGATTTCCTTAATGAGCATCAAGCGATCATTGACCTGCGATCCAAGATGATCACACTTTCCACGGATGAGGCCATCCCGTCGATGAGAACTCCGGAACATCACGTTGCGCTCAGTGTCCTGCAGGAACACTGAGCGCAAGTGAGTGTCCCACCCCGCTCAAGCGTCATCATCACCGCAGGCGCCACGGAAGCGAACAACACTGAAGCCATTACCGAGGGGAACATGCAGTTGCTTCTCGACCGAGGAATCGGCATCGCAAGAATCATCGCAGTTTCCCGCAAAGGCCAAGCCGAAATACTGCTGACTAACTTTAGCGAAAAATACCGGCACATTAACAAAGGAACGAGGATCGCTTTCCTCGACAAAATATCCGACGTACGAGACTTCTTCACGCTCTCCCACCCATCTGTAGAAGATTCGCCTGACCAAGAGAATTCGCCAGCTTTCGACATAAACCCAGCCCTGCCCCGGAACAGACAAGACCAGATACGCAATCTCCTTCGAAGCTACAGCGAGTGCTTCTCGTCATCGCCGATGGTCCAACAAACGCCGATTGCCAAACATCGCATTATAACCGACCAGCACGCCCGACCTCTCCGCCAGAGCCCCTACCGAGTGTCGCCGCGAGAACGACAAGCCATCCGGGACCAAGTGGAAGAAATGCTGCGCGACGACGTTATTCAGCCTTCAAAGAGCCCCTGGGCGGCACCTGTTGTTCTAGTCAGAAAGAAAGACGGTACACTTCGATTCTGCGTTGATTACCGCCGCTTGAACAACATCACAAAGAAGGACGTCTACCCCCTCCCCCGCATCGACGACACACTGGATCGGCTCTGCAACGCTAAGTATTTCTCATCGATGGACCTCAAGAGCGGCTACTGGCAAATAGAGGTCGACGAGAGAGATCGCGAGAAGACCGCATTCATCACTCCAGATGGCCTCTTCGAGTTTAAGGTGATGCCGTTTGGTCTCTGTGCCGCACCAGCGACATTTCAGCGAGTAATGGATACAATGCTGGCATGAAGTGGCAGATTTGTCTGGTATATTTAGATGACGTCGTTGTTTCCGCCTCGAACTTTGAGGAGCACCTGAAATGGCTGCGAACAGTACTAGACGCAATCAAATCGTCCGGGCTAACCTTGAAAGCAGAGAAGTGCCACTTTTCCTATGAAGAGCTACTGTTTTTAGGCCACATTGTAAGCAAGGACGGAGTACGGCCAGACCCGCAGAAAACCACTGCTATCGCGATGTCTCCACCTCCGGCCGATAAGAAAGCTGTGCGCAGATTCCTCGGACTGTGCGCGTACTACCGACGATTTGTGAAGAACTTTTCCCGCATCGCCGAGCCACTCACCCACCTGACAAAGGCAGACGTGCCATTTAAATGGGAAGCGCCGCAAGTGGAAGCCTTCAACGAACTTGAGCATCGTTTACAGTCCCCAGCGATCCTCGCGCACTTCGATGAAAACGCCGAGACTGAAATTCATACCGACGCAAGTAGTGTGGGCCTAGGCGCTGTCCTCGTTCAGAAAATTGACGGAGTGGAGAAGGTCATCGCGTACGCTAGCCGTTCCCTGTCCAAAGCCGAAGCTAATTATTCGACAACTGAGAAGGAGTGCTTTGCCATTATCTGGGCTACGTCGAAATTCCGCCCCTACCTGTACGGACGACCATTCAAGGTGGTCAGCGATCTCCACGCACTGTGCTGGCTCGCCAGTTTGAAGGACTCCTCCGGCCGCCTCGCTCGATGGAGCCTGCGGGGTCAGGAGTTTGATGTATCCGTCGTTTACAAGTCTGGACACAAGTACTCTGACGCCGAGTGCCTGTCACGAGCCCCTGTAGATGCACCGCCGCCGGACGACGATGAGGACGCCTTCCTGCGAACCATCAGCGCCAGCTCTCTTGCACAACAGTAACGCTCGGACCCCGACATAAAATGCCTGATCGAATAAATGGAAGGCAAGGTTTCTTCACCCCCCGCCTCTTTCAAGCGAGGATTGTCTTCGTTCTGTTTACAGGACGATGTCCTTGTGAAGAAAAACTTTGCAGAGAACAAGGCAGTCTACCTCCTTGTTGTACCTGTCAGTCTGCGCGGAGAAGTTCTTCAGGCCTCACACGACGAGCCGACAGCTGGACATCTCGGGTTTTCTCGAGTCTCCGCCGCATTCAGGACAAGTATTGCTGGCCACGACTGTCGGCCGATGTCGCACATTATGTGAAAACCAGCCGAGATTGTCAGCGACGAAAGACCCCTCCAACCCGACCAGCAGGATTTCTGAACCCCATTGAACCCCCCTCAAGGCCCTTTCAGCAGATCGGCATGGACTTGCTTGGCCCTTTCCCGAAATCAACATCTGGAAATAAGTGGATCATCATAGCGACCGACTACCTGACCCGCTACGCCGAGGCAAAAGCTCTACCGAACGGAACAGCAGCAGAAGTCGCCGAATTTTTCGTAGAGAACATTCTTCTGCGACACGGCGCCCCCGATGTGTTCATCACTGACAGAGGAACAGCATTCACGGCGGAACTGACGCAATCCATTCTTCATTACAGCCAAACCAGCCACCCGAGAACAACTGCATACCACCCGCAGACCAACGGACTGACCGAGCGCCTCAACAAAAGCATCGCCGATATGCTCGCCATGTATGTCGACGCCGAACACAAGACCTGGGACGTCATCTTGCCTTACGTGGTCTTCGCCTACAACACAGCAGTGCAGGAGACCACCCAGATGACTCCTTTTAGGCTCGTCCATGGCAGGGAGGCCACGACCACGCTGGACGCCATGCTGCCAAACGTTACCGAGGAAGATAACGTCGACGTCGCCGTCTACCTTCAACGGGCAGAAGACGCCCGAAGACTTGCCCGATTAAGGATCAAAGCCCAGCAGCGGACCGATGCCAGACGCTGCAACCTACGAAGACGCAACGCGGAATTCAAGCCAGGAGACCGAGTGTGGGTTTGGACGCCCATCCCCCGCCGAGGATTGAGTGAAAAGCTTTTGCGCCGCTATTTCGGCCCGTACAAGGTTCTTCGTCGGCTAAGTGAATTGGACTATGAAGTCGTTCCTGACCAAATGACTGCATCCCAGCGACGCCGCGTACGATCAGAAGTAGTCCATGTCGTACGCCTAAAGCCCTATCATGCACGCTAGAGGACGCCGTGTTTCCACATTCGGTGTTAATTTTTGCACAATCCGTTTTTTATGTTTATAGCCACTTTATGTTCAAAAGCATCGAGTCGATGCTTCTTTTTTTTTAAGTAGTTATGACGGCGCGAAAACAACAAAGACAAAGGAGACACGAACACAACAGGACGGGCGCCAACTTGCAACTGAAGTTTATTGCACCAGACCCCTACATTTTATGCATCACCCCAGCCATACCTCGCAAGCCTATCACACAACAAAACGAAATTGTCATCACAAGTCCTAACACCGGAAGTAGGCGCAACTATTACAGACAGATATGCGTTCTGCACTATACACATGATAACATTTTTCTTATTTTATAAGTCTCAAGATTAGAAGAGCGCGCAACCCACATGAAAGCAATTCATTCTCAAAAGAAATACACACGCTTGAACAAGGCAACCAGAGCGCAAACTCAACAATCCTGATTTAACACAAATTGTGATAAAGAAAGACCAACAACAAACGCGGAAATTTTTTTATTTTTTTTTTTTGGTGGACATGAAAACTTAAACCTTCGGGGAAACCTCCCAGCGTGAATGAACTATTTCTAGCGTCAAAATCATTGAGAAAACCTCCCAGCGTCAAAGATAAAACGTTAAAATCTAAAGACAGCCTTCGAGAAAAGCCACCTCAGCGTCACTAATTGAAATTGAAGGCCTACTCACGCATGCGCTTCCCGCTTTTTTAATAAAAAATGCCTCCACTACTTCCCGCTCAAATCTGTCTTTACCGCTCTTCAAAAAAACTGTTTTGCTCAATTCCGGACTACAACCTTTGCAAGTCTTGCAGTGGTCAGCAAGGAAACTTCCATGTTGTTGGCGCACATTCCGCATGTGTTCGCTGGCACGTTCATTAAAACATCGACCGGTTTGCCCTATGTACACAAGACCGCAGCTTAGAGGAATCTGATATACCACTTGTGAACTGCATTTCGTGAACTGTTTTTGATATTTAATTGGGCAAACCGGTCGTTTCTTCTCCGGTTTTGACATAGTGCAAATCTTTGACAACTTTGAAGGGGTCGAGAACACAACCTGCACCTGATGTTTGCTTGCGGCTTTTTTAATGCCATGGGAAACCTTATGCATGTAGGGAATCACAGGGACCGATTTTTTTCTTGCTTCTAGAAGTTTTTTCTGGAAGTTAGAAGAAGAAGCTTCTAGAAGTTGTTCTAGAAGTGTTTTCGCGCCGTCCGAACTACTTTCAAGATATGAACCGACTAGCCCAAATCAAAGTACTTCTCGATGCTTCTTTGAGAGGGGAGTAATGCCGCGGATATTTGTAGCGTTTGCTTGTAGTATTTGTTTGTTCATTCTTCAAGGCTGCCGACGCGCCGCTTTATCGCTTCGATTGTGACGCAAGACGCGCTTAGATTTACCACGATTGATCGCATGCGGACGGAGCCGGTTCTAGTTTGTGCCAGAAGGTTCTGGTAACTTCCTAAGCTTTATCTCGAATGCTCGCTATCAGCTTTAAAAAGAGCACGGCCGACAGCGGCGGGCATTCTGTTCGACGACCGCCGAGCATGCTTGTTGCTACGCCGCCGCCGAGTTCCAATGTTCCCAATGTTGCAGCGCCTGCGCACGCGCCTCTTTGAACAAGCATGCATGGACGCTCTGTCAATGAGCGAGGCTGAGTTCTTGCGCAAATGGTCGACATACTTTATCGTCCTGCGCGGCGGTCGAGTATCGGCATTTTTACTGCATTACTGACGTGCTCAGTGCTGCGTCACTGAGCATGTGCTTGACTGATCAGAGCATAAGTTCATCTGTTTTGTTTTGTATTTTCTATGTAAAAAACAGAAAAAATAAACTTCTCTTTCTACGCCGCCGCCGAGTGTTTCAGTTCTTTGCGGGCGCAAGTCAGCCCGAATAAAGGGTTTCGTTTCGAAGACATTCTCGCTGTGTTCCTGTTCGCCGGACTGCAGTCACCGCTACGTGACAATATGCTTTTCTGCTCATTTATTGCAATCATTAGGTAGGATATAGAATGTTTGGACATTCTTGATTATCTAACAGCGTTTATTTTTGCATTATTGTTTGGCCAAAGCTTATAGTTCTGCAGTCGGTACCTCACCGCCCATGGTGGCTGAAGTGGTTGAGCGCCCATGGTGGCTGAAGTGGTCTCGAGGGAGCTCCACGCCAACTCCCATACACGGTGCGCCAGCTTTCCATCTAGGCTATAGTAAGAAAGCCTATGTTCTTTGTAATGCGGCTGATCAGAGTTAACTGGCTCCTTGCTGTGCTTTTCTGCTAAACAGTTTTGTGAGTCATGCTTTCCATAAGGTGCAAATTTGATTTATGCGCCTTTCACACGTGCCTTCTAGCTTGCGAACCGGAACCTGTGGACCCTCGTGTCTATTACGGGAAGCCTCTGCTTTTTAAACCATGGTTGATAATCTTGCAATATTTGGCGGGCCGCTTGGAACTCGAGCACAAACGCAATGGGGTTCACACGTTCCTTACGTTCGGCAGCAAATCACTGTGCGCCTGGCGCAAGCGGCTATGTAGATTCGACGGTCCTTCCTCCACTTGCGAGCCCTAGCCACTTGTTTACACGCCGCATGGCTTCCGTAGAACACAACGAGTCTGCTGGAGACATTTCATATGGTTCGTGCAGAAGAATCGCAATGAATTTAGCCCTTATTGTTTGCACTGTTATGTCTCAGGGAGTACTTATCAAGATCGTTTCAAACGCCCTCACTAGACTGGTGGTAAGAGATAACTTGAATTGTTGTGCGCCATTTAGACTCTGGCCATTTAGACTTTAATAAGAAAAATTTTGGGCATTGAATTGCAGACACCCACAACAAAATGCAGAGCGAATACTTTATATCCAGCATTCAACTATATCTTCCACAGAATTGGTCTTTTCCGTGCATTTTCATGAACAGAACACTTTCATGGGTATCTAGATATATGCCAATGAGCAATCAGATGTCCTTTCACAGGTTCACAGGTTGCCATCGTTTTCACTATGCTGTGCTCAAGTTGACAGCCGGCGTTGAGTGTGAGCTGAAATAGCAATTTCTTCCCTAAGGCGAGTGAAATATCAACTCACCTTCTTCAACTCATGCGGTGCAATCATCTTAGCGATTGCTAGGATGTGCTCGGAGCATTGTCGCATTGCCTGCCCAAAAAGTGCTTTGGCTCGAAAAAGACGTGGTCCAAAGGCTGCAAAAAAGCAGAGCAAACGAACTTTATGCAGAGACACCAACCTCTCTTTAGAAGTATGATAACACCATTTTAATAGATTCTGGGCATTACCGGTGATTCACCAAAGTAGGAAAGATCAAACTACCTAAAGATCAAACGAAATAAAGTTTTGTGTGTTTTTGCTCCCTTTTCTCTTTCTTGTCTTCGACTCTTTCCAGTAGCCTTCATATTCCCTCCTGATGTCACGCCGCTTTACGCTTTACACAATGCTCATGTTGTCAGCTCAGAAATCATCCGGTTGTTAGTACGTGTGCGCAGCCTGTCTCAAAGCCACCGTCCTGCTTTTTTCGTGAAACCATGGGCCAAATAGCCACACACTGACGAAATTAATGTCAAGCCTGGAATTCAATGGCACCAGGGACTCAAACAACGGCACGTGGTTTTGAAATGCCGCTTCCGCTCTGGAAGCACACGCACAGTGAGAAGAATTTCTTCTCCGACATTCTCCCCAGCATTCTGGAACAAAAATTTTGAAAATTAAAAACTTGTTAGACTGTTATGTGTAGTGTACCAAGAGAAATTATGGAGTCTTTGGAGATAGCCCGGGCGGGGTATAAATATGTCAGTAGGTCGTCTGTTGCGTTATCAAGAAAAGAGCTTGATATCTGGGTTTAGCACGTGGCTTGGCTGTCTTTGAGCAAATTTTACGTGGTTTGTGTTGTTTTTTTCATTCCGCTGATTCAGCAGGGTATATATGCTCCTTTCCGTAATAAACTCTTGTTTAAAGTTAGCGCTTGTCCCGTCTCGTCGTCTTGGTCGTGTGTTTGTTCCTGGGCTCTGTTTCTTTAGTTGCGATCTACCAAATGTCGCGGGTTCAGCTAACATCATGCGCCGACACTACGCTGCGCCTGAAGACGCAGCAGTCGCACCGCTTTTTTGGTGCTGGCAACGCCTGAATGCGCTGCAAGATCTGTCATAGCGGCTCGGTCTCGCCGAGGACACATAATAAACGCACCCCTACAATTGGTGGAGGTGCTGGGATTATCCCCTACCAACCTGGAACTCTGGAGTCGTACGCTGTCCCCTGCGTCAGCCATGCCAGACGAGACTTCCTCAACACCGGCGGCCATTTCCACCACGGTTCTTTTTTCTGGCGTCATTCGGCAGTGTCAGCCTTTCCTTCTCAGTGGAACAGCCGTCCAAGATAAGATATTGACGAGTGGCTGTCTTCATACGAACTAGTCAGCAGCTACAACAAGTGTGATGAATGCATCAAGCTGAGTAGCGTCATCTTTTACCTTACGGACGTCGCGTAGCTCTGATCCCGCAACCCTGAGGCGGACCTACCCACTTGGTCTATATTTAAGAAGTGTTTTGCGAAATTGTTCAGCCGCCCTGGAGTGCGCAAGCTCTGTGTCAAACAACATTTACGTGAACGTGCTCAACAGACTGAAGAGACCTTCGCTAGTTACACTGAAGACATCGTTGACTTCTGTAAAAGGTTTCCACTTCGCCATGGCCGAAGCGGACCAGATTCATCACATCCTCAAAGGCATCACTGACGACGCATTTCACATGCTTCTCACGAAGAATCCCGCTACCGTCAGTGAGGTCATTTAGCTTTGGCAGAGCTACAACGAGCTCAGCAAGCAGCGTGCTTCTACGTGGCGTTCCGGCGTCTGCAACACGGCTATCTCCACACTGGGGCTGGGCGGTCTTACTCCTGACGACTCCCCCCTGCTGCACCAACTCAGAGATTTCGTTCGCGAAGAGGCCGCCTGCCAGCTTTCCCTCATTTCGCATTTTCCAGACCACGCCCGCCATGTTTCTGACACGGTCCCGTCTTGAACCCTACCATACGCCCTGTGTTGCAAACCCCGTCGCTGACCTGCAACCACCCAGCCCTGTGCTCCCGCCTGTGAATGCACCCTGGCGTACTCTCAAGCGGTAGCCAGGCCGCGACTTCAGCCACCACCCGATTCCTACCAGGCCGTCTCTTTTTTCCTGCCTCCGCCACAGTCTGTCCCCGTCTCACGCTTCGTTCTCGAGAACCCGCCCCCCTCCTTTGAATCCCTGGCATACTGCGGACAATCGACCAATCTTCTACACCTATGGTCTGCTCGGCCATGTCTCCCGGCCATGTCGACCTGATCTGCTCTCCTCCTAGTACGATGCCGAACCGGCCTCGTCGAGAAGGCCGCACGGTAAGTAAATTGGTTTTTGAGGAAAGGAAATGGCGCAGTATCTGTCTCGCATATCTCGGTGGACACCTGGACCGCGCCGTAAGGGAAGGGAGGAAGGTGGGAGTGAAAGAGGAAAGAGAGAAATAGGTGCCGTAATGGAGGTCTCCGGAATAATTTTGACCACCTGAGCATCTTTAACGTGCACAGACATCGCACAGCACACGGGCGCCTTTTGCGTTCCGCCTTCATCGAAACCCGGCCGCCGCTGTCGGGTTCGAATCCGGGTTCTCCGGCACGGTAGACAAGCACCTTAACCACTGAGTCACGGCGGCCGGTGTGCTCGGCCTCCCCTATGTATCCCCAGATCGCCAAATTTAAGCCACTCGCCGATCGCCTTCGCCTTGTCGCAGTCCTCCTTCTCCAAGGCTGCAACGTTCTAACGACGTCCTTGTGGGAAACTAACAGTCGCAGTTGCGGGGGCAACAACTGCGCTTGTTTCGAACCCCTCAAGTCCTCCGTGCGTCCCGCTACTGCAATCGTAGTGTTCGTGGAAGGCACCCCAGTTTTTCTTCTTGTCGATACAAGCGCTCCAGTATCTGTCATCAACGAAGCTCTCTGCAGTCGACTCCGTAAAGTGACCACCCCGCTTTTTGAATTTTCGTTCCGCACCGCCTCCTCACAGCACATTCAGCCCTCAGCTGTGTGTACGGCCCGTGTCCTCAATCAAGGGGTTTTGTACACCACCAAGAAGGCGACGTCTTCTGACTCATCGTGCCGTTATTGGCTGCGCCTGAGCGGAAATTGATGATTGTGATGATGGTAAAATTGGTGATGTTCCGACCGATCCGCCACCCCACAACGTTTTGGACGTGTTATTGACGCTGACCTCCCGCCCGTGTAGGTGGCGAACTCGTCTTCTTCCTAAAGAGTGCCACTTATTCCTTCGATCTTCCTTAGACTGCCTTGGGCACACACACCATTGACACCGGTACACTCGCTCCTGTGCGCCAGCTCCCCTATCAAGTGTCGTCTTCTGAGCGCCGCGTCATTTCTGTTGCTGTGGATGTCATGCTTTGTCGGGGCGTCATAGGGCTCTCCCATAATTGCTGGGCATCTCCGGTTGAGCAGATCAAAAAGAAGAATGGCTTCCTTAAGTTTTGTGTTGATTACCGGAGACTCAACAACATCAAGCGGAAGGACGTCTATTCTCTGCCATACATCGATGACGCCCTGTACCGCTTGCAAGGAGCTGAGTATTTCTCCTCGTTGGATCTGAGCTCAGGCTACTGGCAGGTGTGGATAGCTGACGCCGATCGTCCAAAAACTGCCTTCATAACACCTTACAGCTTTACGAGTTCACCGTCATGTCGTTTGACCTTTGCAACGCGCCGGCAACACTCGAACGCCTTATGGACTTTATCCTCAGTGGGCACAAGTGGGAGACCTTGCATTGCTATCTCGTTTACATCGTCGTCTTTTCTGCACACTTTTCTTCCATCTCCTCCGACTGAAGCACATCCTCACTTGTGTCACTGACGCTAGGCTTCAGATGAATTTGAAGAAGTGCCGATTTGCTTCCTTTCAACTAACCATTTTACGACAAGTCGTATCTAACGACGGTATTCTTCCGGACCCCGTGAAACTTCGTGTCGTTTGTGAATTTTCGAAGGCAACCTCACTGGACCAGCTCCAATGCTCTATTGGTCTCTGCTCGTGCTTTCGTCGCTTCCTCTTGAATTTCGCCTCCATCATCGCCCCTCTGACTTAGCAACTCGCAGCCAGCTCTAACCTCTCCGTTTGGACGCCTGCTTGCGATGGTGCCTTCGACACTTTGTGGCACCTTTTGGTTTCGCCTCCTATTCTGCGCCATTTAGACCAGACTGAGCCACTAATTACAGTGGTATTAGACTAGGTGCTGTTTTCACCCAGCATAAACCAAGTTTCCGTGGGTATGCAGTCGCCTATGCCAGTCAGACGTTGAGAAAAGCGGAGACCAACTATTCTGTCACAGAAAGGGAATATTTGGTCATTATTTGGGCCATTGGAGAATTTCAACCTCATGTGTATGGCCGCCCCTTCTGCACAGTCACCGACCACCATGCCCTGTGTTGGCTGGCCTCTGCGAAAGACCCGTCAGGGAGCCTTGCTCGCTGGACTCTATGATTGCAGGACTATGATACTCATATCATTTACCGCTGTCGCCTCAAGCACAGTGACGCGACGCTCTTTTCCGCTCGCCGCTACCTAGTGCTTCATCATCTGACCAGCTTTCTGCTTACGACATGTCATCGCTTACCACTGCAGACATGTCCACAGAGCAGCGGAAAGACTCTTGGATTGCCGGTCTACGGACTTTCGAGTCTCGCTAGAGAAAATTCGTAACGTGCCCTCCGTGCCCGTTACTTTTCTATTTGGCGCGGCCTGCTCTATCATCGAAATTACCTCTTCGACGGCGGAAATGGCTCCTAGTCATCCCCCGCCATGTACGCGCCGAGATTTTCGCTGTTTTCTATGCGGACATCCAGCGTGCACTCAGCGGCGTATTGAAAACCTACATGCATTCCCGTCTGCGGTCCATTAGGCGTGCATGTACCACTTTGTTCGCCACTTTGTGCTGTCTTGCCCGTCCTGTCAACAGCATCAAGCTCCCCCTTACAACTCGCCTGCTTCATGGCAGCCCCTGTCTTGCCCTCCCGTTTGACCTCCTTGGCATAGACCTCTGCGGCCCCTTCCCTCCCAGTCCCTCTGGTCACCGTTGGATTACTGGCCGTCAATCATCTCATCCGTTATACTGAAATGTCACAATTGCCATCTGCGTCCCCTTATGAGTCGCTTCCTTTCTTCCAAAGAACCTGATTCTTTGGCATGGTGATCCTCAAGGACTGCTCACCGACCGTGGACGCATATTCCTGTCTGACGCTCTTGCGACCCTCCTCAAGGAATGCCGCATTATTCACCGAACTACCCTGTGGTCTTACCCCCCTCAGAAGAACGGCCTGACAGAGTGTTTTATCCGAACCCTCAGTGACATGCTGTCTATGTACGTCAACGCCTACCACACAAACTGAGACCAGGATCTTCATTTTGTCACCTACGCGTATAATACTGCAATGCAAACCGCCCCTGCATTCTCTCCCTTCTTTCTTCTATACGGCCCCAGCCCACCTGCACGATGGGCTCGCGCCTGTTCTTCGCCACCGTCGCGACATTTCCGAGTCCGCGCCCCAGTCCAAAGCTACATGTACGCCGTAGAATGCTGTCAGTTCGCTCGCTCATTTACCACGCAGAACCAGCGGCACCAAAAACACGACCGGGTCACCTCCGAGGCCCCTACATCCTATCTCGCCGACCCCCTTGGGTGCTTCTAGGTGGCTCCTGAAACACCAGGCCTTTCGCAGAAACTGCTTGCTCGCTGTCATGGTTCCTAAGGGGTTATCAAGCAAACCTGTCCTATCTGTTTTATGGTTGATCCCGTTGCACCATCTGAGAACTTGAGTCGCCCTGGCTGCGAAACCGTCCAGGTTGAACAATTAACGCCGCATTACTACTCCTCTGTTCTTTCTTCCCCATAAGCCTCCTGGCTGGTTTCTTTTTCACAGGGGGAAACTGTAGGGTATCAACTGTAACAGGCTGTCTTCAATGGCTGCGCAGGTTGAAAGAAGGGCCGGGATAGGACACAAGAGCAAAGAGCGCTGACTTCCAACTGTTTATTTCACCAAATGTGACATGTATGTACACCAGCAAAAGTGAAATCCGAGATGAGAGTAAGACAAAAATGAAATAGACATCATACTGTGCGCTCAACGTGGCATCGTAGAGGATGTGGAGGTCCTCGGAAAGGCCCATTGTAGCGACCACAAAATGGTAAAGTCTTGCCTTAGCTTAGATTTGTAGAGGGAACAGAGTAAACTAGTGAAGCGGAAGGCTATTACTGAGCTAGCGTTAAGAGGGACGGTGGAGGCATTCAGGATGCCGCTGGAGAACAGATTTTCCGCTTCAACCGAAGAGGACGACTGCAGCGTTGAAACAATGAATGATAATCTTACAGCTATCGTTACTGCGTGCGCCGCAGAGGTAGGTGGTAGGATAGTTCGACAAGATACCGGCAAGCTATCTCAGGAGATCTGATTAAGAAACGCCAAAGCATGAGGATGTCTAACTCCACAGACAGGATAGAACTAGCAGAGCTATAGAAGTTAATAAATAAGCGCAAGGTAGCCGACATAAGAAAATTTAACATGCAGAAAATCGAGCATGCTCTAAAGAACGGAGGTAGCCTAAAAGCAGTGAAGAGAAAACTAGACATAGATAAAAACCAGATGTATGCGCTAAGATCCAGAGAGGGCAATCTCATTAGCAATATGGATGAGATAGATAAGGTAGCCGAAGAGTTCTACACGAATCTATACAGTAGCGAATGCAATCAAGTTACTGAGAGACGCAGTCGAGCACAGCAATGGGACATTCCGCCCGCAACGAAGGAGGAAATAAAAAAATCATTGGCGGTAATGCAAAGGGGGAAAGGAGCTGGTGAGGATCAGGTAACAGCAGATTTGTTGAAGGACGGAGGAGAGATAACGCTAGAAAAACTAGAATAATCCCCTGCTTATGCAATGCCTTGTGACCTCGAGAGCACCAGAGGCTTAGAAGAACGCTAACATTACCTTAATTCATAAGAAAGAAGACGTCAAGGATGTGAAGAATTCCAGACCACTCAGCTTACTCTCCATTGCCTACAAGATATTTACTAAGGTAATCGCTAATAGGGTCAGGACAACCTTAGTCTTCAATCAACCAAATGATCAGGCAGGCTTTCGTAAAGGATACTCGACAACAGATCACATTCACACTGTCAATCAAGTGACAGGGAAATGCGCAGAATATGACCAACTTCTATATATAGCCTTCAATGATTACGAGAAAGCATTTGACTCAGTGGAAACCTCAGCTGTCATGCAACCGTTGCGGAATCAGACTGTGGAAGAGTATCATGTGAAAATATTGGAGGATATTATGCGTTGCATATTGCAATCACTCAGTTCAGGCCTTGGGCGCGGCCGGGCAGCCACCATTGACGTTGAGAGCAACCACCTGACGTGACGTCACGACAGCCGGAGGAAAAGCTGGGCCCCAACTCGCGCGGTCGCGCGCGGCCGCAGCCACCACCTGACTCCCGCTCCTCCCGCTAGGGGCGCTGCGCCGGCGCGTGACGTCTTGCCGAGAAAATCGAGTGCCCCCCCAAAAAAAGACAGCGCAATATGCAACGCATTCATGGCTTAACCAAGCTAAGCCTGGGCATCTTTTTATAACGATTGCACAGCTACTATAGTTCTCCATAAAGTCAGCAATAAAATTCCAATACGGAAGGGTGTAGGGCAGGGAGACACGAGCTTGCCGATGCTATTCACCGCCTGCTTGAAGGAGGTATTCCGGCGCCTGATATGGGAACAGTTGGGCATAAGAGTTAATGGAGAATACCTGAGTAATTTGCGTTTCGCTGATGACATTGTGCTTGCTAAGCCACTCAGGACGTGAACTGCAAAGCATGATCAAGGAGTTAGAGACGCAGAGGAGAACGGTGGGCTAAAAATTAACATGCAGAAAACAAAAGTAATGTTCAACAGCCTAGCAAGGGAGTAGCAGTTCGCAGTTGGTAGCGATGTGCTGGAAGTAATAAGAGAATATGTCTATTTAGGGCAGGTAGTGACAGGTGATCCGGATCATGAGAGGGAAATAACTAGAAAAATAAGAATGGGGTGGAGCGCATATGGCAGGTTCTCTCAGATCGTGAAAGGCAGTTCGCCAATATCCCTCAAGAGAAAAGTATGCAACAGCTGTACCTTGCCGGTACTCACCTACGGGGCAGAAACGTGGAGACTAACAAAGAGGGTTCAGCTCATGTTAAGGACAACGCAGCGAGCTATGGAAAGAAAAATGATATGTGTAACGTTAAGAGATCGGAAGCGGGCGGAGTGGGTGAGAGAACAAACGCGCGTTAATGATATCCTTGTTGAAATCAAGAGGAAGAAATGAGCTTGGGCAGGGCGTGTAATGCGAACGCAAGATAACCGCTGGTCCTCACGACTAACGGAGTGGATTCCAAGGGAAGGCAAACGTAGCAGGGGGCGGAAAAATGTAGGTGGGCGGATGGGATTAAGATTTTTGCGGGAATACGGTGGCTGCAGACGGCGAAGAAGGATGGAGAAACTTATTGGAGAAACTTGAGAGAGGCCTTTTCCCTGCAGTGGGCGTAGTCAGGCTGATGATTATGATGAACGTCTTCTTTTGTTTCATTCTGACTGTACTACACAGCTTATGTAAAACTGTAATGATGGATTCGTCCTTAAGGGTAGCGGAGTATATTCCAAGAGAAAGCAAGTGAAGCAGGGGGCGGCAGAAAGGTACGCCTCAACGAAATCTCATTTCTGTCAAATGATTGTTCATCTGAAGGAAGTGTTTTAACAGGCCGAGTGTAAATCGGAGTGGCATTCCCTTTTGATGATGTGGGCAGCCGTACTTCCTTTCTACTGATCTGTTGGTGTCTTGTTGACATCTCTTTCGGGCGTTTCCTGAAATATGTGTAAATAATTCTTGAAAATAGAACATATTTTACATTAAACAAATCAATACCATGTTAAAAAAAATGCGTTGATGGCGCAATGCCTTATGAAGTGTTCAGCAAAACTGATCTCTTCGGCTTAACTTGTGTTCGCGCCCGCCTTGGTTGCAAGCCCACTTTGGGAGAAGCTATTTTTCTTTCTTTCTTGATATAGGCACTGCCTATGACGTCGCAAAGTCATGTGGAATACTGGATTACCTGACGTGGTCAACAATGCCGGATTTTTGCCTCATGAGCCATACATATCTTTCGGTTTTTAAATAGGTAAGGGGCTAGTACTCAACCTCAAAGCCCTCCCTAAATTGAGAAGTAATTATTGATTTCTGCATTCAAACGGATATAGAATACCCACGCTTTAAGCTGGCTGTGCACAACTTTATTAATTTGTTTTGTACGGCCAGGTTTTTTATATTCCCAAGGTAGTCGGCGCTTGACAGGCTATCATAGGCCTTCACTGCGTCCATAGCCACCAACGTACGTACAAGATGGCCGAAAGGCGATACATGTATGACTTCGTCAGCCACTGTAGCTAACCCAGTTTCTGTGCCTAGATTTGACCGTAACCCACTTTGTCTAGAATTAAATCTTCAATATCTTCGAGCCACCATGACAAGGGCCTCGCAGTGGGCTTCTTGCAACTTTGACAAATGAGAAATTTTTTGTTTTAGCTGAACAGGTCGTAATAGCTGCGCTGGTAGAAGGTTTCCACTCTTTTGTATTCGTAGCACGAGCGAGTGTATCCAGTCTAGTGGAATTTACTCCCTTTGTCATAGCCAATTTATTACAGCCAAAAAGATCATCCATCAATGGCATATCCTTACAAGTTCTTAGACTTCGTATGGAGCGCTATCATCTCCCGGTGTTGTTATAACGCTTGCTTTATCTCCAATTTTGTAGTATCCAATCGCGAATATAGTAGCCAATATCTCCAGTGTAGCAAATGTTGATAATAGTTCAATCAATAATTGTGATTTTTTTTTTGCTTTTCCATCAACCTCTTCAGAAATTCCTCGCCATTTCTTTTTTACTAGAGTGCACTTTGCTTTCCCATTTAGCACCGCGTAGCCTAAAGTGTCATTCGAGATGCCGAAGCGCCCTCCCGGTAAATGCGCTTAACTTGTGTGCTTTACGGGGGTATTACGCTGACGACGACGCCGATTGCCACACGGAACTCAGGAATGGGAGCTTAAAAGCTGCGCTCTAAGACTATTCCAGCTGTACAATGGGCCCGAGAAGAATTGCTGCTGTTCGCTCCTACTCGTGCCCTATTCTTGCCTTCGCACTGTCGTGTTAGCCGGCGCATTGGGAGTTAGTTACAGTGCCGGGCAAAAGGATTTTCTGTGCAGGCTATCTGCTGCTGAAGCGGTGGTACGAATTGCTGTCCCTGTGTTAACACCATGCCCAGGAAACCTGGAAAAATACTTCCAGTTCGCATGGGTACGACCATGGAGCTCGTGCAACCCTCTGCCACCACCCCAAAGCCACTCTCGACCATATTCTTTTCCTGTGCCCGGCGGATCCTCCCCCGCGGGGCCTGGAGCACCTTACCACTTGGGAGGCTTGGGAGACCCTACTGCGCTTCGAGGACCCGGCCGTGCAGACCATCGCCACCGGCCGGGCTGCCAGCGTCATGAGCCTCCGGGACATGAACGTTTGAGTGCAGTGGGGCCGTGCGGGGGCCCAAGGACCGACGTGTCCAAAACTCCCTTGTTACAAATAAAGTTTTCATCATCATCATCATCAGCTGTTCATTCAAAATCACCGCGGGAAATGCGAATGTTCGGCAGATCCGAATGATTTTCAATGGTCGTCGGAAATAGTTGGTGTGATCGCAGGAAATATTTCATAGGCGAGAGGTTTCAGCGAGGAATAAGCGTCGATGATAATCACCGTGTTCGGGAAGAATACTTCGGGACACTAGTTTTTTCAAATAATAAGAAGCTTAAATTATTCCCTTCGAGTTACGCGGCATTCGCTTCTGGCGTCCAACAGACGACGCTAGTTGCGGGCTTACGCGAAGGCTGAGCATGTTCCGCTGTCCTACAAAATACAAAATATTTCACAACATGCACCGATCACCGCTAACGCTGCGCAACGAGACTTGAACTGAGAGGTTTGACCGGTTTACAAGTCAAAGCGTGTCACTAACAAAAGTTGTGAAGTTTTGAATGCCGAATAATATCCCATTATCCAGGATTACCTGCACTGTAGACCTCCGGAGGAAACAGTGAATTCCGCAGTGACTAACATGTAAAGTGGAGCCTCGCTTCTTGTGGAGTGTTCCAAATTATTTTCACGTAGTGGTGACTTCAATCCGGAGAGCAGAATGAAAGCGTAATGGCGCCTAAATAAAACTCTTTATTTGGGCTGACTTGCACCCACAGTGGACTGAATCATTCGGCGGGTGCGTAGAAACAAGCGTTTTTGGCGCTCGTCCAACCGAATGCCGCCGCTCTCGGCCGCGCTCAGCTTAAAGCTGCTAAAGTTACCACAACATTGTGGAACAACGTAGAACCAGCTCCGCCTGAATGCGGTCAGTCGAGGTAAATCCGGTCCCATCTTGCATCAAGAAACAAAGCGATAAAGTAGCATGCCGGCAGCTTTGAAGAATGAACAAACACCACAAAGATTCACGGCAATAATTAAGGCACAATTTAACTGCCTGCCCACTTGAAGATGGCAGTTCATGTGGTAGCGAAAATTTAAGAATTTCAGCTCAGGACAACAGGCACTAATGCAGCTGAAACACGATGCAGATTACGAAGGACCATTCCATCCTTTGATTGATTAAACTAATATAGCAGAAACAAAAAAAAACGAGAAACATTCAACTAATTTTTACTCTACCTTCTCAATGGCAGAGAGAAGCAAAAATTGCAGAAAAGATTTTGGCTATTCTGCTTTCCCAATATCATCCTAGCAAGCATTTTGTATCATTTCTGAAAAATAGAACAATTTGTGGCGTTATATCTACTTTACAGCCTTCAAGCGAGCAAATCTATCTAGGTGCCACGACTTCTGTCAATCTAGTGTACTGTGATTTAAAAGAAGTTTACAAATCCTCCTTTTGCGAAAAATGGCGAGGTGATCTAACCTTTCAAACAAACAAAAAGGAACTGAATTCTCCTCTTAAACCTGAAAAGCTTATCCCTCTCTTTGTTTTATCTTATTGCATATTTGCTCACATTACTGAAACTCGTGAAACCCAGGCATTTGAAGGGTCTTTTTGTCGTGCGGAAAGCAGCACTTGGTGTGGGGGAGGAAATACAGACAGAAAGGGGCGGTACGTACAAAAAAGTCTCCTATAAAGAGATACGCCATTCGAAAACCGTTTATTTGTGCCACATTAGAGATGTCTCCTTCAGCTTATGAAGGAACAGAAAGTCATAGGTTAAAAGTGAGAGACGAACAAATGCTCTCGAACTTACGGGGCAACTGGGTGTTACAGGATCCAGCCGTATCCAGAAGCGCTGAACAGAAAACACAAGCGATTACCCAAGGAATGGTTGTCGTCATGAGCCAGGGGGGCACTGTTATCACCACCACCATCATTCTTCGAGTTAACGCATAAATCTGTAAAAAAAAAGAAAATCTGAGCACTAAAAATTGTAAGAGCAGTCTAGAGTTCAGACATAGTTCTTAAATGAGCGACGGTTGACAAAGGGCAGTAAAAAGTTTGTCTGCAGCCATGAGCAATACGGGAGTGAACAAACCGCTTGCACAAAACATCGAATTTTCTTGTGAATCCTCAACGAACTTTGAGAATGACTTTCGGATATTATCTACCAAGAGGAAAGCTAGCTATAAATGAGAAAAAAAGGTTCTTATCACACACATATGGAGCAATAAATAAATGGAATGTTCAAAATTTGTTCCCTGGCATATTTCTCACAACTACGGATGCTGCAGCGAAACACAGTTTCTCCACGTATTTAATGGTGCTACCCTTCAGAGAGGCAGACCAAAATTTTCATGCTTACAAAGCCTAATTTATGTCCGACAGAAATGGCAATGGCGCTAGAGCAAAACGTACACAAGAAAGCCTAACACAGGATATGCGCTGTGTACGTCTTGCTTGTGTAGGTCTTGCTGTGGCGCTATTGCCAATTCTGTCTCAAATAATGCACCGTCTAGCCCAAATAGACGTTCTCCTTATCTTTTATGTCCCTTCAATGCTTACGTTAGTGACATCAGTTAAACGTTAATTCACACTCGTCAAACATCTTCAGAGCAAGCGCAGCATCTCCAAGAACATTGCATCGGGTAAATCTGTCCAGAACTGTGGTCGTGGCGCCTTATCCAAACAACTACTTGCACAAAATCTGCGCAGCCTTCACGTCTGGCACTGAACATTTATCTATGTGAAGGCGTCGTGTTCGAACAGCCACAGGTGACGTCTCATTGTGGGTATTTCAGCGCGAAACAGAGCAAAGACAAAAGTAGAAGACGACATAGACGAGCGTTGCTTTTCCCGTTTAGTCTTTAGACTGTTTCGCGCTGCACCACCAAGCGTGAACCACGCCGAGCTCATCGTCCTTCGTCAGGTAACGTCTCAAAGTCTTCAACACCTGATAACGTTTCAGAAGGACACCTACCAAAATAACTCGCCAGTTTATGCAGTCCACGAAGCGCTTCGGTCATAAAATGTCGTATTGAGCATCACCCCCACTCTCAGTGCGCAGTTTTCAGAATGGCTGCCCCTTTATGGCAATGTCGTCCACAATGGCGCCTGGCAGCCTCCACGCGCACTTCCGAGAACTACTTTCGATGTTTGTTATTCTTTACTCAGGTTGAGGAGCAGAGCTGCGGCCTGAACAAACATTGCACGCCATTTACACCCTGCTTTCCTAGTGTATCAATTTCATCAGCAAAATATAAATACTGTAAAAACCTGGTCTTCTTGGCTTGAAAATGCTGCGAGGACTAACATATCATTAAGGGAAAATGCTATGAGATAGAAGCTCACTTTTTCTTTCTGCAAGTATGGAAGCTGCAGGCTTTGTAAACACGGATGTCACGTACAGACATATCACGGACGATATATCGTGCTGTTCGCAGTCCCGTTGTTTCCACAATGGCATTAATCCTGTCACCGCACCATCTTCTCCGTCCCCTTCCCCTCATGATTAAGTTTAAAAAATAAAACGAGAGCTATAAAAGGAGCCTTCCCTGGAAGTTTCACTGTGTACACCATCAACGTCATGTGCCCGGTTACGTGAAATTGCCTCCCGATCATTTTACAGCCTGGGAGTGACATTCATGCGACCGGTCACAATATTCCCGCGGGACCACCACCACCACCCAAGTCATCAATGTCAAGCCAGTATCAGTGCCTCCTTTGCGATCGTTGCTGTACCTATGCCTGCCACAAAATCGCTAGATGTTGTAGATGAGCTCCACGTCTAAGGCATGGGCACTAATCCGCAGCATTGACTCAGATTTCGCCTAGTATTCGCAGCTGCAGAAAGAGTTGCGTGTCTGACAACGCTGCTCAACATTACCAAACACGGCAGTCGTACCAGGGTTAGCGGTGGCTCGTTGCTTCATGTAGTGCAGGGATTTCCAGGTTATGATGTGGAACCGCTGTGCTTTGTTGAAGGCGATGGGATTATAGCGGCCGACCACCTAATCCTAATCGTACAGGAAAACACACGAATGACCACATCGAAGTCGTCTCCCTCTACATAGAGACTCCCAGGTTGCAGCCGGTGTCGCAGAAGATGTCTCACAACATCAACGCCTCTTCAGAGAGCACTGCCTGATGGGGGGCCAGTACAATTGTGCTAAAAACCTTTCTGAAAGTTGCAAGAACTAGTGTTCAGCACCTATTCACCGCAACAGGCAAGTCACTTTGCCGTTTTTATCAAGCATAGTGCTCAAAGCGAAATGTTTACTTTGCACTTGATTAATGAAAAGAGGTCTAGTGAGACACGGCATTTCTCTGCAGCCTGCTCCGGTGTCGTCATTAGAGCAACATGAAGCTGCCATCTGCCGTTTTCTGCCACCTGTGAGTGCATTTTATTTATTTTATTTGCAAATAATGCAGGCAGCGGCGTTGTCCAAGCAGGAGAGGGATTACATGCATTGCAGCAACGATTCAGCAAATATATTTCCGTTTGAGCATTCAACAATACATGAAGACATCCCACCGATGTGTTGTGAAGGAAAAGTATGAATTCTGCATAGAAGTAAGAAAAAACTCTGATAATAAAAATTTCAAGAAGTACAGGTATACAGCGTGTGAGCTGTTCGTATCGTGGGTGTCGGGCCGCTTGGGCAGGAAATATCGGCAGTCCTTTCCTGGCCGTGTACTAGCAAAAATCAGGAACGCATTTCCAAGTTGCCAAGTGGCAGCTTTTTTTCCGTAGCCCTCCATCTGTAGCACCGATGGAAATAAAGATTTCATTTGATTTTATTTGAAGCACTGTTACGTTTCTGGGCGCTTCGACGAACGATCAGCAAGCGGCGACGACACCGAAGGTTCTCAGGAATGTCTTTATTCCATATCGGCAACCGGCCAGAAAAGAACGGCGCAGCGTTCTCGCGTTCTGTCGTGGCGTTTGTATAGCCCGCGATACCAGCGTTTTTCATACGCGTCACGATGAACAAGCAATCAGGAATACGTTCCGCGCGACAGAGGGTGTTATTACGCAACAGCACACACAATCAGATCTTCCCATGGGAATAGGCGAGTAAAGCTTGCACATTGTTCACGCATAAGCTGCTGTGCAGAGCCTTTGTCTTGGCTTTATTTCTGTTTTTGAAGTGTGTGTGTGTGCAACAGGAATTCACATTTGCACTTCCTGTGCACCACAGCTGCAATGTGACTCAGGTTTTTAATCCATATTAGCAAATGGAATGTCATCTCACAGGGAAAAAGTTAGCAAATGTTTGTGATTGAGGTAGGGAAAAGGACTATTACGATAAAAAGCCACGACTCCATGGGTACAGTCTCGCAACGGTTTATTCACAGAAACTAAACTGCAGGCAGTGTACAGAGAATACTTTCCAAGGTTGCAACCACAGCTGTCATCTGTGCATGCGCAGGTTTGAATCACAGCAATGGAGAGAAAAAGTGCCTGCTTTTTGTTTAAAACAGGTTATCAAAGCAAGAGCGGCAGAGAAAAATGAAAGGAGCACATCATAGTTCTAAATACATATGTGCTTTCCTTAGACTCGTACGTAAACAACAAATGCAAGTAACAAATCAAAGAAAAACGGGTCACGACTCGTGCGGATGACAAAATAGAAAAACAGCTAACAGCCAAGGTACAATGACAGTGACACAAGAAATATCAATAAACTGCAGTTTTCTGAAGCATAAGTGAGAACTCGTAGCTAAGTGCAACATTCATGATGTGATAGTAACAAGATACCATCTGGAGAGACTAACATGGTCAGTGCTTATCAGTCATTGTTTAAAAACTTAATGGCTTTCAGTGATTACGATGCAGAATGCAAGCTTACAAATTTGTCACTATATTTGATAAGTGAAAGAGCAATTATCTCTGGTACCCCTGTACCTCTTCATTGACACCTTGATCTGACATGTACAAAAAAAACTTGGGTGTTACAAGTTCTTCACTGCATACACAATTATTAAAATGCGCTTACGACACCAGCCTATGCAAAGGCTGGGTTAGTGTGTCCTCCTATTAAAGCATCGGAAAGCGATCTGCAGTAGTACTCATTACGCTACACCGGATGTGCACTCAGTTTACTCGTCAGTGTGCGTCTTCGAGAATTCCAGTTGATCATCTTCCATATTCAACAAAGGAGCATTCTTACTGAGCTCGCGCAGTGTTGAAAAAGCAATGCAAACATATTTGCCCGTAAATTTTTTATATTGTGAAATGCAAGAGTAGGAGGGCATGACATGCAATGGTAGCTATTTCATTTTTTTTTTTTGCAAGAGCGCTGAATGCCTTCATCTATCCATTGAAACTTGGCTCCATTGTGCAGACGAAGCCTGGAAATTATGAGACAGATCGAGTCAATGTTACCATAGAACAGATGTCTAAGTACCACTAAGTAATGATCTCTGTGTCTTCTGTGTGTAAAAACCTGCAAAGCCTTCAACCCGAGAAATTAATAGTTGGTTGATGACCACAGCAGTGGCCTAGTGATATCAGCACCTGCCTTATATGCTGGAGGCGCAGGCTTTCAGTATGAGAGGCTTCGATACCCAGTGCCACCCATGCTCATTGGTTTTCCAATGACCGCAAGCATTCTCTTGACCTCATACTCAGCTTCTCTGGATTGAAATGTGAAAACTTGATCTTTGATCCGAACTTTTTAGACTGAAACACCTACTCTAAAGTTGTTTATCCGTTGTCCTTGCACCATAAAAAATTCATTATCATTATGAAGTAATGAGTTCGGTTACTTGGCACTTTGCGAGAATCTTGTTAAAAACAGCACGGAATTCTCTGATCATGCTTTCCGTACATAGCCTACCTTGCCAGCTAAGTTCTCAAAGTCCGGAAAGTGAGTGGGGTTTCTTCAGTGCTTCTTCTTTCATAGGATTTGGGCCATACCTAGCAGCCGCAAGTGTGTCATGTTGGCGATGCGAAGCAGCATCCTCAGCTGCAGAGCATGACGGCCGCATGTTGAGGCATTCCAGCACGGCATTGATGATAGCAGGCACGTATCCTTGGAAGGAAATGAAATCTAACAAGACTCATGAATCTTATTCATCCATTCATTATAAGCCTTCCCTTTATAAAGAAATGAGTGGCAAAATATGCGTGTGCCTTTGACTGTGGTGCCTACCATAGCTTGTTGGCTCCTTCACATACACCACCATCCATTCCTTTTCTCCTCTAGAAAAATTTTGTGAGCACTTAGCAGCCCCACTGCCATCACAGACCACAGCTCGGTCACTGTTGTGATTGTAGTGTAGTGCAGTAACTCGTTTTCTGCTTACAAATTGCGCACAGAGCAGTGTTCTTGTTAACAATCACTGCACACTGTAAAAAAAGTCGCTCAGACATTTCACAAATATTTGCTTTTTCCTTCAAGGAAATACACATTATTTCTTCACCTGCTGTCCTTTGTGGAGACAATCACATGAACAAGGTCACTAATGTGCATGTAAGGGTGTTACTACAAGGCAGCCTTATTGCCTGCACTGAAGGTTCTTGCTGTGTGGCAGCAGCATGCAATTCACACTGAAGACCATTGAGACAATGTGTAGAAAGGGCTGTTATGGGAGTGCATTGAGAACCATCCATAAGCCAAGCAGACTTGTGCCAGCATGAGAAAAGCCTCTCATAGGGCAGAGCTATTGCGAATGCACAGAAGTGCCTTAGCACGTTCCCCTTTTTAATGATTGCAGAAGGAACCCCTAACAGTCATGGGGTGCTTATAATTAGCTGCACTACTACTAAAATATTGAGGCAACCGAATCACAACTATGTTGGGGTTTTGTTGTTCATTTTGAATAGCGGCTCACCCGAACTATATTTAATGACCTACATTGCAGAATTTTAGTTCTCCTTAATTCTGAGCCACACAGTTGTCATCCCTGAAAACACAATAGATTACAGCCTATCACAATATATTTCTTTTCTACATTAACAGCGGTGCCAGCCCTCGCTGCCACGGTATGATGCGCTGAAACTGATCTGGATTAGCAGCATTGGTTGGGTATTTTACTATTGCACTGCATCTGTGAATTTGACCCCATTACATTTCTCATTGTGCTGCTGCATGGGCCTATTAATGCATTCTACCCGTTTGTAAGAATGTTACTGGTATGACTAACAGAGTAAAATACAATTAAATATATATTTACATAGCATTACCTTGATAGCATTCCCTCATACGTAAACTTGCTGCTCTTCGGTGCGAAATGTATGCGCAAACTATAGAAGCATTCAAACTCGTGCGTTTGTGCATTGTTTGAAGCAGGCACAATATCACGTACGAAGTGGGGCGCACGCAGCGAAAATCTCCTTCAATTTCTGAAATGTGGGTGATCCAGATAGTAAAGATAAGAAATTTTAAACTGCAGGGTAAATAAATACGTGACGCATGCAGAGAATGGCTCTTTAAGTTACTATGCCCCAAAAGTAGTAAAGTGAAAACAAGAACGAAATGGAAAAAAATTAAATGGGAGTTCACTGAATTCTGATGAAAGGGTATGGCTGTAACGCAACTAAAATCAGCTCGTGCTTTCAAGCAACTTAAAAAGCAGTGGTTGGTTTTCACATTGGTTCAGCACGTGTGAAAAGAACCGAGTTTATTTCAGTGTACAATACCCTACCTTCAATGATCCAGTTAAATGGTTCCACTTTACCATAAAAACATGAAGGGTGGCATGACATTTGTATGCTGATGTACATTTACGATGTGCCCGAAAATGTACAACCACCTTGCACAAAAAGTTCTTTGCCATCGCTGGTAACGGCACACCAGTGAAGGGGTCGAACTATGGCTCGTCTCTACCGCAGTGCAATCTTGTGCTGTCTTGCACGTCCTAGTACAGCCATCTGCGTTTTTAGTCGTTCAAGAGAGGGTTGATTTTTATTTATATGAGGTACATCTAAGAAAATATTTTTCCATATGAAGTGGTGTTGGTGTTTCAGTGTTGCTAATTAGAATAGTATTTCAAGCTACAGTGAAAATGTTATCGAGATATACCTTTCCCTGTGTGCAAGACACCAAAGAGGTGGCTTATTGAGGAATGGGAGTTTTTGAGAAACGACTTGACTTCAGTGTGCCGATCAGTGATGATGCTTGAAATCATCACAACATGTTTAACGAGGTATTCCAGCCCTCTCTCCGAGCCTGTTTTCTCCATCTTGTTACTGGACAAAACTTCAGTGGACTGCAATAACAATGCAAAAGTACTTTGTGAACCTGAAAGAGAGGTGCTGTTTTCCAAGTAGAAAACACGCCCAGAAAAAACTGAGCATGCACATATGATGAAATGCTTTCGAATAGAATTTGTTATCATATTCTATCATGAAAAAATATAATAATCCTGCCAGTAAGAATATTGTGGCAGTGTTGAGTAGATCAATAGGTTGCTTCCATCTTCTCAGACCAGAACAGATTTAAAGGAGTATCTAGACGCCTGAATTTGGGGCATGTTTTCTTCTCTATAATGATTTATGTGACACTACTATGCGTGAATCACTGTGTGGCATTCGCCTACGACGGTTAAATAATTTATACTCGAATTTTCCTGCCATGGTGTTTCGGTTTCAAAAACCGCACGATGGCTGTGACGTCAAAGAGAGGTTATATGTCACGTGAGGCATTGAAAAACTGCGACATAATCGCTGCTTCACCGTTTTAAATCACTACAGTGCTGAAGCCAGCTTTCCTGAAGAGCCGTAATGACAAGTATCTAGAAGCATCGAATACATTGCAGTTTTTCATGCCTCACGTGACATATAACTTGTCTTTGATGTCACAGCCATCGTTCGACTGTTGAAACAGAAACACTACGAGAAAGAAATTTGATAATAAATAAAGAAACAGCAAGGGGTATTCCGTGTATAAGGGGTAATCCGTGCTCGTTTGCGACCTGCCACCGTTGTATGTATGTGTTTATCTTATTTATTATTTTGTAATGGCTCTTAGATGAGCCACAGGCATTTTCAAGCTATTTTCTTTAGCTTTTGGCCTGTGGCTCATTCTAAAGAATGTGCACCTTTGTGAAATAAAGTTTGGATTCAATCTAAAAAAAATTATAATAATGTCTTACGCCTCTTTACAAAGAAGAAAGCGCGCACCCAAAGTTAGTGCACTAAACTCCTTTAAAGCCACACTAAAGAGGAATCTGAACTCGTTTTTTTTTCACCGCGGGAACTCGATCTACACGTTCCGAGCATTCTTAGAAACTGCGAATTTATGTCCTCTGTGGCCGATTTTCATAATTTAAATTAAATAAACGTCCCGGCCCTTGCAATTTTAACTCACCGCAGACGGTAGGAGGAGCAAACTACCGCGTGGAGTGCCTTTAGTCGCATGGCGCCTTCGCTTTGGCTATTGTTTTCTTTTTAGGTTTCCGAAAATAAATAGATCCAGTCTGATACAACATAGCTTCAAAGGCATATCTTCAAAGGTGCGACCTCTATCGACAGGTCATCGGCGACTGTCTATGGACTCGATGGCGGAGTAACTATTGGCTACTTTTGCGCTCCGCCAACACGCAGCCTCCTGCGCTCCGACTCGGCTGCCTGTTCGTGGGCCGCGACGGCATGGTTCAGTCCTGCGCTCTGCGATTTTCCGCCAGGCAGGGAGAAGACAAGACGCCTGGTTCAGCGGCTGTACTTCCTGGAAGCGATCCCATAACCAACAGCGTCGGCGCGGGAGGATGTTGAAAATAAAGCGGAAGCGCTTGGACCAAGCCACCGCGATGGGGCAGGGGCTCGTGGCAGTCGGTTCCATTAGTTGGATAGGTGAAACGTTCAATAATAATTACTTAGCGATTAAACGACGCAGCCTTTATCGTTCGCGATGGCGTAAATTGCAAAGCTATCGCCTGCGTCGCAGCCCTATCTTTCATTTCATTTCATTTATTGGTTTTGTTTGGCCAGTACAGAGACTGCAAACAAGGGAGAGCAAGCTAAAGGCGCCTAGTAGCGCCTGACAGAGGCCTACCCTCCCCACGTAAAAAAAAAAACAAAAAAAAATCTTTTAAAGGATAACGCCGGTGTTTTTTTCAATTGCAGTACTAAGTCTGTATTCTTTATGGTAGTCTGATATCCCATCCTAGATTTCTTCCCTGAAACTAGCGTAGTTTTTCCGCAAGCAAATTTTCAAGACAAGCGGTCCTCGACGATAGCTGACGCAAGCGGCACCCAATGATCGAGCGACTTCTACAGGCCACCCTGTACTGTAACGTCTCTGGTATGTCAGTGTGTCAAGCTGGTCGCGGTGCCCTGCCTTGGCAGTGCGGGGGAAAAATGAAAAAGAAATTGGTTTTCTGCAAAGTAAATGGCGCAGTAACTGTCTTACATACGTCGGTGGACACTCAAACCGCGACGTAAGGGAAAGGATAAAGGAAGGAGTGAAAGAAGAAAGGAAGAAAGAGGTGCCGTGGTGGAAGTCTCCGGAATGATTTAGACCACCTGGGGAACGTGCAATTTCGCGTCATCTCCATGTGCCTGATGCGACGTGTATGCCGGAGTTATGGGTCACGGCAACTTCTATTGTGCTGTGGGGTGCACAAAGTCTTCATCTGTTTATTGGTTTATTGGGGATTAACGCCCCAAGGCAACTCAGGCTATGAGGGACGCCGTAGTGAAGGGCTCCGGAAATTTCGACCACCTGGGGTTCTTTAACGTGCACTGATATCGCACGGTACACGGACCTCTAGAATTTCGCCTACATCGAAATTCAGCCGCCGCGGCAGGGATCGAACCCGCGTCTTTCGGGCCAGCAGCCGAGCGCCGTAACCACGGAGCCACCGCGGCGGGGCAAAGTCTTCATCTGTGACAACGGGCATTATCTACCATAGGTTTCCTAGCGATAAGAACCTTAGCGACAAGTGAGTGAGAGCTGTCCGCCGCGCAAACTGGTTTCCGAGGAAGTATTCTGGCTTGTGCTCGGAACATTTCGTGCCAGATTGCTATGAAGACAGCGTGTATCTCAGAGGGAGTTTCGGACTCGCTTGAAGGCAGATTCTGTGCCAGCGTTATTCGAGCGCAACCACCCATCGAAGCCGCCAACTGAACAAAGCGCGGCCTTCAAAAGGAAGCGAATCACAGTAAGCTGAATAAAAGCTCTTATTCATTTTTAATTCAATGAGAAAAAGGCCGCCCGGCAATTATGCGTTAAATGCTGCGCGCGCGCTGATGTCGGCGAAGCCTACCGCGAGAGCTGAAAAAATGGAGTTTCGGAACCGCTGCGGGGCGTCTGCTAATCATGCATAATTAAATTGATTACCATCTAAAACACGCGCTTGGGGGAGTTGGTATTCCATGCGATACAGACGGGGACGTGGGAAGGACACAAAGACGAGCGCTGTCTTTCAAATGAAGCTTTATTGCTTGGTCGGCGAAAATATGCATGCATCAGGCACAAAGAAACATGATGACAATCACATCAACAGATAAAAGCTACAACTCTAGAAGGTAGCAACAACGGCGTCATTATCTTGCATCCAAAAACCTCATTTCTTTCGCTGTTAAAGACAACGAAGCACTACTGACACATGCGTCTTCAGTCCTCAAGATTTATGTGGCTTCTAAAATTTCGCGGGTGAGCTGATTGCGATGTTTACTTATCAGTCTCGTTTGGGAGAAGTGTGCGTGCAATCATTTCAATCCCTGCTTTGAATGCCCAGATTCGCTTTCACCGTTTCGGATACATTGTTGTGATGCTCCTTGAGGCGTTCATTGAATATGGTCCCGTTTGCCCAAAATTGTTTGTGGCAAACAATATGTTGGTGGCAAACAATATGTGGTAAAAAATATGTGATCAGATTATCGTGCATGACAAAGTTCCCTTCAATCATTCGAAGCATCCAGGCATTTTCCACTGGAGAAGTATAAATACAATAGCCCATTCCTCAGTTTGCAAGTGGTGGATATGTGAGAGGCTTAGCAGATTGGTCAGCCTGAAAGTCCTTCATCCATCGGCTGATTGAATGGCATCCTTCTTGGATTGTGGCAGCAATGCTGCGGAAGATATCATATCTAATTGTGCTCTGTTTTCGTTTAATAATGCACAATTCATCTAGCAATTGACTCTTTTTCCCTTTTAGGTATGTACTTCTGAACAAGAAAGACTGATGAGTTCAAAGGCCAGCCATGCTGCATATCAGACGATGGCAGATGCGACACACCAGGCCAATCTGCAGACTTACGGACACCACCCTCAACAAAGTCCTGCGCTTCGAACTTGTCAAGGTAGAGCTTGGTTTTATATTTTGGTACTATTCTTCAGATGGGCTAAGCCATCTTCACCGGATGCTTTCATTTTATTCGGCTATGGTTGGTTCATTTATGCTAGTGGTTATAAATGCAGGAGGCACATTGCTTTTCATCAATGAATTTACACACTGCAATCCTTTCAAATTGAAAAGCTGTATAAAAAAAAAGTTTTTTTATGAGCAGTGGGCTGGTACCAGCTTCTTGTCTTCAGCGTGCTTCATGCTCTGAATTTTATTTTGATCCTTAAATAGAAAGGAAGGCTCAAATTCCGATACATAGCTTTAAATGAAGCTTCTCAAAGGTGCACTAATAGGAATCTCAACTCGTCTTCTTCCCGCGGGAATTCGATGTACACGTCCGAGCATTCTTAAAAACTTCGAATTATTTTCATGTGAATTATTGTCATTGTTTACCACGTGATAGCGGGATTGAGTAAAAAACACATCCCTGACACGGTACATATTGGTAAAGATGTTGCGAACAATATGTTGGGTAAACGGGATGATGCCTCAATGAGCGCCTCAAGGAGCATCACAACAATGTATTCGAAACGTTCAAAGGGCACCTGGCCATTCACTGTAGGGATTGTAATCATTGCACGCCGCACTAATCGCAAACGAGACTGGTAAGTAAACATCGCAATGAGCTCACCCGCGATATTTTGGAAGCCTCAGATATCGCGAGGACTGAAGATGCAAGTCGAAGTAGTGCTTCGTTGGCTTTAACAGCGAGGGAAATTAGGTTTTTAGACGCAAGATAATGATACATTCTACAGTTGTAACTTTTATATGTTGATGTGATTGTAATAATATTTCTTGCGTTGGTTGTGCCTGATGTATATATTTTCGCGGGCCAAGCAATAAACCTTGAGTTTCAAAGTCAGCGCTCGTTTTTGTGTTCGTCCCACGTCCCCGTCGTTTATGCGCCGTCTACAATCATTGATTACCATAGCTGCTTGGACTTTGTGCCCAAGCGCTATTTTTGGTTACTCTGCGCTAGTTTAAGGAAAAATTGGCAGTGGTTTAGCTCTGGTTAAACCTGGAGGATTGCTAAACAACGAGGAGAGAGAGAGAGGCGATGGAGAGCGCACGGCAGCGATGGCGGCCCAGGCACTCTAGCTATGCGCCGCTACTGCGCATGCGCAATTGGCGAGTGCGGTGGCGGCACCTCTGAGTCACCCGCGCAGCGATGGCGGCGGCGCGCCAGCAGTGCGCCGTGTGACGTCACTGCTCCTCGCTCATGCGAAGTAATGACCTTTCCTGAGCTCCGCGAAATGGTTCGGCGTCTCGCGTAGTGTTGCTTTCGCAACAAAAAGCTAGATGCACATCCCTTGGTTTTGTTTGCCACTGTACTAACATGCATTCTGGTTTATTTCACAAACTGTTAGTGTTCTCTCTCTGCTTTCCGTTTCTGCAACAGTTGGTCCAGGAGACTTTCAAAGAAGCGCAGCTACGCGATCAAGTTGCAGGCAGCAGCAGAATCATGGACCCCCCCCCCCCCCCCCCCCTACCACGACGGTACTGACTCGTATGACGCTGGAGATGTCGAGGCAACTGGCGCAATTGCTGGTCCGCCTCAGAGACCTAAATTTTGTGTGCAAGCATGCTACAGGCCAAACGAGACGAAAGCTGCGCAACTATGCTAGAGGCCATACAAGACAAGAGCTGTGCAACATGCACTGAAGCCGCGTCTATAGGTGAGTGCAATACTGCAGCAAGCAATGGAAAGTGTGGAAGTCATTTTGCTAGAACAATATTTTATTTATTTCTGTACAGGAATTCAGGTAGATGCAGCTAATTTTCAGAACGCTGCTCTGCAGAGGTATTTGAAGAGTCCAGGCACCTGATCTCGTCTTAGAGACCAAGCATTGAGGAACCAGCTTTTGACAATTTCATGTCTGTTCCTTGTGCTGAACTGTAAATCCTGTGTGTTGAGTTCTCTTCACTTTATTAGAGTGTCATGACATTTTTTGAAACATTTCTTTGCAGGGCTGATTGACTGACTGGCGCCAGCGACTCTGATGGATTAGATGATGATGTGTAAGGAGTAAGATATTTACACTTTATGATTTTCTTCGTTACACAAATTACCGAGGTGTGCACACTGTAGAGAAGTACGTAACCAATGGCCAAGATTGGTTTTATCCACATGTTCAGCTTACATTAAAATGGTGCCCAATATTAATATAGATTTAATGTTGATAACACAAAGGTAACACCAACTTTTGAAAAGTGCTTGACTGCTGTTAGTAGTGCTAGGCAATCAATCCCATAGAGTGCCTTTCGACAAGTCTAATTTAGGAGTTCGATTTTTCGTCCTCATCTGCACAATATAGTATAAACTTGTCATATGAAGGATATCATGAACTGGCTGCCAGGAATACTGTGGTTCAATTTGTGTGGCATGAGTGTGAAACAAGCTAGCATGACTTGAACAGCACGTCGTTAGCTATGCACATTGGTCATGTTACAGACCTTGGCTTTTGTTTTCATAATGGATGAATAGAAAAAAAGGTGCGAGCAGATTCTTCCCTTCGAGTCTACATTTTGGAGAAATTAATTTTATAAATTACAGTGACTGCACCAACGCATCCTCATACACTTGTGACGAAACAGTGGCACAGGACGGTGATTCAGAGGGAAGTGTACTGCATTTTTCAAGCTTTTGTGAACAAACCTCCAGCTGTGCTGATATTTTCATAAAATCTGTCTCTCAATAAAGTCGTTCCCTCGAAAGGTGCAAATAAATATAGAACTAAATTTGTTTACAAATATTTAAGCAGGGTACGTCCATCAGATGTGTTGCCAGGAGACGAAGCTGCCGAAAGAAAGTACATTGCCTTTCATTCATAGCTCGAAGATTTTTTATAATCTGCCGTACTTGTGGAGCTGCAGACTCCAGTGTGGACATATTAACAGCAGGGATGATCATTTCAGCAACGAGCACCTGCATGAACGCGCACAACAAAAATTGGCGGAGCCAGCCGAAGGTCAGTAGAGAACCTTTAGGGAACGTCCTCTTCTTTTCGGCCATTCTATATTCTAGTAGCACCCCTACAAAAGTGATCCGGATGATATCAGTTATGGGTGTCCAGGCATTACAGGAGACATAGTACTTTCAGTTTCAACGCTGCTACCTCCTACCTGCTGTGGAGAAGGTTTGTGTTACTCTTGGTAGCTGCGATCTCTAGGGCTGCAGTATAAATCGAATTGTTGCGCACATAATGCACACTAACATCTCTTCAGCTACTAAAAAAAATAAGTGCAAGTGGTGAATACAGGCATAACCCACGGGATTTTCATAGAGAAAAAGTAGGATTCAACTTCCTAAAATAATGAAGCAACTTACTATTGGAATGCAAGTAAAAGGAAATCTTGGAGGACATAATAATGATAATTGTGAGACGTTCATCATCATCATTATCATCAGTGTGACTACGCTCACTTCAAGGCAAAGGCTTCTTCCATCTCTCCCCAGTTAACCCTGTTCTTTGCCAGTAGCGGCCACCGTATCCCCGCAAACTTCTTTATCTCACCCGCCCACCTAACTTTCTGCCGCCCCCTGCTATGTTTGCCCTCTCTTGAAATCCACTCAGTTACACTTCAGGACCAGAGGTTATCTTGCCTTCACATTGCATGCCTTGCATAAGCCCATTTCTTCCTCTTGATTTCGACTCGGATGTCATTAATTCGCGTTTGTTCCCTCACCCACTCCGTCCGCTTCCGATCTCTTAACGTTACACCTATCATTTTTCTTTTGATAACTCGCTGCGTTAACCTTAACTTAAGCTTAGCCCTCTTTGTTAGCTTCCACGTTATGCCCCATAGGTGAGTACCGGTAAGGTACAGCTGTTGTAGACTTTTCTCTGGAGTGAAATTGTCAAACTGCCATTCATGATCTGAGAGAACCTGTCATATGCGCTCTACCCCTTTTATATTCTTCTAGTTGTTTCCCTCTCATCATCCGGATCAGCCGTCACTAATTGCCCTGAACAGACATATTCTCGCAATACTTCCAGCACCTCGCAGCACCTCGCTGGAATCGCAAATTACTGAGGTATTCTCCATTAACTCTTATCCCCATCTGTTCCCGGAATACCTCCTCTAAACAGGCTGTGAACACCATTGGCGAGATCGTGTCTCCCTGCCTGACACCTTTCCTTATTGGAATTTTATTGCTGACTTTATGGAGGACTATGGTAGCTGTGAAATCGTTATAAATATCATCCTATATTTTCATATAACACTCTTCTGCGCCCTGATTCCTCAATGCCTGCTTGAGTGCGGATGTTTCCACTAAGTCAACTGCTTTCTCGTAATCAATCAAGGCTATATTTAGGGGTTGGTTATATTCTGGGCATTTCTCTAACACCTGATTGATAGCGCGAATACGGTCTATTGTCGAGCATCCTTTACGAAAGTCTGCCTGATTATTTGGTTGATTCAAGTCTAAGGTTGTCGTCACTCTATTCGCGATTACCTTAGTAAATACCTTGTAGGCAACGGACAGTAAGCTGACCGGTCTATATTTTATCAAGTCCTTGACGTCTCCTTTCTTATGAATTAAGATAGTGTTAGCTTTCTTCCAAGCTCCTGGCACGCTCGAGGTTACAAGGCATTGCGTATAAGGGTGGCTACTTTTTCTAGCACAATCTCTCCTCCGTCCTTCAACAAATCTGCTGTTATCTGATCCTCAGCATCTACTTTCCCTCTCTGCATTGCTCCTAAGGCTTTCTTTACTTCCTCCTTCGTTACTGGCGGGATGTGCCATTGCTGTACTGGACAGTCCCTCTCAGTAACATTCTGATTAGATTCGCTACTGTATAGATTTGTGTCAAACTCTTCGGCTACTGTAACGATCTTATCCATATTGCTAATGACATTGCCCTCTGTGCCTCTTGGCGCACACATCTGGTTTTTACCTATGCCTAGGTTTCTCTTCACCGCTTTTAGGCTACCTCCGCTTTTTAGAGCATGCTCGATTTTCTCCATGTTAAACTTCCTATGTCGGCTACGCTGCCCTTATTTATTAACTTCGATAGCCCTGCTAGTTCCATTCTCTCTGTGGAGTTAGACGTCGTCATGGTTTGGCGTAAATTATTTCTATCTGCGAACTCTACTAATAACTCTCTTTGCAGGCAAACAGCGCAACGACGCAGACAGAGTGGAAGAAAACACAGGACAAGCGCTGTCTCACAACCGCGCTTGTCCTGTGTTTTCTTCCACTCTGTCTGCGTCGTTGCGCTGTTTGCCTTCAATATGTACCACCAACTCGCTCTTCCTTGCTATTTCTAGATCATGTGCCATAGTCATCTTCCGCATGGTGTCCAGCTTGCTTCTTGCCTATAAAGTCGTCTATCAGTACAGTGTACTGTGATTTTACTTTGGCCATTGTCGATTCCACGTCTTCATAAAAGCGTTCAACGATCTGGCCATCATGGCTTGATTTAGGGGCGTAGGCCTCCACCACCTCCATCTTGTACCTATTATTAAGCCTAATTACAATATCTGCCACCCTCTCGTTAATCTGCCACGAGTAACCATCCGAACTTCTCACCCAGGCTGGTCTCAGCACTATTAGTAGTCGCGCCAAGCATACAAGCATCAAATATATGTATCTTCTCTTGTCTGGAGCCTTTAAGATCAACAGTGAGAGTTACATCTCCCGCTCAGCTCACTGTAGCACTAGAACACAACACTCCAAGCATTTACTCGAATTCCGGGCACACAGCAACACTTTTAAGTACTCATTTTTCCCCTAAGCAGTCCGTGAATGGAATGCCTTACCTGATGACGTGGTCAAGTGCCCCTCCCTGGAAAGTTTTATTTCAAAGCTGTCAACTGTGCCCTGACTGCAGAATGTTGTCGATTCGTTACTTTTGCCCTCCTGCAATTTATTTTTTTTTGTGACTTATGATCTCTGACTGTAGTTTTTTTTTCTTTGTTCCACTGTGCCAACTAGAACTGTATAACAATAATTTAAGTGTACTTTTCTTACTGTTGTTTTCTCCCTTTGTATAATATGCCCCAATCCTGCAACAGCCTCGGCATGAGGTTTGCAGTATGTACTAAATAAATAAATAAATAAATAAATAAATAAATAAATAAATAAATAAATAAATAAATAAATAAATAAATAAATAAATAAATAAATAAATAAATAAAATACTGTAAGACGGGGGTTTATTAAAGGCACTGGGACCTTATTAAAGGAGCAGGGCGGCAACAGTCTGCGGTCAGCCAAAGCGAGCCCAAAGCACGCGCAGCGATGGCACTGCCGCCGCTGCACAGAATGTTCGTCTTCGTCTTTACAATTGCCCCCGGGGAGGAAAGGAGCCAACCTGGCGACTCAGGGCGCAGGCAGGACGGCTGGGTCGTAGAATGGCTTGAGGCGCTGGACGTGAACAGTCTCGCGTCCACGGCGGCGGCGATCAGAAGATGGGTTGAGAGGTTCGACAGTGTAATTAACTGGAGATGTGCGCTCCAGTACGCGGTATGGGCCATGGTACTAGGCAAGAAATTTGATGACAAACCCGGAGTATTCGTCGGAATCCAGAGCCACACAAGGGAGCCGTTGGCGAAGTGTGGCGTTGTTTGGCTGAGGTCGTGGCGGGATTTCTCTCTGCACTGGGTGTCAGTCGTGAGGGCACGGGCGATGCGGCGACAGTCTTCGGCGTGCTGGGCGGCTTCAGATAGAGGCGTATACTCGGAGCATCGGGTTGGTACGGGAGAATGGTGTCGATGGTAGCAGAAGGGTGACGGCCGTAAAGGAGAAAGAAAGGAGAAAATCCGGTAGTGGACTGCGTTGCGGTATTGTACGCGTAGGTTACGTACGGAAGGACAAGATCCTAGTTTGACTGATCTGAGGAGACATACATAGACAACATGTCACCGAGGGTACGATTAAAGCGCTCGGTGATACCGTTGGTTTGCGGATGATATGCGGAGGTGGTTCGATGTATTATATCGCACTTGGTGAGCAGTGATTTCACAACATCCGACAGAAAGGCGCGGCCTCTGTCGCTCAGCAGTTCGCGAGGGGCGCCGTGACGAAGGATGAATCGGTTTAAAATAAACGAGGCCACCTCTGACGCTGTAGCGGCTGGAAGGGCTGCGGTTTCGGCATACCTTGTCAAATGGTCAACCGCGACGATAGCCCAACGGTTGCCGGCGGAAGTGTACGGGAGGGGACCGTATAAGTCAATGCCGACGCGGTCAAATGGGCGTGGCGGGCAAGGTAGCGGCTGCAATTCTCCAGCAGAACGATGAGGAGGTAGCTTGCGACGTTGACAGGTAAGGCATGACCGCACGTATTTGCGGATGAATGTGTACATGCCACGCCAATAATATCGTAGTCGGATGCGATCGTAGGTCTTGAACACTCCGACATGACCACACTCCGGGTCAGCATGAAAATGGGCGCAGACTTCCGAGCGAAGGTGACGGGGAATAACTAGCAACCACTTGCGGCCGTCTGAGGTGTAGTTGCGGCGATAAAGGAGGTTATCACGTATTGAGAAATGGGAAGCATGGCGGCGAAGAGCGCGCGAAGGCGAACCAGCCGTAGGGTTGGTGAGGAAGTCAATAAGAGAAGAGATCCATGGGTCGGCACGCTGCGAGGAAGGCATGGCGCTGATGTGAAGCAGCGGTGAGGAGGCGTCGAAGGCGGAAAGGCTGGAAATATTGGCTGGAAGTGGGCAGCAGGATAGAGCATCGGCGTCTTGATATTTGCGGCCAGTACGATACACGACGCGGATATCGTACTCCTGGAGGCGAAGGGCCCACCTCGCGAGGAGACCGGATGGATCTTTCAGAGAGGAAAGCCAGCATAGCGCATGGTGGTCGGTCACGACTTCAAACGGGCGTCCGTAGAGGTAAGTGCGGAACTTGGTAAGGGCCCAAACTATCGCCAGACACTCTTTTTCAGTGACCGAGTAGTTAGATTCAGCCTTTGTTATCGTGCGGCTGGCATAGGCAACGACGTATTCGATGAAGCCAGATTTGCGTTGTGCGAGTACGGCGCCGATGCCTACCCCACTGGCGTCAGTATGGACCTCGGTAGGTGCGTTTGGGTCGAAATGGCGCAGTATCGGCGGTGCGGTGAGGATACGGCGCAAAGAATTGAAGGCGTCGTCACAAACTTGGGACCACTGAGAAAGATCCGAACTGCCGGACAGAAGTTGTGTCAAAGGTGCAGCAATCGAGGCAAAGTTGCGTATAAACCTACGGAAGTAGGAGCACAGACCCAGGAAGCTGCGCAGCTCTTTGATAGAAGTAGGTCGAGGAAACGCAGCCACAGCACGAAGTTTAGCCGGGTCCGGACGGACACCGTCCTTAGAGACAACATGGCCTAAAATGGTAAGTTGGCGGGCGGCAAAATGACACTTCTTTAAGTTGAGCTGAAGGCCGGCGTCAGAGAGGCAGGTCAAAACGTGCTTCAGTCGGGAGAGGTGAGTGTCAAAGTCAGGCGAAAACACGACGATGTCGTCGAGGTAACAGAGGCAGGTCTTCCACTTCAGCCCACGCAGAATGGTATCCATCGTCCGCTCAAAGGTGGCAGGAGCATTACATAGACCGAAAGGCATCACAGTAAATTCATATAGGCCGTCAGGGGTTACAAAGGCTGTTTTGGGGCGATCGGCCTCTTCCATGGGTACCTGCCAGTACCCGGAGCGTAAATCCAACGAAGAAAATATTTCGGCACCTTGCAAGCAGTCTAGCGCATCACCGATGCGTGGCAGGGGATATACGTCCTTGCGCGTGATGTTGTTAAGGCGGCGGTAGTCTACACAAAAACGGATGGAGCCGTCTTTCTTTTTCACAAGCACAACTGGCGAAGCCCAAGGACTGCTTGAGGGCTGAATGACGCCGCTCTTGAGCATTTGGTCGACTTGATCTTCTATGACCTGGCGCTCGGTTGTCGACACACGATAGGGGCGCTGCCGTAGAGGAGCGTGGGTACCTGTGTCGATGCGATGTGTGTCAGTCGAGGTTTGGCCAAGGGAGCTGTGATGGCAGTCGAAGGAGGCGCTCAACTGGTGGAGCAAGTGGAGAAGCTGCTTCCGCTGCGGCGGGGGAAGATCTGCGTCAATGGAGCGGAGAAACAGTTTTGTAGAGGAAGGAGTGGGCGTAGAAGATGGTGGGCTGAGCGCAGTGAGATTGATGTGCGATGTTTCGTCAGTCTCCTCACGGGTTATAATAGACGCGATGGGCTGGACACTGCCGACACATTCGCCACGGCGCAAAGCACTAGGGCAGGAGAACGGGTTACAGACCCACAGTACGGATAGGCCAGCAGAAATAGTCAGAACGGCGTAGGCAGGGAAAGACACTTCCGGCGGAGAAAAGTATGAGCGGGCGTGAAAAGTACAGTGTCATCACGGAGAGGGTCACAACAGAGGCGCACAAGGACGGAAGAGCACGGAGGCAGGTCGATGTCTTCGGCGACGAGGACTTTAATACATGGCGACGAGAGAGCAGCGTCCGGCAGCGATTGCGGCAAGGCAGAGAATCCGACTTCAGCGCGAGCGCAATCTATGACCGCAGCATGACGAGACAAGAAATCCCAGCCCAAAATAACATCGTGGGAACAAAACGGCAGGACGACGAACTCGATTGTATATAGGACGTCCTGAATCAAAACTCGTGCTGTGCAAGCTGCTGACGGCTTGATGTACTGAGCGCTGGCCGTGCGCAGCGAGAGACCGGCAATTGGCGTCTTAACTTTCTTCAAGCGGCGACAAAGTTGTGCGTCTATTACTGAAATTGCGGCGCCAGTGTCGACAAGGGCCATGACAGAAATTCCCTCGACCGAAACGTCAATCAGGTTCGCAGGTGACAGCTGAGGTCTTTGGTAGTTCGACGGGGACGCAGTTCTTGCCTCAGGAACTGCGGCATCTAGTTTTCCTCTTGAGAACTATTAGGTCGACGACGCATCGGAGAGATGGAGCGACGTCGCGGCGACGGGGAACGGCGATCGGTAAGTGGTGAGCGTTCGGGGGAGAACGGACGGGTCGACGGACGGGGCTCAGCAGACGCAGAGTACTGACGCGCTGGAGGCCAGTACCCGGCCGGCGGTGTCGAGACTGGGTGACGGCGACGACAATAGCGGGCTACGTGCCCAGGCAATCCGCAGGTGTAGCAAATAGGCCGGTTATCCGTCTTGCGCCAGGGATCTCGGCCTCGTGGAGAGGGTCGCATATAAGGTGCCGGCGCTGGTACGGGCACTGACACTGTAGGGTACGTAGGCGGCTGAGTTTGAGAAACGACCTCGGCGTAAGTCAGTGGACGGACGGCAGGTCTTGGGACGACGTTGGCATAACTCAGAGGCGTGGCGACAGGTCTGGGAGCGGCGTCAGCGTACGTCAGTGGAGCAGCGACATGTGATGGTGAATGGGCAGACGGAAGCGCCTCAGCAACCTGCTCGCGAATAGCATGTTGGAGAGCCGGGGCCAAATATGGTGGCGACCCCTGAGGGCTAGGCAAAATAGAAAGCTGACGGGCCACCTCCTCACGCACAAAGTCTTTGACTTGCTGCAGCAGAGAGGAGTTATCAGCTGCGGGTGTCAGTCCAGCAAGTGACTCTACATGAGCTGAATGCTGACGAGTCAGGACCCGCTGCTTCCGCAGCTCCTCGAAGCTCTGGCACAGCGTGATGATTTCTGAAACGGCGCGCAAGTCCCGCGCTAGCAGCATTTGAAAGGCGTCATCATCAATACCTTTCAGGATCTGCTTTATCTTGTCAGCTTCCGGCACGCTGACGTTCACTCGGTTGCAGAGGGCGATTACATCTTCTATGTAGCTAGTGAAGCTATCGCCGAACTGCTGCGACCGTTCACGCAAGCGCTGTTCGGCGCGGAGTTGTCTGACGGCTGGGCGACCAAACACTTCGGGGAACTTCGTCTTGAAGGCCGAACGAGTTCCAACGTCCCCTTCATGGTTGCGGTACCATAAATTGGCGACACCGGTAAGATAAAAAATGACATTGTTTAGCTTAGTCTCGTCGTCCCATTTGTTATAGAGACTCACATGTTCGTAAGACGCGATCCAATCTTCCACGTCCTGCTCATCTGTTCCGCTGAAGACAGCCGGGTCCCGCTGGCGAAGGGAGCCGGCACAGATGACAGTCGGGGGGCCTGCTTGCACGGCTTGATTTTGGGTGTCGACAGGCATAGCAGGCGTTGGAAGAGTGCGGTTACGGAGCTCCAGAGCCGATATCGTTACCGGGCGACTCCACCAAATGTAAGACGGGGGTTTATTAAAGGCACTGGGACCTTATTAAAGGAGCAGGGCGGCGACAGTCTGCGGTCAGCCAAAGCGAGCCCAAAGCACGCGCAGCGATGGCACTGCCGCCGCTGCACAGAATGTTCGTCTGCGTCTTTACAATACTATAAAACTTCTCTCTGTTGCCAGCTATATCCTGATTGATGAGGAATCCCACACCGAGTTCTCGACTGTCTGCTAAACCAGGATAGCACAGAACGTGCCCGCCCTTTAGTACTGTATACGCCTCATCTGTCCTCCTAACCTCACTAAGCCCTATGACATCTCATTCAATACCCGCCAATTGCTCCAACAGCACTGTTAAACAAACTTCACTGGATAAGGTTCTTGCGTTAAACGTTGCTAGGTTCAGTCTCCAATGGCGGCCTGTCCGGAGCCAATGATTCCTAGCATCCTCCGCTGCGTCACACGTCTGACCACCGCATTGGTGGGTTGCTTCGCAGCCGCTGTGGACGGAGGGCCGAGGGTTAATTGGTTTTGCTCATAGAAGGTTACGGCCAAGTACTACACCAGGGTGGCCAAATCCTGCTCTGGTGAGGAGGTGATGAATGTAAAGGACTCTATTACTTCGCGTCGTTATTTACCATTGTGGCGGAATAGGATGTGTATATTCTTTTAGTATTGGATGCCTTTAATTTCCTTGCATCGATATGTGAACTGAGTGTCAGGGTCTGCTTTTGCTCTCCTTTCTTGAAAATTCTTTTCATGTTTACATTACTAAGTCCTGCAATGGACGGGTGTGTGTCAAAGGGTATTATTGTTCCTTGTGTTCTTTTGCTTGTGTTTCCTTGTGTTTTCTTTTAGTTGTCTTCATTGGCTGTAGAACAGCGTAAGGACGGGACTCGTTACTTGAACACCTCGAACGCTTCATAGTGTCCGCATACTGTGTCCCATCCATACACTGTTTCAAATATGATCAGTAACGAACCAGCCTAATTCACAACACCTCTGGCTCTAGAAAACCGCAGGGCTCGTTTACGGCGTTTTGAGGCGTTCACAGTAACGAAACTTTTTATGTGGAGCGCGACTACAGCGGAAAGGCGTGCCAGTAATATCTGCCCTGTATTCGGCAGCGGGTGCGAGTAAAGACAAGGTGTACGGCTCTCGCTTCATCGTGTGAGGCCTGGAGAATTTATTCTCAAAGGGCTGTTAGTAACAACGGGAATGTAAGCGGCCTTCTTGGGTGCAAACTTCTTGACGATGTTCCCGTTTTGCAAAGAGAAGAAGGGAAACCAACGCTTGAAGGCTGCAGGAGCGAAGTCCTGCCTTCTAGATATTTGAAGAGGCTATGAAGGTCAGGGTCTGATCGATGCTACTGCGCGAATGCGCTGCTGCTGGTAGGCCCAAGGAAGGAGTCGTCATCGTCCTATTTTGGGTCGTGACAGGCAGTCGGCGTAAGACTGCATGAACCAGACTTGTAGAGCACGCAGACCTCAAATTGTCGAAGCTTTAACCTCTATTGAGCAAAGTGGCTTAATGGGTTTTGGGGGTTGAAATTTCAACACAACACGTGATGATCGCTCACAACCTTTAACGATGCCAAACATTCTCGGCCATACAAGTACGTCCAGAATACAAGTACGGCCGGAATTTTGAGGTGACAAACTGCCAGGAGCTGCCTTCGACAAAGAACGGCCCGCAAACTTTATATCTCCCGCTGCCGTCTACTGCATGTGAGCGCCACCTAGGCCGGCAGTGCATGCTCCGTATAAACCTAGGCTTCGGTGTTACACAGGTGCGGACTGAAAATAATACTGAAGTTCTTTCAATGTTTCAGGTTGTGGAGTTTCTCACTTGAATGGCACATCTGACTTCGCACAGAATGCCTGAGTCTTAAAGGACAGACAAGAACCGCATAGAGTGCGGAGATATTTCAATATCCGTTTTGTTTGCCCTCTGAATTATGTCCGAGACAAGCGCTGCACCACGGCACCATACAAAGCAATGACCAATAGTTTCTGGTAGGACGCACAGGCGGCAGTTCAAGGACGATGGTCCGAAAATCCCCTTAGCATGAAGCCACGCGTTGGTGGGTAGAGTCGAAGTCTGGATTTAAAGAAAAAAGGTTCTTTCAGCTGATCTAATCTACATTCGCTGAACTCACTTCAATACACTAGAGTTAATAAAATCAAGGTAAGGCTGCCTATACACAGGTACACGGAATACAGATTCTATTAGTACTTTTTTCATCTGTCTTTTTGACAAGTCGAATGAGTATTTCAACGAGAAGCGAACAGTCAGGAAATCAAAGGTATCAGCAACCTCATTCAGGAAACCCCACAATGATTCCTCACGGCCATGACCAGTCAAAGCAAACAGACAAGGCAGGAGACAACTCAGTCGGCTTCTAAGCCCTGCGAGCAGCAATGGGTGGTTTGCAGCTTTGAAAAAGAAAAACCGTGAAATAAGCCTGTGAACAAAGAAGTGGCCGACAACAAAGGACAACTCCTCCAGACTCGGAAGAAAGAGACAGAATGTCTGTACGTATAGGCTCCCAATGAGAGCGCCAAACATCTCGAATAGTCTGCGCAGCGCATGTAGGCCTACCTTCTTCCTCACACAGTGCATCATTTGCAGTGCAAAGACAAGCTTTGGAACCACCAATACCTTGCAGATTTGTGCCCAATAAAAATAAAGAGCTTCCGACCCATCCACACCTGCGTTTCGCGCCTCACAAAGATAATTTGCGACTCCCAATAAGATCCGTTTTTCCTGACCTGATGAAGGGGAATCCCAAGATAGTGTAGGGAATTAGAGTCGTAGCTTATGCTCAAGTATGGTTAGGTTTCGTACTCCAGTAGTCCAACAAGAATCATTTAGATTTCTTTTCAAATTCAAAGCCGCGTAAGAGACGTCACAGAACTGCGCTAATAAATGGAAAGTTTCAGGCACATTTATTTTGTCTGAACAGAAAGGGGACGTCACCATCAGAGCCTAAAATTCTAATTTTCGAGTGATCAAGTGAAAATCCTCGAATAGCTTCGGGTCTGGTGATACTCGAGCAAAAATATTCGAGATAAAAATAAAATAACAGAGGTGATAATGGGCAACCCTGCTGGATAGACGAGACTCGTGGAATGGGTTTGGTAAGTTTATGATTTACGATCACCCTAGTATGCCACTGTTTGTAGCATTCTAATGCCCTCAAGCAGTACATCCCCAATGGTTTGCACGTTCCAAGACTGTAAACATAAAATCATGACGCACTTTAACAAAGGCGTTTACAAGATCACTCTGAACTTGTGAAACCTCTCTGGCCTCATCTTTTACTAAATCCAGCACCGAACGTACAATATGTGTACAAATTCGGATTTTTTTCCTGTGTCCTACATCGGAGGTAAGACAGACGGCAAAAATGTATGTTTAGTTTTGCCTGACAAAGATAAAGGCCTCTAATGCCACATGCTTGATGTGAGGCAGTTGAATCCATAGCCACAAGGCACGGGACGCTATCCTTCGAGGGTTTTTAACCGGCTCTTCTCGGTGCTTTCCGGAACGAGTACAGTATGACCGGCATACCGTACTGTATGTGAGGATAACCCCTCACCCCGAGGCATTGCTTGAATTATGTGTAACTAGCCATGATAAAGGTGATGATATTTCAGGGATTTGAGCATTACTAGTAAGTGATCACAGACCCGTAATCTGCTTTATTCCGTATGTAAAAAGAAAAAAAAAAGGGTCTACTTGGTGCACTCCAGTCTTACATCGTAACTTTACTTCGAAAGCGAAATACGTTCTGCGCTACGTTAGCAGCGTCTAACTCTGGACTGACGTTTATTCAGTGGAAAATCCAAACTTATCCTACGATATATTCCTAATGAAAAAAAAGGAAAGTCATGACAAAGCATTTTTTTTCACGCGGTCAAGGTTTGCAACAAATCACGAAAGCCCTGGGTAACCAAACAATTACATAAAAAAAACAAAGGCACGAGGCAAACTTTAGGGTAGATTTTCTCGGTCAAAGTAGCTGGCTCTGTTAGCCGAATATAAGCGAATCAGAACAAGCTCAGTTCAGAACTGAAAAAATCGCGGTTACAATACAACACGCGCTTAAGTTTGAAGCTATCTCAAGTAATCCTAACAAGATATGGAACTGCATTAGCGATCTTATGAGAAAATCCAGGAACAGGGTTCCTAGTGTCCTTAGAATTAATCGTGTTGTGTATAAGTATTCTAGTTTGGCAAATAAACTTAACACTCATTTTGTACACCTAGGGGTAACGCCTCAACAGTTGGGGGGGCAGCGATGGACTTGACAAATGCATAACTTCCAATGCGGTCGACTCGTTGTTCCTCATTTCATGCACTGGACATGAAATAAGTTCCTGTCTTAAACCTTTAACTAACGATGATATTAAGGCTACGCCTATACCATCCGTTGCTTGCTTAATATATCTTGCTCTGCAGCATATTTGCAATAGTTTATTAGATACAGGAACCTTTCCGAAGAGCATGACAATTGCAAGAGTGGTCGATGTACATATGGGTGATCCACACGATGATATTAACAATTACAAACCTATCTCAGCATTAAATATATTTTAAAGTGTTGAGAAAGGATATAAAATCTCAATTCAATGAATTCTTTAATGAAAGGCAGTTCCTCGTAAAGCAGCAGTATAGTTTTTCGTTAAAATAGTCGACTGAAATAGCCCTTGGGAATATTAAAAACAGGTTAATTGGTAATATTGAGAATACCCATAACACAGTAGGCCTGTTCCTTGATTTTACAAAACCATGTGATTCTAATAAACACGACATTTTATTTTAAAAACTTTCTTTTTATGACGTTCGCGGCGTTCCTCTTAATTTTACTCGCAGCTATCTGGCGGAGAGATTCCAATTTAGTAGCCTTAATGCAAATTCGCCTAAGTTAGAGGCAATTACATATGGTGTTCCAGAAGATTCAATTCTAGGGCCTTTATTTTTTACAATTTACAGCAATGATATTGTCCGTATACCAAAAACACCTGATATTATACTGTACGCAGTTGATACACGCACGTTTCTTTTTTTGCGGGGAAAACATTAATCCACTCTTCAAATATCCGCGGACACCTAGTTACATAAACTTTCATGCTGGCTCAGGCTCAACCACCTCGAACTCAACGTAACGAAAAGACAATATGTAGTATTTAATGCACGTAATAACCCTAATAATTTTCATATCACAATCAAGTACCAAGCCTTGCACACTGAACGCGCTTTCGTTTACAAGTTTTTAGGTCTTCTTTTTGTCGGAAATTTAAATTGGACTCCTCGTGTAAACAAGATTCGTGCAGATATCTCCAGGTGCACTGGAATTTTGTCAGGTTCTTGGGTGGCTTAAGTGCAATTATATTTTAATTTAGTTTATCCTCATTTACAATATTATCTCTCAATTTAATCTGAGGCACAACTACTAAGACAAACTTACACAGTTCTCAGCTATTGTAAAAAGAGCACTGCGTTGCAAAGAAAACTTAGATCCGTTGGAACATTCATACCCATTTTTCTTGAAGCACAATGTGCTGAAGATAAACGAAATATTTAAACTATAGCTACAGTGCACATCTACAATGAAAGTACCCCTGACCAGGTTTACTTTTGTGCTTTATATTTGCACAGCAACAAACCGTACGATTTCAGGCAGAGTCGTTTTCAAATGCCTCTTTTGAGAACAAACAATGGCGCACAAAAACTTGATTACCTAATTCCTGAATTAATAAACACGAGTGAATTATGGAACTTCTGGTGCAGCTTCGTGCCCGTCATAACTTTAAACACATTTTAAAAACTTACCTCCTGTCTCTCTCTACCCCATAAGCAGTTTTCGTTCCTTAGTTTTATGTAACACGCGTTTTCTTTTTACTTCTTTTTTTCCATGTTATTAGCTTCTTTTCATTTCATCATCTTTTTACGATGTGCAAGTATACGATGGTGTTGCCTGCTTTATTGCTTCATGGACCTGTGCTTAATCTATATTGACTGTATATAAGCAAACAAGAGAAGGGGAATGAGGGGCTCGTTATAAATATCAGAGAAGCCAACAGCCACAGAAACCAAGGGACACAGGGGATATTTTTAATTTGTTTATTTTGTGATTTTTGATTTAGAATATTACTGAATATGTTATCGTTTAAAGCTAATTGATTAGAAAAGCAGAAGAAAAAACAACCACATGCCGCCGGTGGGATCTGAACCCACGACCTCCGAATTAGGCGTCCGGTGCTCTACCGCTGAGCTACGGCGACGGCTGTCAAATTTGCTGCTTTCGGGGGTATTTATGTTTACGAATAACCTAACCTTGGAGTGTTCATCAGCGCCACCCACGTTCTTAAGCGGCGGACGTCGCCGTCGCCGGAGCTCAGCGGTAGAGCACCGGACGCGTAATTCGGAGGTCGTGGGTTCGGATCCCAAGGGCGGCATGTGGTTGTTTTTTCTTATGCTTTTCTAATCAATTAGCTTTAAACGATAACATATTCAGTAAAATTCTAAATCGAAAAGCACAAAATAAATAAATTAAAAATATCCCCTGTGTCCCTTGGTTTCTGTGGCTGTTGGCTTCTCTCATATTGACTGTATATGTTGATTTAACGTGTTCCGTTGTCATTCTGCTGCGCAAATAATGGGTGACGGGGCCTCGTTAGGCATAAGTGAATTGCCTTTTGTCCCGTCACCCAAGACCAAGCTTGTCTGAAAAAAAGACGAATCAATCAATCAAGAAAAAGTGGGAGGTAAAAAGCCAACATCGTGAGCAACTCTGAAGACTTCCAACAAGACAGGCGCCAAGCAGGACGAAAACGTTTTGTAGAGTTCGCTACTCAAGCCATTCGGGACAGGAGATTTCTGCCCCAGCATAGCGGAAGTAGCCATCTGACTGCGTCCGAGCAGAGAAGGCCCTCTATTATACCTCGTTGCCCTTCGATAAAGTCGAGAAAACGCATCATAGAAGCGACTGAAGTCCGACCCACAAGTCTGGCTTCAACCACCTCGAAAGACACGCGCACAGTAGTCATAAAAAGCCGCGAGAATTCGCGGGGTGTCACTATAAATATTTTCATTGCACTGAATCTCTGATACCTCGTTTGCAAGAGCAGCTTTCCTTTGATCACGTGACAGCCGTCAATATGGCTGATCTTCGAGGAACCTACGAGTGCAGTGTTGTTAGCCTTAAACTGTACCATAGACGCGCGCTCGCTATGCACTGCAGAGTGTCGTCATCATCTTCCATCTGCACCGTCTCGTGGTACTGGCCGCTCACCGTCGTCTACTACGTAGCACCAATCCGTGCTTTCCCACTGATTTGAATCAGTAAACTTTCACTATATTTTTTCCATTTTTTCAATCCTCATGGACGCTTCAAGGACAGAACAATATTTCCAGCTCTTGCTTTTATTTTTCAGTTAGAAAAAATGTCACGATGTTGACCATGATATAGCGAAGCCTCTTTTCGTAGCAGTGGTGCAGTCACGTCGTTGCTTCCAGTTCAACAAATCGAAACCTGGCAGGTTTTGCTGGCTTGCCCGAGAATTGCGTCAGAAACCCAATATCGCCGTGATGGTTCTCAACTCGGTATTTCCTGAGAACCTAGGAATGAAACAATAAAACAAAATAAATTATTTCATAGCTGTGAAAGCAGTGCACAAGTAAACTAAAGTAAACTAAAGATTTCAAGGGCCAGCTAGTACACATTAGAGGTTGTAGCTATTAGCGTAGCGTAGCGATAGCGTGAGGTTGTAGCGTGTAATTTAAACCGAAAAAATAAAGTGGAATGAAGAAGATGATTAGCACCGCCACCAACGACGACGAAGTGCTAGCGCCGCCCGTCTAAGGCTCGTGCTGGAGAACTGCCTCTCGTGCGCCGGTTTTTCGCCTGGCTGGTTCCTAGACTACTTGCGCCAGGGTCTTCGTCGCCAGCGCTTCAACGTGCCAATAAACCGCTCTACAAAAGCAGTAAACGTAAGACGAACTCATAGTTTCAAATTCAGTTTTAACCGACGAAGGTGAGTATCCTTGTTATTAGCGCCATATCTTGTTGGCCGATGAGTATGGGTTACATCCGGTCACAGGAGAAACCTAAAGAAGCGCGGAAGGCAATGCAAGAGAGTGAGACACTGAGGTTGTTGAAATAAGTAGCGTGGTTGTGCAATCAGCGTCCACCTAAATCGCAGACAGGAACGGTGCAACAAAGCTAGAACACTAATATACTATCTGCTAGAAAAAAAATCAGTCCTGACAGGTTGCGTTCGTCACACCATACAACTGAAAATACAATGCAATAATAATCAGTCTTCTTCGAGTGCAAAATCTTGTTTCCCTGTTCGCACCTAAACTCTGTTATTCGAGTTTCATTCGGCGCTGATTGGAGACCATGGTGCGCCACTTTAGAAGCCCGCCAGTGTAGATCGATAGGCTGCACGTTGTCTTCAAGCTTCATCTACTAGAGTAGAGCCGTCTGCTCGCGCACTGTCATCACCCAATAAAAGCCATTACTAGGTTAGAAATTTTTTTTTTTGTGAACTGTGAACACGCACAAGCCTTCTTTTTTTTTTCAATTCAGCGGCGCTTTCGCGGTGATCGTCACCACGAAACCCTGTGATGCAGTCTTCTGACTCTTCGAGGATTTATGCCGCGGTCCCTTTTTCTTTTTTTGCAATCTCCAACTTTCTATTTGCAAAACGCTAGCAGTCATAGTAACCTTTCACAGTTCTTTTCGAGAGTGACATAGTGAGCAGCACGTCTCAAGTAATAAATATACATGCACTTACTACAAGTGAAAAGTGGTGCCGACGAATAGCTACCAAACTGAAAGGCCGCGTTCTACTTAACCTTGGCAAGTATACATGCGTCATGGTCGCCATTTGCTTTCAGGTATTTGCTTCCCGCTTATTATGATTATGCAGAACTGAGGTTTCAGAAATAAACATTAGTTTACATTTAGCTCGACCAACGATCTCCTAAAAAAATTTCAAACATTCCTCAGCCTGATAGAAATCCTGTATTCCATAAAACTTCAGTTGGGCCTAGTTGGTACATGTTGCTGTGAAGGTGAAGGTTGCGAAACACGGGACGAACCACAATGAAGAGACACAAAGACACACACAGGCCCTACTAACGAACTCGTTTTTTTCTTCTTGAGAACGCATACTTATACACCTGACCACGCATGCTCAAACGCTATCTTTAACCACAATAGTCATGCCAAGGGCTGTTAAAGCAAACGCAAAAAATTGATTTCAGCTGCGTACAGAGCCACGGACGTATCACTAATACAGTCTACTGCTTTTTCCTTTATGTGGAAAGCTTCCAAAGCCAGCCGCGCGCGTTCATTTTTGCTTTTTCCTAGTGTCACGGTCTCGTCAAATCGCGCTGCGCAATTGTGGCAAGAACTGAGGCGGCTTACAAGATGTGCCCCTTTTTCTGTGCTGTTCTTAACTTTATTCGCATGTCCCTGAGTCGCTCGTTTATGCACTGGCCTGTCTGCCCGATGTAGGTCATACCACGACTTTCATTTTTCACCCTCATCTGCGATGTCTTCCTTGAACTTAAGCCTGCTCGCATCCCCCCGTAAAGCTGAGTCCTTAAAACTTGACGTAAGGGAAACAGCGCGAAAGAAGAAGCCCGAAGGCGAAATGAAGAAGGGACAGGAAAGAGCGCTCTTTCATGTCCCTTCTTCCTTTCGCCTTCAGGCTTCTTCGTTCGCGCTGCTTCACTTATGTCAAAATGGACCTACTTTCCCAACAAAACGTTCTGCTTGATTCCTTAAAATTTCTTCACTCAATAGTCCATTCTGCTAATTGCCTTTCAGAGGGTAAGCATATGTCATTTTCAAAACCATCTGCAACCAGGAGCCATCACGTTCTTGATATCCAACCTTTTTTGACCTCACTAACGTTTTCAAATACGGCTTTTTTCCCCGCACTGTCGAGAGTTAGAATTCTTTGCATTGCAACATTCGTGCATTATCAGTTTCTTATTTTGCGTCGGCAATTAAGTCGTAGCGATCTATGGTGTTGTTTTCAGCGTTTATATTTGTAACGCTTGTAATGTACCCTTGTATGCGTGGAATTGTTCCACATTTTATGTACCCACTCCTGCTATAGCCCCTAGAATGGGGCTGCAGTATTTTCAAATAAAAAAATAAAAAATAAAGAGGTAAGTTTCCATACTTTCGATATTTGTTTTTTGTGCGTGTGCATGATACAGATGCGAAAAAAAGGTAAAAAAGATACTGGCTGTTCCTGTGTTTTCCGTCTCATGAACCTCTGCCGAATCTCGGCGCCACACCTTTGCCAGCAGGATGCAGATCTCCATTTCCGCAATCCTCCTGCCGATGCACATCCTCGGTCCCATGCTGAACGGCAGGGAGGCGAACGGGTGCAGGGTCCACTCGTCCGCGTTCTCTTTCTCTGCCTGAGCGTCGCCTGAACGCAGCCACCTCTCCGGCAGAAACTCGGACGCACGCGTGAAGTTCTCCTCCAATCTTCCAGACACGAACGGCTGAGTCCGCATCACAGTCTGCGCAAGTTGGTGTGATGAAGCTCTGCTGCATGAATCAACTAGAAAAAGGTGTGACAACTTCGAAGGACGTTGGAAACAAATCACAGAAATGCGAGAATAGTTGGCTGTGTATCACGCGCTATACACCTGGAGATGTTTGACGTGAAACTGGCTGTAGCAGAAGCAGCAAGAAAGGCTTGAAGGAATTTTTGAATCCATAAATGAAAAAATAAACATCATCGACGTGACATAGAGATTTGTCTGTGTAACGAAAGCAAATAATGGCGCTGGATCTTTTAACGAAATTCAAAAAATACTTCTCGCTGCAAGCTCGCACAAGACAATTCGTTGCGTAGTTACACAAATATTTTTTCGAGGCTGGCTATTCAAAGCGTTTAAATGTAGGAGAGGGTTGAAAATCTCTAATCCTATTTTTGTAAGACGTCAGCAGTAACTCCATATAGCGCAGTTTGATTGATATTACCTTTACTTTTGAGATGCGCTATGCCATATCAAGTGAGCGCCTTGAAATATTCGCACTACCAACAGCTCTTCAAAACTTGCGGTGCTTATTTTTGCGTTCGCAAGAGCACATCTTAAATGTGGAACATGACGCGTGATCATCATAAAAACATTCTTGCCTCTAGAGGTTTGTGACGCGCACATCGACTGCGAAAGTATAAAACAGTATATATTTGCTCTGCCTAGCAGTGAACAGTACGAAGCATTGGAGACCCTAATACCGCATATAACACAGTGAAGAGCCACTTGCGCCTCCGGAGATTCTAGGGCCGAATTTAGGTCACTATATGATTTAGCACGCAGTTTTTTTGCAAAGAAGCACACTTATATGTACATACATTAGCTGGTATCCGGTAGCCTGACATAACAACATCGTGATTGATTTTTCGGTTGACGCCTGGTATGATTGGATGAAATCTGAAAATGGTAAATCATCTCGTTAATTTCTTCCGACCCCAGATTCAGCATTTAATATCACAAAGAAGGTTAGCACTTCAGAGAAAATGCAATCTCCATTGAAACAACTGATAACGGTTTAGTCCAAAGTGTTGCACGTGTGTACAGACGCGTTTCGTTTCTCTTTGGATGAATGCAAGCAATTCCGGCAGTACGTATCTATGATTTATGGGGGTTTAACGTCCCAAAGCACTCAGGCTATGAAAGACTCCGTAGTGTAGGGCTCCGGAAATTCGATCATGTTGTACTCTTTAACGTGTACTGATATGGCACTGTAGAGGGGCCTCTAGAATTTCGCCTCCATCGAAATACATGTGTGCGCGCGCGCGTGCGTGTGTGTGTGTGTGTATGTGTGTGCGTGCGTGTGCGTGTGCGTGCGTGTGTGTGTGTGTGTGTGTGTGTGTGTGTGTGTGTGTGTGTATGTGTGTGTGCGTGCGTGCGTGCGTGCGTGCGTGTGTGTGTGTGGCGGGGGCCAAAACAAACACTCTACACATGGAAAACACGTCTTTGAGCGGTGGGAGGCGATGCTGACCAGCGATAACCTGGAGGACCAACGGGCCCTCCTACAACAGATCTGCAGGGAAACTCAAGCAAGTGGAGCCCTGGAATGAGGACTCCGCCCATAAGCTAGCACAAGAGCCGTTCTCTTTAATAAAGTTTTTCCTCCTCCTCATGCTCCTCTACGTTCTTGTAACCCAGAAAAACAAGTATGTGTAGAAATTGTCTGTCTACTGAAAACCTGCCCTGCACTTCACATCATTCCTTGCTACAATCCACAAGATATCAGTTGTCAGTGCAATAATTTGAAGAGCCAAAACACACTGGCGCACAGAACCAGTGCAGACAAAACAAAAACACAAGATATTCAAGGAAGGCGCCAAGAACGGCTAACGAATATGCTTTATTCAGAAAGCCATTAGCATAAAAAAAATGCTTGTGGTTTAGCATTGCTAATCATGGAAAATTTAGTGAAAGCGAGTTTTTGTCCACTGACCCACGGAGCCAGCTGCGCTGCTTTCTTGTCGTCAAAATCAATGGACTCTACAAGGTTGTCAACGGCAACGCCAGTGAACCCAATGAATGGCTTGGTTTTTGAGGAGAGCAAATGGCGCAGTAACTGTCACGTCCAGCCGCCGCGGTGGCTCAGTTGTTAAGGCGCTTGTCTACCGAGCCGGAGTACCCGGGTTAGAACCCGACCACGGCGGCCGCGTTTCGATGGAGGCGGAACGCGAGAGGCGCCAGTTTGCTGTGCGATGTCAGTGCACGTCAAGGTGGTCGACATTATGCCGGAGACTACGGCACCTCTCTCTTCCTTTGTTCTCTCACTCCCACCTTTGTATCTTCCCTTACGGCGTGGCTCGGGTGTCCACCGAGATATGTGAGACAGACACTCAGTGATTTCCTCTCATCAAAACGAAAACCAATTTTCAACTGTCAGGTCTTGGTGGACGCCCGAACCGCGCCGTAGGAGAAGGGATAAAAAATACAAGAAGAAAGGAAAAACCTGAAAACCGAGAATTGCGTTTTGTTGTAAAGGAAATGGCGCAGTATCTGTATCAGATCTTGGTAGACACCAAAACTCCGCCTTAACAATCTAGGAATTGAAACATTCACATTGCAGAATATTGTGCAAATCACAATGCTGCTTATTACTGTTGGTTGAGGCGAATCTGACCAAAATGCTGAAATTACACGCAAGATGACGCGTAAATTTCGAATAGATGATGGAGCCCTGCCTTATTCCTTGTATTATTAGAGGGCAGCATTATTAAAAGCACCATAGGAAAGAAAAAAGCTTGAAAGATTGGATAGCAGAGATTAATCAAAGTTACTGTGGCTTCTTGCATTGGACTTAGAAAATGTATTGTCAGAATAATTATCCACACGCACCTAATTACTCAGTAATACAAACTACACACTCCCTGATACTAAGTGAGAGATTTTTGGAGGCAGACGGATAATGGCGCTGTCTGTTTCTTCTTTGCTGCTGATTTTAAGTGATCACGCACCAACTAGCTCCACAATTGAGCATAGGGGAGGTTAATGCTTCCTCTGTTGCTCATACGCTATGCAGGGCGTTTCTTTTGCCAGACCCCAAAATAAATCTCCATTTCCCAACGGATAAAGACATACCGGAGTGACTCTTTGATACAGGCCTTGAGGTAGGGCAGATGGTCAGGGTGATCCACCTCAGCGCCCTCAATTTCTTTTCGCGTCGCCGACAACGCTTCCTTCCGTGCTTTTTCCTGCGCCTCCGAGTTCATCGCTAAGCAGTAGAGGCTGAAAGTGGCAGCTCCCGATGTCTGAAAAAGCAAATCAAACAGTTTCGCTTGAGAAAGGTTTCTCCTTTTCTCAGTAAAACGCAGTCGGACTCGTGATAAATGCCTGGTTGCTATAGTTTTTGGTTGAGTAAGCAGCTTTGTATTTAAACAAAGGCCTAGAACAACCCTTGGTGCACGGCATGATAGTTGGGACGCCTTTATGGGTCTGCATGATCGTGATTTTGGGCTGAGAGAGCGAATTACGCTGTTCTTCATGCAGCACACGAAACGTAAAAACATTTCTTTCAACGTAGGAGGGTAGATGTGTAGGCCAGTTGGTGAGACATGAAGGAGCTAGACACCGCAGCGGACACGGGACAGAGAAAGAAGACGACACAGGGCGGTACTTGCAACTAAAATTTTATTTGAAACTTCATGGGTTTATAAAGAGGCTTTGTCCCGTGTCCGCTGCGGTGTCTAGCTCCTTCATTTCTTTCAGCGACAACAGCCCGTGAAAGACATGACCCAGAAAAGGAGACACGCACACACAAAGCACTAACAACTGAAGGTTCATTGCCTTGCTGGCAATAAGTCCCAGAAAATGATTAAAATGAACAAATAATAACAAAAAAAGAATGTGAATGCGAGGGTGTGTCAGTTTGTCCCTACCAGTCGTGGGTTTCCAAGATAAATTGGCAAACTGGATTTTGAGGAAAGAAAATGGCGCAGTATCTATGTCACATATCTCGGTCGACAAGAAAACCAATTTCTTTTCTTGCCAAGAAGTGACAAAGGGACTGGTCCTCGCCTTCGCAGTGTTTTCGAAGCGAAAGCTTCACTACGCCATGTAAAGCCAAGGTCGCGGACGGCAGGACTCTGACGTTGAAGTGAACACCTTAGTCACGCCTTAAGCTACGAAACCGATGAAGTGCGGCAGCTTCGAAAGCAAAGGAAAGGCGCATAACTGGCCCCCTGGGACAGTGGACACCTCACTCGCAGCGGTACAGCTACGCAGCGGTAGTAACAGATGTGCGCTGCATGCGCTGACATTAATAAGGTTGTTGCAGAAACGCGGCACTAAAGCCATAGGCCGTCGGTGTTCGCTGTGTTCATTGGCGTTGACAACTTTTTCGGCTCCGATTACGTTAAGGAAAGGAAGTGCGGATAACTGGCTCCCGAGATCAGTAGACGCCCGAATCGCGCTTTGAGATACGTGGGGTGGTGATACAGAGAGGTGTGGGCTGCATGCGTTAGCACTGACAACGTCGTGGCAGACACGCGGTAGTGGTGGTGAAAACACTTATTCGAAAGGGACAGAGGTATGCTTGGATCAGTCCGTAGGTAACCGATCCTTAGAAGCACTAGGCACAGGTCCCTAGTTTGGGACCCCAATGGCGGTGTCCGCCGCCCGGGCGCGCCCGACTAAGGTTTATTGGGCCTGTAAGTCGTGGCAACCGAGCAGGACCGCCTCCCAGTCCTCCCGAGTTGGGTTGGGGTGGAGGGGTAGCTGGGTTGGAGACACTGCAGCAACAGGCCGCAGTGTTCGTCGAGTGAGCAAACTCTCGCGATCAGCCACCTGCCAGGGTGGCAGGTTGGGAGCGCTGCCTATCCAGTGTCCGCAACTCACTCAACGTTACAGACGCCAAGCCTCGTATAGTTAGTTGCCCGATACGCCATAGCTTTCGCCCTCTAACCAGGTTCAACAGTAGTTCAATTGCAGCAAAATTCTTAGTTTTATTATTATTATTTTTTATATTTCAATCATTCTTTTGGTGTTTATTGTGAGCAATGTAATAAGCCTTGAGTTAGCGCTATGTGTGCGCGTGCCTCCTTTTCTCGGTACTGTGTTTCGCGGGCTGTTTTCGACCAAATCATGCACCAACTGGCCCGGCAACTTTCCGTAATGCATGTTTCCCCAAGACATCGAACCCCGCCTAGGCTCTGCAGACCTCTTCGCAGGGAGGCAGTCTTGAAGACTACGTGATTGGCTCCCTCCCAACTTCATATTCCAGAACCGGTTTATATCCTGAAAATAGTTTTTTGCATTGTCACCAGTACTACGAAAACAAGAGAACACAAGCGGCCAGTGCAGGACTGAACGGAAACTGTCCTGCACAATTTCTTGCGTTGATAACTATGTAACTATACCAAATATATGATTATTGGCGAAATATACAGATCGCTTTAAATAGATATTCTTAACAAATTTTTTTTATTTAGTACAAATGCCTAGCCTCATGTGCGGGGCTGTTCCAGGATTGGGCGAGTAAACGCTTAAAGAGACAAATACCGGGTTTTTCACCTAAGACGTTCTGCAATATTGCAAAGTAACCTTTTTGAGTTAAAAAAGCGCTTTTTTCCGCATAGAATTGCCACGGGTTAACCGCATCACAATACTGTTAAGGTGTTCTAGCTAGTAAGCTGGTCAACTAATATTTAATAGTTAATTTTGCAACGATTGCTGTTAGTCTTTTCATTTATCGAGATACGTGTAGCCCACCGTAAGAATACCGATATAAGCTTTTAGATTCTTGCAAATGCAGTTATCCTCGGCGCTGTGGCAGACGAAGGAACTCCTCCAGTGCACTCAATTCATATAAATAGGCAAAAATTTATTAGGCCACCGCGCCGAGTCTGTGTTTTGAAAATTAAAATTGTGGGAATCTGGCTTTCCGCCGTCGCCTTTGCGCGGCTGTGCCGGCCTACCGCGTCGTTTCTCCTCTTTCCCTTGCTCCCGCCTCAGGCGGTGGAGAGGCGGCTGGGTGACTAATCACTGTCATTTAGCCACAGCTCCGCCCCGGCTCCCCAAGGGCCTTTGCCATTGGCGCCTTTTGGCGGGATTTTCGGGACCCGTTTGACCGGCCGCGCACCGCGCGACCGTCCGAGCGGGGCCCAGAGAGAGAGAGATCCCTCCGAGACAGCGTAAGGTGCGTACGTTACTGTTTGTCCGTGCCGGCCTTTGCCGTTCGGACCAGTGCTTACTCGAGCTCGCCCGCACGTGTCCTCTGACCTGCAGCGGCTCGAGCCTGTCCAGCGGGGTCCAGCGACCTCTGACAGGCGTACCTTGCGTTGAATGCCCACTCTCTCTCGCAACCGGCCCAACGGTCGACACGAGAGAGAGATCACAGCACTGCCGCGGGGACATTCTCCTGCAGCGGCGTGCTAGCGGTGCGCATTACTCGAGTCGCTTCGTGCGCGCAGCGGAGCCTTGCTCCTCGCGCGCCCCCGGGACGGGGTGGCTATTGAGTGTGTGTGTATCAGCTGGAGGACGATGTGAATAAACGTCTCCTTTGTGAACTTGGAGGCCTATTTCTTTGCGGCGAATCGCTCTCCTCCCAGCGGAGGTTGAGTGCGCCGCATCGGTGTCCCAGTGGTGTGTGGTGACGGCTGATCGGGGCCCTTGGCTCGCGCGAAGCTCGAACCCGCGGTGGGTGGTGGCCTGTGTCCACGTAGAAACCCACAACTGGCGCCCAACGTGCTAAGTCATTGGCGCTTACGCCTTTGATGGCACATTAGCCGAGCAGGTCGCCTTGACGATCACGCTTGCGCACCGTGTCTACCACCCCCAGCGCGGCACTCGGCAGCTACATGTCGGCTCCCTACGGAGTTGTAGCGTCGTTTGATCCGCTGGCTGCTGTTCCTTCGAATAGCTAGACACCGTGGTTGGCCGCGGCCCCCATTGGGGTTTACGGTGACACAACCCAAAATGTTGACCACGTGGCTCCCATTGGAGCTGTATCGGAAGCACCCTGCGGTGCATCCGCTGGTCACATGCCTCAGCTGCGCAAGCTTTCCGTCCAGTGCGAAAGCAGTTCGTGTCACGCTGCCGCAACCGGCAGTTTCGAACAGCAGCAGCCGTGCCCCGCGAGCAGTCAATTCTGCTCTGGGAACGGCGAGGCGCTGGCCCGGTTCCCTGCGGAAACCGCGCCGCTCATCGAACTAGGAGCCTTGCCTCCCTCGTTCGTGCAGCCCGCCCAAGCCTCCACTGAGGCAGGGGTGCAGTGCGCTCAGTTGGCTGATGCGGCTCCGCGAGCCTGCGGGTCGGCTGGCGCGCTGGGCTCTCCTGATACAGCATTACGACTTTTCCGTGCAGTGTCGAAAGGGGAGCACAAACGTGGTAGCTGACGCGCTATCCCGTGCCCCACTCGCCAGCGGCGCCTTGATGCCTGTAGGCGGAGGGGGCGAAACAGCGGACGAGCCGCCGGGCGGCAAGGAGGGGGAACCCGCAAACGGGTTAACCCATTCCGCTAACCAGGCAAGCAGCGCTTCGCAAAGCGGACGAGAGGCAAAGCTCTTCGTGAGCGCCTCGGAAGTGCCGACGCGAACGGAAATTTTGGCTGCAAACCTGAGTGGGGACGAGACCATGCTCCCCTCTGGGATGACTGGAATCGTTTTCAGCCGTAAGAGCTACTGAAAGCCCAGCAAAATGACCTCTTTTGTCGCGAGGTGAGCGACGGTCTCAGGGAGACGGAGCGCCGTGACGCTACTTGTATTGTAGCGGGCGCAGGGGGGCAGAAGCCAGCGTGTGTCGCGGCGAACCCCGGGGAGTCATATTTGCTGGACCATGACGGGCTCGTGCTGAAATACATAGCCACCGATGACGAGTCCATCGACCCGTTCTAGGTGGTTATCCCCAAAAGTCTAAGAGGCGCACTTTTGCGATTCTCTCATGACGAACCACTGGCCGGTCATCTGAGTGACTCCAAAGTTTCTGCAAAACTGAGTCAATCGGTGACGTGGCCCGGCATGAAGCGTGACATTATCCGCTATTGCCGTTCCTGCCATGTCTGTCAAGCGGTGAAGTCACGGGGTGGCAAGCCGCCTGGAATGATGAAACCGATTGACAGTGTGCGTCCGTGGCAGATGGCCACCTGCGATTTGATGGGGCCTTTCCCCAGGAGCAAGCAGGGGTTCATTGACCTGAAGGCCTACGCGTCACGGTCTGATGAGCTTGCGCCGGTACCCATTGGTATCAAAGGCAAGTGTAAAGGCACAACTGGTGCTGCGGAACGCAAGCGTACGGAGCACCGGTACAATCTGAGGCGACGGTCACCGGTGTGATTGATGCCGGACGGCGGACTTTTCCGCAACCGAAGGCACGCAGCCTCAGCTAGCTGGCGAGCTTTCTTGTCAGGCCCTACCCAGGTGAAGCACGGTGTGTTATTTATTTTTTTTGTTTTTGCATCATGCTCAGTTCGAGCCTTGTGTGTTTATCTATTTATTTATTTGTTTTGCTTGAGTCAGTTTTCTAGCCACTTTCGTTTCCTGCTGGTACGTCTGTTTTCGTTCTAACGTACCGAGATGTACATAGGCAACATGCGTTTGTGTTGGCGTACAGTTTTTTTTTCCCAGACTTGTACATAGGCAAACTTCGGCCCGCTCGTGCTTGCTCTTATCTTCTAGAAGGAACAGATTGGATTAGGTGTCGTTTGTACAGCGCGCCTTTTCTCATTTCCGGCCCGACTGTGGGTGGTTGGCTCGTTAAGGAGCCGTGTGTCGCGGTGCGAGTTTTGTGCGGCCCGCATGAAGGGGAAGTTGGCGGGGCGTTTGGGGCGATGGGGGGGCGGAAAGTGCACCCTTTGACCCTCGCCGCGGCGCCTCTGGACGCTTCTGATGGGGGGGTCGTTGTCGCCGACCAGCGTCCGCGCACTTGCGGGTGTATGCGTGGTTGTGGCTGTGACTGTGTGCGCGCGTAACCATGAGCCAAGGCGACGCCTGTGAGTTGTGCCGTTGTGTCCTTCTGCGTGAGCGCGAGGATGAGAAGGACCCCTCGCTGTGGCCAAGGTCACACATCTGGACGCCGCCGAACGTCCTCGCCCGTTTCAGCCGGCGTGAAGGGGGTGCACTAACTTTCTTGTGCCCGAACGTGATGTCGTGTCCAAGGGCGCGAGGTCAGTGCTCTGCCGCGGCCCCGTCGTCATCAACGCACCCTACATCAACGGAAAGAAGACCGCCATAAGTCGTCGGCCCTCCCAACCTGTTCAACTTGAAGTCTGCGAGCGGTGAGTCGCCGACAGGCCCACTGGGCCGCGCCATCGAACTTTGAGGCTGACGTCCACCTGTAACATAGCTGTACAGTTCTATTCACATCTCCTTGTGAACCGTGTATATAATCTGCAAGCTGTTTTGATTTACTGAAGCGTATGCAAGTGTTGTTTGCCTTGTTTTCCTTTGTTTTCTTACGTTGTTCTGGCTGGAACTGAAGGGTAGCTAGTTTTGTTTTGTGTATTCATTTCTTTATTTTGGAACTGAAGTGTAGCTTTTTTTTTGTGTATTGATTTCTTTATTTTGGCCGCGTGCTTTGCCGATGGGTAGGAGGGCATTTAAGGAGAGGGGGATGTGGGAATCTGGCTTTCCGCCGTCGCCTTTGCGCGGCTGTGCCGGCCTACCGCGTCGTTTCTCCTCTTTCCCTTGCTCCCGCCTCAGGCGGTGGAGAGGCGGCTGGGTGACTAATCACTGTCATTTAGCCACAGCTCCGCCCCGGCTCCCCAAGGGCCTTTGCCATTGGCGCCTTTTGGCGGGATTTTCGGGACCCGTTTGACCGGCCGCGCACCGCGCGACCGTCCGAGCGGGGCCCAGAGAGAGAGAGATCCCTCCGAGACAGCGTAAGGTGCGTACGTTACTGTTTGTCCGTGCCGGCCTTTGCCGTTCGGACCAGTGCTTACTCGAGCTCGCCCGCACGTGTCCTCTGACCTGCAGCGGCTCGAGCCTGTCCAGCGGGGTCCAGCGACCTCTGACAGGCGTACCTTGCGTTGAATGCCCACTCTCTCTCGCAACCGGCCCAACGGTCGACACGAGAAAGAGATCACAGCACTGCCGCGGGGACATTCTCCTGCAGCGGCGTGCTAGCGGTGCGCATTACTCGAGTCGCTTCGTGCGCGCAGCGGAGCCTTGCTCCTCGCGCGCCCCCGGGACGGGGTGGCTATTGAGTGTGTGTGTATCAGCTGGAGGACGATGTGAATAAACGTCTCCTTTGTGAACTTGGAGGCCTATTTCTTTGCGGCGAATCGCTCTCCTCCCAGCGGAGGTTGAGTGCGCCGCATCGGTGTCCCAGTGGTGTGTGGTGACGGCTGATCGGGGCCCTTGGCTCGCGCGAAGCTCGAACCCGCGGTGGGTGGTGGCCTGTGTCCACGTAGAAACCCACAAAATAAAGCTCATATTAATATTCATTATGGCGGGCTGCTCGCCTCTCATTAAATAAGGAGACAAATAGTAATATTTAAAAGTCAAGTGCTCAATATTAGTGGCATAGCCTACATGTGCACAACTTAGCCGTATTCTAAGGTACTAAACTGCGTACAACGCTCTTCCAACTCAACCCAAAACACTTTTTTTTTATTGCAGTACACCTTAGGTGGAACGCGCTCTGTAAGAAGGAGGACTGCACATATAAAGAACCGCATAAGCTTTTAGGCGGTCATCTGGAATATAAAAAGCTAATATTAGTACCAAGGTTTTTGAGAGGTCAAGAAACATGTCAGTCTGACGGTGCTTATCGATCACAGATCGCAAGTCATGGGTGGATTCCCTTGCATCGGTGCAATAAATCAGTTGTGAGTGCACCGTTTGCCCGTGTCTTAAAGGGGCTGCGAAAGACTGCTTGGGGGGATACAGGCTATACTTCAGGTGGGTTCTTTATGTCACACAGATGCTGACTTAAAAAGAATTACAGGAATCGATGCACAGGCACGGGAGTTATTCAGTGGAGAAATTTCAAAATACAAGCAAACAAAACGCTGCCCTCAACTCGATTTTGGCGGGACTTCCCACTCCTATTTCGCTCTCCCAATGACGGCACCTGGCGCAACCAATCAAAACAGCCATCCAGAGCACGTCGCGGAAGTTTGTACTCCATGGTTGCCTGCTTCCTGTAACTCGTTTTTGCTGAGACTGGCAGCGTCGTTTCCATGCCAGAGCGCCCCTTGTGGTGTATATTTATTTTAGTTGCTTTGCAGGGCTTTTATCGAAGACAAACAAGTTGTTTTTGTTGATCTAATATAAAACGCAGACAGGTGACAAAATGTGTCTCTATTTATTCACACAATTTGCAGTATATTTACTGTTTGTCCGATCATCAAGCTCGCGCCAGGTGATGTCATATCCGCTGCTAAAAACCCGCCACTGTGTGGCGACACCATCAGTGCCACGAAGTTGTTTTTGGGAGGACATTAATATATTAAAAAACGGAATATACGCGGTATTACCGACGCTAATAGCACCATTATAACTCACTTTATGCAATCAACAGGCAAAAGAGTTAACTAAGATTGTGTTTCTAGGCCCCTTTAAGTGTGTTTTTTGTGCGCTCCAGTTATATCTGAGATACTTCCTCAATAGCAGGGTATTTTGCCCAGAATATTTATTTATTTGTCTATTCATTAATTCAAATACCCGAAGAGCCTGTGCGGGCAATGCATTATGGAGAGAACAACATTGAAAGTAAAAATCAACAGAAAATTGGAATAAGTCAAAGGACGTAGAATCCCATTTCAGCCAAATGATTGTTAATCCCAGGAAGGTGTATACCCACGCTAATTTTAAACCAGAATGGCAACCACTCTTCGTGATGTGCCCAGTGCCCTGTTGCCTGCATGTGGACTGTTTTGAATTGGATTTCATACTGGTTTCTAAAGTCTCTAAGGGGGAAATGTGGCCACCTCGTACTTCGCGTCGCACCGATCATGTCTGCAAAGTTAACCCTATCTTCGCCTTTAACCTTGTCAATAAAAGAATGGAATGAGTTGCCCTCCAGTAGCGCTGGTATCGGTCAGCGCGAAACGAAGTTAGTCTATTTGCGCCGCCAGTTCGAATCCCACTAGAGGTTGTAAATATGGGAAGCTGTTTTTTGCTCCGTCTGATTTGGAGAGAAAGTTCCAAGTGTTTTGATTTAGTTCGGTGCTATGTTTTTCTCCAGGCTGGTGTTCTGGTTCTTCTCCAGGCTCGGCTTCATGTTCTACTTCAGTTTTGACGATGTTGGCCCGAGTACGCCGAGAATGGGAGAAGGAGGAGGAGGAGGAGGAGGAGAGACTTTAATGAATACAGGAGAGGTCTGTCTAAGATAATAGAATATAATATCAAAGCCCCGGCTCCTGCCACGCTGTATTCTGGACAGTCCGGTACGCATTAAAACGCTGGGAAGTTTCATAAAACAAGGGGTTATTTACCGTGTCAGTGCCGCCAACCACGAAGTCGTGCAGGAAGGTGAACATCTCCTTGAAGTCCATTTTCTGCTCGTTGTAAAGGTGCTGCAGAATGGTGCAGTTCTGACTTTGCTCTCCTTTGGAGCGAGCGGCCTCCGCTGCTTCTCGTATCATGTGGAACAAGCGTCTGTAAGAGTTTTGCATCGTGTGCATCGGAAATATTATTCACTGTCAGCTGAGCGTGAAAAGAAAAACAGGGCTGACGTTGTGTGGCGATTATTAATACATGGCAGTTCCAAGGAAGTAAAACTGACTGGCTGCCTAGAAGACTGCTGTAATTATTACGATTGCTTATTCTGTACAGTGACTTTTTCCCTCCTTTTGTTGCCTGCAGACCTCTGTTATTTACTGTTGCTCGTTTAACATTTCATCTTAATATTGATTTCCTTTTATTGTCGTGAACATGTCGCCATATTAACTGCATGCCATGTGAATAAAGTGTCACTCATAATACAACTGCGCAAAGAAGACAGGACCACAAAAAGAGGAACACGAACACAGAGAGCAGACTTCCAACTAGTTTTATTGTGTAAGAATAAGTCTTATAAGGGTCTTTAACATTATAAAAAACAAGAAATAAACCCAAATAAACTGAGCACGAGGCAGCGGCACACAATAATGTAAGATGGTAACAATGCCACGTGTGCATTGAGCCCGATAGATAGCCCGGACGTGCCCATCCAGGAATTCGATCTCTTTCCTCGATATAGACAAAGAGGGCGTCCTGACGCAGTTGTCACCCTTTTTGGCTATGTACAAAGCCTCTTCCTCCCTTGCTTCCCTCTTCGGTTTTGTGTTTGCCTTCGATAGGAATTTTTTTCAGAAAACACGTGCAGCTAATGCTTTCCCAGCTTTTGTAGTGTAGGGGAACATTACTGCCCGTGACGGTGCGCATGGATCGCTTATGTTCTGGAGCGCGCTCAATAAAACAGCGGCCAGTTTGGCCTATATGTAGGACAGGCCGCACGACAGAGGGATATATTCAGAGTCCAACTTCCTCGCCGAATACTGCGAGTGCGGCGACCACCGAACAGCCGTCGAGGAGGAGAGCGTCTTGGCCGTGGAGCCAATTGAACCTGTTCAAGAGGCGACATGTGGAGTCATGGCACATTAGGCTCACAAGGGCGGCGAGGAATAGGACTCCAGGAACGCTCCCCTCCGCGTACGTGAGTGGACTGCGCCACGTGCTAACGAAGGGAGAGCGAAGGCAGCACCCCGCTGCTGCTGGCACACTTTAGTCGCCCCTGAGAAGGGACCGAGTTGATCCCGAAACGTTGGTCAGGAATAAGAATATTGGTTGGCGTCAGTTTTCGCTCAACTATCTCAAGAACCTAACCAGGTGGACTTCCGCCGAAGATGTTTTCGTTCAAATCGACGGTGGGATCTCGTAGAACTCTTCAGAAAGGCGTTTAGCAAACTCGCACCGATGGTTTATCTTGCACTGGTTGGAATCCCTTCTTTATTTGTTCAGTGGGGGGGGGGGGGGGGAAACATTTTTGAGTCTGCAGGGTGCTGAAAAAACGACACGAATGTCACACCGTCCTGCAACCTTCTTAATGTTGTGGGACAGACACTGATAATACGGCATGACAAAAGGTGATTTTCGGTCTGTGCGTTCCTGCTTTCGTTCTGTAGCTTAGAGCTTTTTAAGAGGGCTTTCGCATGAATCGCGAATTAGGAGGCGCAGGTACCCAACACAGAGCAGACGACTTGACAGTGAAAACTTGAAGAAACCGCGTGTGCATAGGACTTCTGTGGGGCAGAGAGGCAACCAGACATGATAATGCCACGTTTACAAGCTTGGAATGTGCTCTCTTGTAAGGTAAGAGACATTTCTTGTACCTAGGATTACGCCACCAACAAACGTGGGTACCGGTGAACTGTAGTTTAAGATCTAAAAACTGAATGTAGTTTTACCTTGTCAATTCACAGGTAAAAATTGAAAGCTTGCCCTCTGAGGAGAAGGTGTTACGGATATTATTAACAGTATTGTCAAGGCCATTGGTAAAAGATGTATTTAAATCACTAAAAAGTCGTCTACATAGCGCTACACACGCAGCACTGGAAACTTAAACAGGTCTTTTGGCTAAGCGTCTATCCAAAGAGGCCATGAAATTGTCACAAAGTACCGGAGGGACGGAAGAACCAATACAAATACCGGATTTCTGAGCAAAAAACTGCCCGTCGTGATAAGTGGCTGTAGACCTTAGGTAAAATTGCAATATCTCCAAAAAATGCTCCGTACTAATGCCAGCTGTATTTTGAAAAGTTACTTCGCCATGTTCATCGGTGCTTTCCCTGATAGCCTTAAACAGACCCTCGGGGGGAATTGAATAAAAAAAACTGTTCCGTTCCTTTTATAGTGTTTATTCCATTGTCCAGGTACGTCCACGTGGTTATTTCCCGGTTCGCATCGCTGCGGTGCCAGACATCTGTTATGTTCGTCAAATGTTTAGGGGAATCCCCCAAGGTGGAGTAGATTTGTAATAAGGGAGTAATTACTCATTGACATCCACCCAAGCGCAGCCATACGGCTACAAAGGAAAGCTATAAGCTTTGTAGCCGTATGGCTGCGCTTAGGTGGATGTCAATAAGTAATTACTCCCTTATTACAAATCTACTCCACCTTGGGGGATTCCCCTAAACATTTGACCAACACTGTTCCCACTTCGAGTTATTGATCAATTCGCTCTCGCCCTACCATAAGCTTGCCGTCCCGGTTAGCTCCGTTGGTAGAGCGACTGCTCCGGTGAAGCGGTGGTCCTGGGTTCGAACCCCGGACCAGGGCGAATTTGTCTTTAACTGCGAAGTTGCTGAGAAAGCTGTATAGCTTTCCTTTGTAGCCGTAAGGCTGCGCTCGGGTGGATGTCAATGAGTAATTACTCCCTTATTACTTATCTGTTATGTTCGCAGGACGAAACCAAGACATTCTTAAATGCTCCGGTTCATGCATATACACTTCTATGGCGCTCATACCTGCTGCTGACTGGGGCACGTTTTCCTTATCTCGGGTGTTCTGCGTTTGGTTTAAATTTATCGCGATTGAATTCAGCGACCATTTCAAACACGCAAAGTTTATAAACAGAGAGTCTTCGTGTGCCTGATGTTTGTTATCCTGTAATTTCGTGTGAATAGAGCCGGCACGCAGAATAAGTTCTAAGAACTCCATTTTCGCAAGCTGAAATCTAAAGATCCTTTCAAGGTGAGCAGTTAGGACTAAGATATTTAATCGCGACGCCAAGACTAGCGTGGGGACAGCATAGGGTTCTTGGTGGGTACTGAAGAATTGTTCTTTGCAGTGCCATACGATGAACCCCTTCATTCAGTTAGTGAGAGCACTGACGTGTAGAAGTGCAGCCTCTCAGACCGGTTGTGGTAGGTAAGTTGAGGCTATCTTGGAATTACGTGTTTTCTATGAACTATACCAACATTAGCTTTCAGCCTAAATAGTATGTCAAATATGGGACATTTGTATCGGTTCTTGTGTAGCACCTTTCTTGGGTGAAATCTTCTTGACAAAATTTAACAGCGAGGTTACTCAGAATGTCAGAAATTATTGTGTGGTTCATGTTTTAGTCTGATATACTTTTTTCTGGTCCTTTTACAACTAAGGAAAGACAGTGTTGCTATTACTGTTCTGACGGTACTAAAGTGGTTTTTTCGCTCTTTCCAAGTCCTAGAATATTACCTTGGAATTCATGCATAATGACTTGTTACAGTTTATATATTTAAGAATGTCTTTTAACATGACACGCTAAAAATGTTGGGCCTACAGGCCACGCTGTAACAAACGTCCTTTAGCATTTTTCTTGACAGAAGAGTGGCACTGCTTCTTGGTGGCCTAGATCGACGTTTCCAAGTCGCTTTCACACAAAGTTTAATCGAGTTTTGGCCTTCAGAAATGCTGGCTATCCTGCTTTGGTGCTATGGTGCTACGCTCGAGCGGTTATGAGAACATGCTGATTTTTTTTCATACAGCCAACTCTAGGAACCTGCCTGAGCACTACATGCCGGAAATGTTGCCCGGTTTTTGAAGAACTAAACTTCTTGGTCTTTATAAGTTACCACTCAGCCACGGAAATTCTTAGACGTCATTCATTCATAAGATTGGAGCTGATAAGTGCGTCAGTGGCGCAACGGTTTTTCTGCTCCGAAGAGAATCTGTTGCTCAATGCTAAGTAACATCTTTGGCTTCACTGTTATAAGGTGGCAGCCTTCCCTCTTTTTCTAAGTTATTACGATCGTTTTTTAGCCCAAAATATCTCGGTTCAGTATACCTTGGTCCAAAGATCTGCTTTTATTATTTCAGTTATCTCCCCGCCTGTTGAATCGATAGATAGCTAGGCATGCGCATTAGCTTCCTCGAGCTTGCATTTTCGGTTCCTGTTGTTTTAGTCGTAAGTTAGCGGTCGTCCTGTGTGCCTTTCTTGACCTTGTTGACCTTTCTTGACCTTGAGTGCATTCGAAATGCACTCGGCGCATGCGGCAAGATAAGGTACCGCCCATGCCTATCTGTGAAACGTTGCCGGAATAAAACAGAGATTAGCTATTTCGTTGCCATCGATGCTACATACTACTGCCCAGTACATACTTAGCGTGTGGCTAGCCGTCCACTGTTCAGCGCATCAAGGGCATGCATGTTAAGCGCTTTGGCTTTTAACGCGGGCACAAGACGAGGTGTCTAGTGATGGGCACAACGAGATGCGTCAAAAGAACGGGTCAACTACGTAGTCAACAAAACGAAGGAACGCCAAGCCGGAGTTATTTTATCGTTAATCAAGGTGCCGGTTGCTACACGAGGAACAGGTATCAACAGCGTGCGAAAATGGGCCGCTGAGAGAAAAGTCAATTCGTGGCGCCTGAAAAAACTCGGGGACTTTATCTGCTCACTACTAACGCCACTGGGTCCCAACATGCATATCTCGTACCATGCCCTCGACACAATCTTGTGCCTGTGCCTGGTGTTCGCTTTTCTGGCAATCTGCACGAACGGATGTGGAATATGCTTTGTTTCAGGGACCGCTGCACATGGATCGACCGTTGTGAGCGTGGGCTGGTTTCACAAATATTCCTGTTTGTTTGTTTTTGTAAGGGCATATTTTTCTTTTACTGTGCTTTGTGTTTTCAAGGATTCTTCACTGTTTCCCGGTCCGACTCGTGTCATGAGAGGATATGTGAGCACTGTGATGGCATCAGGCAGCCATGACGCTCTTGGTGGCACAAGCTGTACGAGAGAACAAAACGTTGGTATGGATGCGGGTGTGCTAAGAGCTGGTTTGCAAAACGCCCGAGCACATCATGTGTTCACTTCAGGTATCCGCCATGTACATCGTATACAGAGGCGCCCCTAAAAGCAGTCTGGCGGCTGCTTTCGAAAGTCTGCTCAGAAAAGAGTGGTCGACTTTGGTATTGGACTATAAAGAAGCCGAAATTTTTGACTGAAGATTTTTTTTTCCAATCTCCTGCCGCATGCTTCTGTTGTAGTAGCAACAAGGTATAAACGCTTTACCATTTTCATAATGTTGCTGCCATTTAAGAAAATATAATTCATTGAATGCGATGAGACAAACCAGAGCGCCTACCGTTCCGAGTCAAGTGATGAAAACGGTTTAAGAACGCCTGCTTGACTTTCAGTGCATGAGCCGGCGACAAATGCATCCAATACTAGCCGTCTGTTCCTTCACCGCTCATGGGGCGTCGTCGGCAAAGGGACGGAGGGAAAGCAGCGCTATCTTAGTGGCTCCCCTACCCTCAAGACTCCCAAAAGAACCATAAATTCTCTCTGCAGGAGCAACGCCGTAGCGTACTCTTTCTGTAGCAGCCATAGGAAAGTATAAGCAGAATAACCCAGCGCGAAAGAACAAGGACACGAAAGAGGACATACCACAAAGGACGGGCTCTGTCCTGTGCCGCGTCTTCTTTTGCGCCCTCGCTCCTTCGAGCTGGGTTAATTAGTTAACAAAAAGGAACCAACTATCCGAGTCAAATATCCGGATTGAACGTAGCGAGCACTCGAAGGACTTTGTTTTTCAACACAGAGCTACCTTGGAGTCTGATCACTATCACTGTCACCAACAATGAATCCTTCCGAGGGCCATCGACCTCCGTTTTGGGCCAGGCCGCAGCTAACGAGCAACTGCAAGCCCGAGGTGTCTCTGTTGCAACCCTAGCGTGCAACAATACAAACAGCGCCGAAATAGGCTCCATCTCGGCTACTATTACCAGGGTAATCAATGGTTAGACGAAAACTCGTCTGGTCAGGCACTGAATTAAAGGGAAAAAAAACACGGTCACTGCAAACACGGTCAAACACGGATTCTGGTACGGGCTACTTGGTCACGGAGCCAGACAAGGAATCGTCGCGACTTATATACGCAACACGATTCCTTGTCCCACTCAGTGATCAAGGAAGCCGTAAGAAGCTCCGAAACGTCTAGAAGTTCTTGACTTGGCCAGTGACCGTGTTCTTTTTCCTTCATTACCAGGGTGCAGGATGAAGGCACTAAAGTGTTATGCGTGGATCGGCGTCTTTGATGTCCATCGTCATGAGGGAAGAAAACGCGACCCTCATTAACCGCGGCAACTCCCGCTCGCCGCCCATTGAGCGGTGCACAGAAAACTGAGATAACCACTGCAATTTTAGTCTAAAAATGACCACTGCGATTGCGCCATTCGATAGTTGGCATATCAAAAGCAGCTACTGTTCATTGCTACTTGCATATGAGAACTTAACTGACACTACACTTCGAGCACAGAATAAACCTCGTCAAAGTGCTCCAAAGTGAGCCGTAGTCGAGCGCGGCTCATTCCTTCTGCTGCGGAAAAACGATGCTCTGCATACTTTGCACTAGTCTTCACTTGTAGGCGTTGTGTCCTCCGTGGTCTCAAAAGGTCGCCATAAGCACCAGCAACGACTCTGTGAAGTTTTAGCGTGCCTAATGTTGGCCTTGTATTAATGAGACCGCGATAAGATTCCAGCCCCCCCCCACACCAGACATTGCCTTAGAGGAAACAGTATGAAGTTCTTGATAGTCTGCCTCAAGCTCAAGGCCACAGAGGTAAAAAAGGTGCACTTCTCACAGAGCCATTTCATAACGTGTTCACTAAACTAATCTAGCAAGCTTAGTTTCTCAGTAGCCCGAAGCCTCCATAACCTAATTGTTTTCATCATAAATCGTACCTCGCACAGAGCTATTTCATAACATGGTTCACTAAAGTAATGTAGCAAACTTAGTTGCTGGATTACCAAAGCTTGTTTCTTTCTTTAGTAACCACAATGAGAAAAAATCTGCTTCAGTCGGTTTTGGAACGCCATTGCCGATAAATAAGAGCTAAAACGTACAGGCTTCAGTATGTAGACAAAAATTGATAACGTCAATTTTCGTTTTCGCCAAACTTTCACAAGGGCTGTAAAAAAGCTATCATAAGCTGTACGGAGGGCATGTGGCTTTGCAGTGTAGGAGTATGCATGAAGAATTTTTCACTGTGTCTAGGGAAATTCCATGCATTCAGAAAGAGGCAGTCTTGCGCTACCCGTTATATAGCTTTGCTGAGATCGTGTGTTTAGCTAAAAATTATTACATACTGCCACCAAGGCACGTTCACATATAGTTACGCAAAGCAAAGCTGGTGAACAAATTAAGCTCAATATCGAAAAGTAAAACTAATACTTACGGAACGAGGTAGTCGCCAGCGCGCTCAAAGCTACGTATTGTGGGTGTCGAGAAGTATCTGTAGTAAGGGAAATGGGCCACCAGCTTGTCCATGTCTGAAAACAGGGTGCACACCCCGTGCTTGATCCTCGCCGCATCAGAGTCCGGGGGCAGCGGGTTTTCCAGCAGTCCCAGCCGCTTGTCCAGAGAGACCAGCATCACCGCTGAAGGAAAAGATGAGGCCGCCATCAGGAAACATAAGACAACATGGAAACTGAATTAGCGCTTGCATAATTTTACAGGGCAACTTTTCTCTGGCATGCAAAACACTTTTTTAACACTATGTGGGTGCCAACCTTGAGTGTTGAAACATTGACTTGGGCCCTAATCCGCGCACTCTGACGTCATAACCATTTCGACCAACCGAAAAGCGTGACACTTCTGCTGACAACCTTCTGCGGACAACAATGAGGCATTAAAGGCTTTCGCTTTAAAATAAAAACTGAAGGAACTGCATGAAATAGCCAGAAGCAAATGTCCCCTTACTAGGCACCCACGATAGGCGGCTCACCGGAAACAATTCTTTTCACGTTGAGCATTCCGGTAGTTCTATCCAATTAATATCGGCTTGCGTAGCGGCGATTCCTTTGGACAGCAGTACGGAAGAGGTACGATGGTTTCCAGCCCTCACAAAATTAAAAACAATAAAGAAAAATTAATGCTATAATCTGTGCAACTCCTAGATTATTCCACTGCAGGGATGCATGCGGGCTGACCAATTTTCAGAAGGGTATATGCTTGGGCTTGTTGGTTCATATTTGAAACGTAAAAAACGTAGCGCAAAGAGACGAGGACACAGAAAGAACGACAAAACACGGCACTAACTTCCAACAATGGTTTATTTCAGAAAGAAAAGTGGTTTTATATCGACATCACGACCAACACGCCATCAACCCATGTGCTAGCAAAGCGTATCAGCCAGAGCTCGCATATCTGGCTGATACGCTTTGCTAGCACATGGTTTGATGGCGTGTTGGTCGTGATGTCGATACACAACTACTTTTCTTTCTGAAATAAACCATTGTTGGAAGTTAGCGCCGTGTGTTGTCGTTCTTTCTGTGTCCTCGTCTCTTTGCGCTACGTTTTTATGCGAAACATACTACTTTAGCTACCACTTCAGCCCTTCACCGTGGTTATGCGCCTCCAAATCACGTGATACATGACGTCACACCACGTGACACGATGACGTCACGACAGTAGAGAAACGGGGGCCCACCTCGCGCCGTCGCTGTGGTTGTGCGCCTCCAAATTACGTGACACGATGATGCCACACCACGTGACACGATGACGTCACGACAGTGGAGAAACGGGTGGCCACCTAGCGCCGTCGCTGTGGTTGTGCGCCTCCAAATCACGTGATACATGACGTCACACCACGTGACACGATGACGTCACGACAGCGAAGAAACGGGGGCCCACCTCGCGCCGTCGCTGTGGTTGTGCGCCTCCAAATTACGCGACACGATGATGCTTCGCATTCTCCAGGCTTAACCAAGTTAAGCCTCAGCCATTTTTTACGTGACCAATTTTATTCAGGAAACTTATTTTTAGTCACGCGTGTGCTCTGTGCTGTCCCTCAGGACAGCCAGTAACGGCCTGTGGTAACTGAAGAATGATGCATACTCCCGACATAGCGGATTTTCGCCACCTCGTGAACAAGTGGCGCCGTCTGGCGCAACCACTGCGATTCTTGTTTAAACGGCGGTGTACTGCACGGCAGCGGCAATCCTTGGCACCGGGGCGCACACGCAAGGAACTCTTTTAGGCAAACAATCTTCTGCCTTCGCATTGTCGTTATTGTAGGCAGTAATTAAAAAAAACGTTCGCTGTTAGCCCTGCTTCACTTGACGATATTTGAAGTAATAGTTACAACAACAACACACAGGAACATTTGAAACTCCTCTGAGCCTCACTAGGGCACCTATGGATGTCGTGTAGCCTTGGTGTTTTGGCGCATGTGGGCACCAATTGCATTGCTGTCCACATGCGCCAGAACACTTGAACATATTATATTCAAACATATTTCGGTCTTTCTGAATGACAACAACATAATTGATTCCAGGCAGCATGGGTTTCGAAAGGGATTATCTACAACAACGCAGGTTCTCAAACCATTCACGAATTCGCAGCAATTTTAGACAAGCAGGGTCAAATTGATATGATATTAATAGATTTCGAAAAGGAATTTGACCGCGTGTCTCATTCTAAACTACTTTTAAAGCTACAGCCAATATTTAAAAATGATCTGCTGCTTGCATGGATTTCTGCATATTTGTCATCACGGCGACAGAGTGTGTTTATTGATGGTGTGCGCTCTGACTCAGCACCGGTACAGTCGGGCATTCCACAGGGATCCGTCCTTGGGCCCCTTTTCTTTCTTATCTTCGTCAATGACATAATACAAGTAGTGAACGTGAAAATAAGGTTATTTGCAGATGACTGCATACTATATCAAGAAATCAATAACTGCAGTGACCAGGTTTGTTTGAATTCATCATTGGCCAGCGTGGAAGCATGGTGCGCCACATGGCAAATGACTATGAGTGCAAAGAAAACGGTCGCTATGTCAGTCACGCGAAAACGAAACCCTTTAAAATTTTCTTACAGCATTGGCGGTAATATTCTGTCTACAGTCAGCAGCTACAAATACTTGGGTCTCGTAATTACATCTGACCTCAGATGGAACGAGCATATATCATATATTTCAAAAAAATCAATGCGCAAGCTTGGCTACTTGAGGAGGTCGCTTCGACAATCAACACAAGAAATCCGTCTTTTAGTGTACAAAACGTACATTACACCAATTCTTGAGTACGCCTCAGTAGTATGGGACCCGTATACCCAGAAAAACATAACACAGTTAGAAAGCATTCAAAGAAAATCGGTTAGATTTATATTCAACTGTTATAGCTGGCAAGTATCTCCGACGGTTCTTCTAAACAATGCAAACTTAGAGCCATTAAAATTGAGACAGTATAGGGACAGACTGAAATATATGTACCTACTATATCATGATATGCTGGGAATAGATAAGGATGTGTACATTAATTCAGTTTCTAAGCGCCCAACACGATCTAATCATTACAAAAAATTAAAAGAATTTTCTTGCAGGACTAACGTGTTTAAAAACTCGTTTTTTCCAGGGACAGTAAGTGAGTGGAATGCGCTCACCTCGAGTACAGTGGAATGCCCGACGGTCCAGTCATTCTGCGGCATGCTTAAAAGTATTGAAGCAAAATAGAATTACCATCGTGTCGTTATGCGCAATGCCTTGAGTGCCTCATATGCATGATTGTTTTCATTGTTTGTACATTTCGTTTCTTGCTCAAGTGACTGAGCATGCGTGGTTGTGCCATGCTGCTGTGTTGGTTGGTTGGTTTATGGGGTTTAGCGTCCCAAAGCGACTAAGGCTATGAGAGACGCCGTAGTGGAGGGCTCCGGAAATTTCGACCACCTGGGGTTCTTTAACGTGCACTGACATCGCACAGTACACGGGCCTCGAATTTCTCCTCCAAAGAAATTCAACCGCCGCGGCCGGGATCGAACCCGCGTCTTTCGGGCCAGCAGCCGAGCACCATAGCCACTGAGCCACCGCGGCGGCCCCCCATGCTGCTGTGTACACGCCTTGTTGTTTTTGTCGCGCTTTACTTTTCGTTACTATTATTACTGCTGGATTTCGTCTCTTCTTCTCACTTAAATTCTTGCGTTTTTTTTTTTGGTTTTTTTGGGTGTTGTTATGTTAGTTTTCTGATGTATTATTGATATGCCCACTCCTTCCTAAGTCCTCAAACTGAGGCCGGCAGTATCCTGTAAATAAATAAATAAACTGTGAGGGGCACTGGGATTTGAAAATGTAGCCCTCAAATGTATTCCTTCATCTGTTTCTTACGAAAACATACCGAACCGAAAGCGTAATTGTCTTCTGGCTAACTTGCATTCTTGGTAATGCTGCATTGCCCTTACCTTGTCAAATAAGCAACACAAGAAGCGTCGCACTTCGATTACTTCAAACAAGGTCATCCAAAGTATAATGGGCGACATCTTCAATCTGCCTAGTAGTTTTACAAGTCGTTTCCTTAATAGTGGAAAAAATGGAATGAAACTGGCAGTTCAGGGAAAAATAAATTTCGAAGCACAAAACCTGCTTTATCACAAAGAGCCTGACTCCTGCGCTTCCGTGCTGTGCCTTTTACCAGTTTTTATTTGCATTGAGTTAAAATATGTTGTCTGTAGATAGATGCGAAACTTAAGACCGAATCATTGAATGCCGCAGAGTGAGCGCAGCTATTAATCCGAAATCATTGCTCATCGATAACGAAACCAAATGTTCGGAAAAATTAGAGTCCAAGGACGCACATGAGGCGAAGAAAAATAAATTTTCTTCCGAAGGTGTGTGGAACTGAAACCATGACTTTCAGATTGCGAAGCGAACGCGCAACACATAGGCCGAAAAAACTATTGTTTTCTTTATTGCCTTCACAAAACAAAATACAGGTTGTACGAATCGGAAAGATGATCCGGTTTACAGACGACTGGTCTCACTGCAAATGATTCAAGGTTGTCCCTTTCTGCAGTGCACTTATCCACTCCGGTGCGCATGTCTGAGTTTTCGAAACCTATACGATTCGCGCAGCGTGGTGACGAGTAGCGTCCGGCTCGAAATAAATAGGCCACAAAGCCGCGTTGCTTCTCGGTGAACAAACGTAAACCTAATACGAGGTCTGTTAGAAAAGTATCCAACCTTATTTTTTTTGCGAACACCTGATGAATAGAAAACAAGCGCGCTTGCACCAGCAGACCTTGAACCGTCGTGCGCATGCACGAATTTTTTCCCGCCTGCCGATAGCGTCAGTCGCTGGGAGGGAGCGTTTGAGTGAGGTAGTGGGTAGTGCTCTCGTCGGTTTTTTAGTGCAAGCAAAATGGCGGTGCGACAGGAGCAGCGCTAATGCATCAAATTATGCCAGAAACGGGGCGACAGCCAAGTGGAAACCATTCGGAATATTTAGACGGTTTTCGGTGATGATGCTTAGAGCAGCACACAAATTAAGCAATAGTACAACTGGTTTAAAGATGGCCGCACATCGGAGGAGAGCGAGCCACGCTCCGGTCGGCCATCAACATGCCGAAATGGCCAGGTCATTGCCGAAGTGAACGCTCTGGTGATACGGGACCGTCGTGCGACTATTCGAGAAATTGCGGAAGAGGTGGACATCAGTAGTTTTTCTGCACATTCCATTATCACCGAAGATTTGGCCATGAAGAGAGTTGCGGCGAAATTCGCGCCGAAGCTGCTCACGGTGCAGCAAAAGTAGCTTCGCGTTGAAGTCTCACAGGACACGCTGGATTCCACAAACAGTGACCCCGACTTCATCAACACCATAGTCACTGAAGACGAGTCTTGGGTGTACGGGTACGACCCGGAAACCAGATCCCAGTCGTCACAGTAGAAGCATTCCACGTCCCCAAGACCAAAGAAGGCCTGCCAAATGCTCAGCAACGTCAAATTGATGCTGACTGCTTTCTTGGACTCTCGCTGTGTGGCACACCACGAGTACGCACGCACCAGGATCAAACAATGACTAAAGAGTACTACAGGGATGTCCTCCGTCGCACGTGATGCTGTGCGGCGCAAGAGACCGGAGTTGTGGTCAACAGGAAATTGGCGCATTTATCACGACAATGCTCCTGAACATTCTTCGCACTTGATTAAGACTTTTTTGGCGGAAAACCAGACCCCTGCAGTTCAACAGGCTTCTTACTCTCTTGATATGGCCCCCTGCGACTTCTGGTTGTTTCCCAAAATCAAGAGGTCATTGAAAGGAGCGCGATTTCAGACAAGAGAGGACATTATGGCTGCAACGACAGCTGAGCTAAACTCCATTCCGAAAAAGGCCTTTTCGGAATACTTCCAACAGTGGCAGCACATCTGGGAGAAGTGTGTTGAGTCCCAAGGAGACAACTTTGAAGGTAATTAGGTTTTAAACGCTCCAGTTATGCCATTTTTTTTTTCTTCGGCCAAAGGTCGGATACTTTTCTAACAGACCTCGTTTGTGCGATGCCTTACAACGCTATGCTAATCAGTATGTGTGTCATTAGGAAGGCAAGAAAGAAAAAATAAAAATGGAAACAAACGAAACGGAAATAAAAAATAGAAAAAAAAACAAATGCATTCGCGTTCAAAGCACGCTAAGTACTCTTGAGTGCCTTCAGTAATTTTCTTCTCTGAATCTAAACTTCATTATTTTTTTGCGTTTTTTAACAAAGTTTACGCACTGAAAGTATTTTATACACCATTAAACACCTACACCTTCAACACCACTCAGTTATGTTGACTCGCCTAGTGCGCTTCCCTCCATCGTTTCGTTTTTTAACTTCACAGCATTTATCTGGAATGCCGGCTATAGTTCCTTCTAATCTGCTGAGGCGCCACTGAAAGCCTCCCGCTAGAAACAGAGTCGGGAGTTTTCCTGGCTTCCACATCGCCGCGTATGTGGTTTGACTGTGTGCGCGCGCTCTATTTAGTTTGGTTTATGGGGTTTAACGTCCCAAAGCGACTAAGGCTATGAGAGACGCCGTAGTGGAGGGCTCCGGAAATTTCGACCACCTGGGGTTCTTTAACGTGCACTGACATCGCACAGTACACGGGCCTCTAGAATTTCTCCTCCAAAGAAATTCAGCCGCCGCGGCCGGGATCGAACCCGCGTCTTTTGGGTCAGCAGCCGAGCACCATAACCGCTGAGCCACCGCGGCGGCGCAAATCGACATTGAATTCACAGCCGATGCTAAATTAGATGGGGTGCTGCCGCCCTAAAGATTAGCGCCTCTACCAAAAGAACACAGCGGTCGTTCATCTTCATCGTCATTTGCCCGTACTATCGCTATCTCTGATGTCATGTCAACTAGCCCGTAGCATTTGGAGCACCTTTGGGTGTCGTCAGCATGACTGATGCTTGAAGCAGCTTTCGTCGAGTGCGATTGCTTCCTTACGCTCCGTCCCTCTCTCTTATCGATATTTATGGTTTGTTGCCACAACACAGTGTAAAGAGCACTCTAACATGAGTGCAGCATACGACAGAAATTTAAATGGCGGTTGAAGTTACCCTCACAAACAGTTTTAATGTTGTGAGATGTCTAGGACACCCAGGTTTTATCGCCAGTGCTTACGCTATCACTGAAAAATCCGTGTGCTCACATTACTTTTTCCCAATGTCTCAACTCGCATATAATGCATCGTAAGCCGAGCTTTGACTCAAAAATAAAGAAGCCCTTCATTTCATCAGGTTTTATTGCAGACTTTTTAATGCATTTGGCTTGTTGACAATAACTCAAGCTGATTAGCGCACATTTCGTTCATATCCAGCTTTAAGTCATCATAATCATCATCAGCCTGACTACGCCCACTGCAGAGCAAAGGCCTCTCTCATGACTCTCCAATTAACGCTGTCCTTCGACAGTTGCGGCCACCGTATTCCCGCAAATTTGTTAATCTCATCCGCCCACCTAACCTTCTGCCGCCCCCTGCTGCGCTTGCCTTGTCTTGGAATCCACTCCGTTACCCTTAAGGACCAGCGGTTATCTTGCCTTCGCATTACATGCCCTGCCCAAGCCAACTTATTCCTTTTGACTTCGACTGGGATGTCACTAACCCGTGTTTGTTCCCTCACCCACTTTCTTCTACGAGCAGCTTTCTTCTACGAGCAGTGCAGCAAATTCTTTCGTGACGCCAGCTACTCTGCCTGTTGAAATGCAGCTGTCTGAACACTTCATCACATACGTCCTTAGGAAGATTCAGACCTTACATGAGGCAAATACTCTAATTGATCGCGATTATCTTTCTCCACGCACGCCCAACTGCATACAAACAGCTTCGGGCGAGAAGAACAGATTCGGGCGAGAAGAACGGGCGTTGATAGTGGACGACAAGCGCAGTAACCGTCGCAATGCTCGAGGTGTATAGAGCATAGTACGTACGAAGGAAATTGTAATCAAAGAACGCAAAACACTAAACCCATATTGGCGCTTTCGTGTGCTTGTTTCCCAGCACCAGCTACGTGACTAAGTTCCTTGGTATGAAGCCGCAAACCATGAAATTTTCCCTGGATGAACCGCCTGCTTAGAAAAATACAACATCCTGAATACCGAATGACTGGAACCGCTGACGTCCAGTACCTAGTGACTGTTCCGCACTACTTCGGGTATGTGGGCATCTAATGCCCACACGGTGAAAAAATAAAACGTGGCATGCTAGTAGAGGATGATGTGACCCAACATCAACAGCCTTTCTTCTGTGAGCGGCACCAGCTGACACATTGCACTAAGAACTCGCTTTTTTGTAGCCATGCTTCGCTGAAGCACCAGTGGCTACACCCTGCAAACCATCGACACTGTTCGCTATCGTCATTTACTATATCATATAGAACTGCGGTAACAAAAGCCCCCCACTTATTGCAAATTCATAAGAGATCATCATCATCGTCATTAGCCTGACTACGGCCACTGCTAGGCAAAGGCCTCTACCATGTCTCTCCAATTAACCCTGTCCTTTGACCGTATCCCCACAAAACTTCTTAAACTCCTCCGCCCCTTGCTACGCTTGCCGTCTCTTGGAATCCACTCCGTTACCCTTAAGGACAAACGGTTATCTTTCCTTCGCATTACATGCCCTGCCGAAACTCATTTCTTCCTTTTGATTTCGACTAGGATGTCATTAATCCGCGTTTGTTCCCTCACCCACTCCGCCCACTTCTGATGGCTTAACTTTACACCTACCATTTTTCTTTCCATAGCTCGCTGCGTTGTCGTTAACTTAAGCTGAACCCTCTTTGTCAGCCCCCACGTTTTTGCCCCATAATTGAGTACGGGGAAGATAAAGCTACTGTATACTTTTTTTCTTGAGGGATATTGGTAAACTGCCATTCATGCTCTGAGAGAACCTGCCATATGCGCTCCACCCCATTCTTGTTCTTCTAGTTATTTCCCTCTCATGATCCGGATCTGCGGTCACTACTTGCCCTCAGCAGACATATTCTCTTACTACTTCCAGCACCTCGCTACCAATAGCGAACTGCTGTTCCCTTGCTAGGCTGTTGAACATTACTTTGGTTTTCTGCATGTTAATCTTTAGCCCCACCATTCTGCTCTGCCTGTCTAACTCATTGATCATGCTTTGCAGTTCTTGTCCTGAGCGACTTAGCAAGGCAATGTTACCAGCCAATCGCAGATTACTTTAGTATTCTATTTTAGCTCTTATACACACTGTTCCCAATTCAGGCCTCAGAATACCTCCTGTAAACAGGCGGTGAGTAGCATTGGCGAGATCCTGTCTCCCTGCCTGACACTCTTCCTTATAAGAATTTTATTGCTGATTTCATGGAGGACTATGGTAACTGAGCAATCGTTTAAATATCGTCCAATATTTTTACATACCACTCTTCTACATACTGATTCCGCGATGTCTGCATGACCGCTGAGGTTTCCACTGAGTCAAATGCTTTCTCGTAATCAATGAATGCTGTTAGGGTTGGTTATATTCTGCGCATTTCTCTATCACCTGACTGATGGCGTGAATATGGTCTATTGTCGAGTGTCGTTTACGAAAGCCTGCCTGATCATTTGGTTGATTGAAGTATAAGGTTGTACGGACTCTATTAGTGATTACCTTAGCAAATACCTTGTAGGCAACGGATAGTGAGATCATCACTCTGCAATTCTTTAAGCCATTTACTTCTCCTTTCTTATGAGATAATATTAGCGTTCTTCCAAGCTTCTGGTTCGCCCGAGGTCACAGGGCGGCTATTTTATCTAGCACAATCTCCCCTCCATCCTTCAACAAATATGCAGTTACCTGATCTTCACCAGCTGCTTTCCCCCTTTCCCTTCCTGCTAAGACTTTCTTTACATCCTCTTTCGTTAGTGGCGAGATGTTCCATTGCTGTGCGCTGCTCTCTCGCATATTGTTACGTAGTGGTGACTGCAATCCGGAGAGCAAAGATACAGCGAAAGCGGCTTCTAAACAAATCTCTTTATTTGGGCTGACTTCAGCCCACAAAGGACTGGATCACTCGGCGGCGGCGTAGCAACAAGCGTGCTCGGCGGTCGTCCATGCTCTTGGCCGCGCTCTTTTTAAAGCTGATAGCGAACTTTCGAGATAAAGTTAGAATGTTACTATAACATTCTGGAACAACATAGAATCGGCTCCGCCTGGATGCGATCGATCGAGGTAAATCTCGGCGCGCCTTGCATCACAAAGGAAGCGATAAAGCGGCGTGCCGGCAGCTTTGAAGAATGAACAAAAAACACTACAAAGATTCGCGGCAATATATTTGTGTAGAACTATTGAGCTATTTGAACTGTCTGATCCACATTGTGAATGGCATTGCTCTCTTTGTCTCTTAACGCATAGATCTGGTTTTTCATCATCATCATCACCAGTCTCACTACTCCCACTGCAGGGCAAAAGCCTATCCCATGTCTCTCCAATTAACCCTATCATTTCCCAGTTGCGGCCACACTATCCCCGCAAACTTCTTAATCTCATCCGCCCACCTAACTTTCTGCCGCCCCCTCCTACACTTGCCTCCTCTTGGAATCCACGCCGTTACCCTTAAAGACCAGCGGTTATCTTTCCTTCGCATTACATGCCCTGCCCAAGCCCACTTCTTCCTCTTGATTTCGACTAGGATGTCATTAACCCGCGTTTGTTCCCTCACCCACTCTGCCCTCTTCCGATCTCTTAACGTTACACCTATCATATTTCTTTCCACGGCTCGCTGCGTTGTCCTTAACTTAAGCTGAACCCTCTTTGATAGCCTCCACGTTTCTGCCCCATGCCTACGCCTATTTCTTCATCGCTTTTAGAAGAAGTGGCGAGCAAAGTTTTTCATACCATGCTTTCTCATCGAGTGTCAGGGAACATGATTAAAGGGTACATTTTGCCTGTGCGTGCGACGAGGAAGCTGGCGGTCGCTGCACTCACACTCCAGGGCCCATCGCTGCATGATGACGTAGCAGTCAGGGACCTCTCCCTTCTCGTCTCTGTCGGCGGCGATCAGCTTCAGAGCGTCATCGGCGATCTCCCCCATGCTCTCAGCGTACGCCTGGACCGTCCGAGGGCGCATGGTGCAAGGCTGAACCGCTGCCCGTACTTGTCTCCAGACCTCGCCTTGCCTGCAGAGGAGGTCAGTGTCACTACGACAGGGAAATACGTCGTGGTCTCCGCAAGAGTCGGGGATGCAAACAACATTCAAGGGATCATGAAAGGAACAAGCGTTTGCTCCTATATCGAGGGATAGGCGTTGCAAGAAGGATCGCCCAGTTCCGGAGTGAACGGGCTTGGGTACTGCTGCTGACCACCATCATGGAAGAATACAAACACATCAACAGAGGAACGACGATTGCTTTCTTGAGAGAACTTCTTGCTGGGCTAGTTGGTAATTCATTGTGAAGTAAAGGCGCCAGAAACCACACACACACACACAAGACAAAATAACGGGAAAGAGCGCCACTCACAACTAGTTTATTTTGCAGAACTCAGATAAATACATACCGTTTAGACGGACTTTTCTACATTCGAGACGCCTTCGTCCTCTCCAATAGAGAGCCGTAATATTCCCCTAATAAAGATGGGATGTCTGTCTGACATCAACCCAGTCACGAACCGGAAGAAGCAAGACCAGATCCCGAGTCTTCATTCAACCTACAGCGAGTGTTTCTAGTCATCGACAACTGTTCAACAAATACAGATTGCAGAACATCGCGCTGCAACCGACAATACGCCCGACCTTTCCACGAAAACTCATTACATGCATCGCCGCAGGAGTGCGAACTACCCGGGCCCAAGTAGAACAAAATCTTCGTGACGACGTCATCAAGCCGTCGAAGAGCTCCTTGGCAGCACCGGTTGCTCTGGTAAGAAAGAAAGACGGCACATTGTGGTTCTGCATCAAATACCGGCGACTTAACAACATGACGAAGAAAGATGGCTGGTTGTTAACCCGAACAGAAGGTACGCTATACCGATTCTGTCACAGCGATTCTGTCAACTCAACGGCAGAGACTGACAGCCTTGGTCACGCTGCATTGTATTATGGTCAGTTCGGGCTTTGTTCCGTACCAGCAGTATTTTAACAAGTAAAGAACATTGGTATTGGCAGGTCTCAGGTGGCAAATCTGTCTCGTGTAGACGACGTCGTTGTCTTCGCAACGAGCTTCAACGACCACCAGCAGAGGCTAATGGAAGCAATGTATGTCGGGGGTTATTCTTGCAATAACGCTCAAAGGGCTAGAAGATGTTATCGCTTTCTAGCACCAGCGTGCCAGCCCTAGCAGTCAGAGCCGCGAACCCTCACCCGTGGTGTGGTAAGTCGCAACCACGGCGGGTTCGGGCCAGAGGGGACAAACATGAGTATTCTACTCGGATGACCGTTATTGCTCCCGAGCAATACACTACAGCAGCAACAATACAACCGTCGTAACGAGGGAGGGTTCCGCTCGCGTACAGGGGTGATAAACACAATGGAAAGAACGCACGCAAAAATGGGGGGGGGGGGGGGGAAGAAGTTCCGCTCACCTCGCGTGGCTCCTCGCTCACGGCCCGCGGCGGTCAAGTCACACGCGGTAGCCGGGCGATATGGGAAGGGCAGCGGTCTCCGTGGCAGATTTATGATCATGGCGTGTGCACGGCTCCCGCCAGAAGACCAGCGAGCCTCGGAAGAAACGCGCCTTCTCCCGGGCTGTGGAGAGGAGGTCTCTCCGTTGTAAGAGGGGAAAGAGGGAAAGTCACCGCGGCGGTGTAGCGGGGCGGCGCGAAAGGAAGCAGGGGCGGCGTGAGTGCCCTCCCTCGCAAACCTCCGGAGCGCGGCGCGCGCATAACATCGCGTGATAATTACGCGCGATCGTTAATATGGGGCAGGGGATTCATTCGTATCCCCACATCCCCCTCTCCTTAAAACTGCCCTACGGCCAAGAAGCGACCGCGTTCACCGAAGGGTGTGCCGAGTGGGGCCGGCGAAACGCCGTTTAACTTTAAAACCAATAAAGAAAAGAAAGATTCAGCTCACAGCCACCGGCGCCGTCGTCGAAGGCCGTGGACGCCAGGGCAGGAAGGCCGTGTAGACGACACCCATAGACGACCGTGGGGCCCAGGGTTGAAGCGGGTCGATGACCGCAGGTCAAGCTTAAAGGGCCACTGCCCAGGGTCCGGACATTTTTGAAAAACAAGCCCACTGCATAGATGAGGCTTCGAAGATAACCTCTGCATAATACTAGAGCCATGCGCGCCCCGAAAAGCTGCGAAAATTCAAATCAAAGCCCGCTCGTTCTTTCCTTCAACTAAAACGGCCCGCCCCACTACTCTGAACCCCGTTGACGTCATGGGGGGTTACTTTCGCTAAAGGCACTCCATTGGTGCATCGTTCTGACTAACGGGAGAAGGTTGGGCGTAGCCTTGGCGTCGCGTCGTCTGCACAACGCTTTCCACAGCGCCTTCTGTTCTGGCTCATGCCTACAAACCCGCATGAAGGAACAAAAAAAAAACTGCGGAGGGAGCGTGCGGCGATAGTCTTGAATCCTAGCCATAAAAAGTAAAAAAATAGTAAAACTGAGGGAGTTGGTTCGCACCCCCCCCCCCGCCCCCCGCAGTGATCACGTCACGAGACGCTCTGCGTACGCGCTCCCTTCTCAGTTTTTTTTCTTCTATGCAAGCCCCCCAAAACAAGGTTTTAATTACTAGTGCAGCAGAGCCTTTCCCTCGCTCGCCCACTTGACCGCTCCGCACACACACAGCTTATCCTTCGTGCATCTTGCGTACGCCTTGACACCAATAAATGACATGGGATTCGGAGCGGAGAAAAGACACAAACACACAGAACACAAACACACATGAAGAAAAGCAAACGGGCGGTTGCCGGGCCCGCACTTCCCCGTGTGTTTCGAACAGAACCGACTACCGCCCCTCCGCTCGTGAAGCGGTGGGGAGGCCTAAAAAAAATGAAAAGGTGGCTCGGTAACTGGGAATGACAAACAGATGTATGAAAGGATGCGCTCGCTAACAAGTCTAGGTGGTCGAGCCGATCGCGCCTCTCGATCGTTCAGTGTGCGCGCCCGCAGCGCCCCCCCCCCCCCCCCCCCCTCCCCTCGAACAGACCCAGCAGCAAAAACCAAGAAAAGAATTCTATTAAAGGCGGTGCCATGACGTACCCTTTGACGCACTCCACAGACACCACGCCTCCGGCTTACGTCGGAGAACGAAGGGGTGATTTTGCCTTGCCGAGCCTACTCGACGAGGAGCGGGAGAGAAAAATTTCGAGGAGGGAATGGAAGGAAAGGAGGCTCGCTCAAAGCGAGGTAGAGAGTGTCTGCTGCCCGGGGGTGGGCAGGGGCCCTTTAAGATGAATCGGCCAGGGCCGCTTTGCCGGGACGCAGGGCGGCAGGCAGGCTCAGGGCAATTACGCACCGTGTCGTCCCGTTGCACAGCGTACAGCAGGCCTCCACTCAGCTGGTTGAACCGCTCGCTCTTGGCTCGATGGCCCTCTTTTCCTTTCGTTGGGGGGTGACAAAGGCGCGCCGACCCATTTTCCCTCTGCCGCGGAGGACCTGCGAGGCGGGCCCAGCGGGGCACCAGGCTTCTCTCGTGGGCGAAGCCGCTACCGAGGGGACACGGGGAACTCCAAGGCGGCTTCTCTGCTGCAGTTTTCGCCAGGGTCGACACAGGCCGCGGTTTCTCCGAATTTTCGCTCGCTCGTCCCGCGGCCGACCGGAAGCTGTTTTTCGGCATGATTGCTCGGTGGTGACAGCGGGCTCTTGGTTTTGGAATGCGGCCGCCCTCCAAACGGCCTGACACTCGGTGTTCGAAGCAGCAACGGTCGTTGCGGCGTCCGCTGGCTCTCTTCCGGGCATGCTGTGAAGGCAGGCCTGCGGCTGCAAAGCTGTCTTTTCTTTCGAGTTACTTTCCCGATTTACACATTTTGTTTTCTTTTTTTGAGCTAGCCTAACACCGCTCGGTCTTTTCCGAAGAGAAAGCGTGTGCTTGCTCCGGAAGCCACCGTGCAAAATATGGAAGGGGTGTTCCGTTAATATTAAGCAGGAGAAATTACTCCCTGCGCGTTGGTCAGAGTTAGTTCTGCCGTAGGCGCAAATTGTAACGAGGCGCCGGGCTCTGTTGTCGAGCCTTGCCTCTCGGTGCGGCTGCCTGCTGGCGGGGGAGGGTGTTCTCCACAGGCCACTCGTTCCCTCTGTCAAAGTAGGGTTTGAGATCACAGACATGCACTGGCCCACCGGTCGGTCTTAGCGTCAAGTCCGCCAGCCTGTAGACGAGAGAGGAAAGTTTCTCTCGAACTACATATGGTCCCGTCCATTTCGGCGCCAGAGAAGCAGAAAACCGCTCACTGGCATAGCTCAGAACGCGACTGCGCCTCAGCGCCAGGTCACCCGGTTTGTAGTGAATTTCCCGGTGAGAGCGGTCATACTGCGCTTTCTGGAGGGCCCGAGCAGTGCTCAGGTTCCGGAGTGCTTTGTCCAAAGCCTCCGTCGTCCTCGCGCGCAGCCCGGTCGCAAGTCGGCGCGTGCCGACCAAGCAATCGGGTTGTTGCTGCGAACCTGTAGAGTAACTAACTTCTATCGGGTTCGGCAACTCCCTGCCAAGGTTGAGAGCGGCAGGTGTGTGCAAATGCAAGATAACCGGTGGTCCTTAATGGTAACGGAGTGGATTCCAAGTGAAGGCAAATGTAGGCAGGGGGCGGCAGAAAGTTAGGTGGGCGGATGAGATTAAGTAGTTCGCGGGAATACGGTGGCCGCACATGGCAAAGGACAAGGTTAATTGTAGAGACATGGTAGAGGCCTTTGACCTGCAGTGGGCGTATCAGTCTTATGATGATGATAAGAAAACGGCAAAGAGCATTGCCGGGGCCTTGGAGGCCGCACCGGCGAGCAAAAAGTGCAGAAACGCCCCCGTGATGAGCGCGCTGTCTACGCGGCGATCAGGCACAAGGAAAAAGAGCATTCAAAGTGAGCGGGGCACCAGGTATCGTCAGCCACCGTGCACATACCAAGAGCATTGTCTCGCACCCGATGAATATCGCTTCGTGGCGATGACGGCAGTCCAAGCCACGCGCTTCGTCATTCGTGTTAAGTCGGTGGGTAGCTGTACGTAGAGAATTACCGCTGTTCTTGACCAATTCGGGCTGCTGTTGGCGCGACGGAAATGGCGAAGCTCTCGAAGTGATTTTTCTGCCAAGCTAGTGAAGAACGACATGGGGAACCCCGCGCCTGTCAACCGTCCGACTTGCACCTGGAAGCTGGTCGGAACGCTGTGATAGCACGATCGTTGAAGTGCGTTCCTCAGCGCAGACGTAACAATGCTGCGCTTCTCTAGTTTCGAGTGCGCTGACAAAAAGGGCAGCAGGCTCTCCATGGAACGTGGCGCATATCTCTAGAGATGTAATTTGGTGTGATTCTGAGGGTGAAGAGTGAAAGCTGCGAACACACTGAAATTGAAATTTTGACTAAAGGTAACTGAGCTTCTACTTCCAGCTACCCGAGCCGCCGACAGCGGCAACATGCCGAAGAGGACGAAGCGGTGAGCGCACGCAAAATAGAAATTTCAAACATTCACTATTTTACTTCGCTTTTTTCCCGCTTTCCCCCCCCCCCCCCCCCCCCCTTGGCATTCACTACCGTACCTTGGCCAATCCCCCCGCGTGGGTATGTGCCATTTTTGTATGGTGAAGAAGAAGAAGAACGCTTGGTCCTCGGCCTCGGCCGGACGCTGCCGCCGCCGCTGTGCCGCGATCTCCACTCCGGCAGCCCTCAAATAAACGTGGCCGTGGACGCCTCTTGGGCGTCTTCCACATCGACCTCTACAGACTAATCATATTTAAAAATAATCTTGCTGGACAATATTTGTGAAGCGCCGTGCTTTTACATCCCAAGCATACCTCAGCGTTATTAGAGCATCACGCAGAGCCCTTTTAACTCGCTTCTCCTACCCGCCAGAATGTATGGTTACTGCACCCGTGCACTGCAACGCAATCAGGAGAAGGCCCTCAGCGAACGCTAAACCTTACATGTGGCTCTAAAGCGAGTGTAACGGCAAAACGCAGTCACTAGCACTCCAAATGTCATTGCCATTTCGCACCATTCCAGTTCTGACTGAAATTCTCGCTATCGCAAAGGAAGCATCCGGCCGTTTCTTTTTCATTGCAATTCTAATCTATGAATTTGTCGATTTCATGTCATTGTCTGCCTTGACCCCTGTTCATAAACTCTCTGATTGCTAACATCTGGTCCGGACATGTAACATGGAACTTGCCGCTTCCACTTGAGCCGCTATTCTTGGTCTCTGCACTAACCGAATGCCAGGTAGGAACATTTCCTGCATCAAGGCGGATAACTGAGCAAGTTGGCAAACATTAATTTGAATTATAATAATAAGAATAATAATAATAATACTCGAAACAGGCTGCCTAGTACACTAAACATATATAAGCTAACGGAAAAGCAGCTGGGGGTTCTAACGAAGAAAAAAATTATTCGACATTGTTAACTAACCCGTACTGTACGATTTGATTGTATTTTTTAACTAATGCACTGATTCACTGCTTTTGCACTTATCTTGTTCTGTATAATTTTTTCAATATGAAATGGTTGTTCCTTGTTATCCTTCCCATCATATATATTTACTGTACTTCCGAACTGTCGTGCTTGCGGCCATGTTGTCAGGGGAGACGGGGCCAGTCAGCTGCCCTTGACGCGGCTTTTATCCCATCACCCTCGCCACACCTCGTACATGCCCTGTACTTGTTGTGAGAAAGAAACCGAAACGGAAACTGAAACAAGCGCTACACGCATTCCCCCTTACGTGTTCCCTCTTACGTGTGCCCCCTTTGTGTCTGTGTTTGCAGCGCTTTTGTTATCGACAAAACAGTTCCCACGTCTTACGCATTCAGGATGCCAGCGTTGGCAAAGTATTCCGGCCTGTTTATGTGGTACAGCTTGAATGGCAGCGCCCCCATGCGGTAGGGCGTCCGTCCTTCCTCCTGGAACAGCGTCCGGATGTCGTCGGCGCTGAACAGGTGCACCACAACTCTCCGACCGGGCAGCTGCTCGCCAACCACGGGCCCGTAGCGCTTGTACATATCCCACGCTGCTTCGTTCAGCTTGCGGATGTTGTATCTGCCTGCAGAAAAAATAACCCAACGTGACGGCGCTAACCTTTAACTGCGGTCCGGAGAGAAACACAGCGATCAGTTTTTCAAGCAATGATTTTCTTAGCGCATAACTGATCCTCAAGATTATCACTCGTATAATACTTAAAAGGCGCCTTGAGGAAGAACTGAAGTTTGTCTCATTTGATATATTGCCGTCTTGTGATGAAAAAGACGCAACTTTACCGAAAAACAAAGCTTTTATAGGCTCGGAAAAAAAAGTACAAGTATCGCCACCACCTGCAGCTTTCGAAAGCGAACAGCGGGCTTGTCAATAGAGTATATTGTGCCCGAACGTCTGATGGCGGGCCACATCAACATTGATTTTCAAACCGTGAGCACGCAGTCATTCATGTGTTGGAGCCAAGTTTCCGTAGATGCTATTCACCCAATCTTCTCAGCAGTACTTGCTGTTTGACAAACTCCAACGTAGCCCGAAGAGTTATGCAATCGATTATTGCTAAGAACAAAAATTGAATGAAGTTTACCTCACTTCCCTCTTAGTACGCTATATTCTACTTGTTTTAGTCACAATAATAAAATGTATTTCTTGCATTTTACAGTCCTCATTTCAACTTGTACTGAATTCTCTATCTATAAAAGGAAGAAAAGCCGCTGTATCGCTCTGCATTATACAGTGTTTTAGCCCGCCGTGGTGGCTAAGTGGTTATGGCGCTCGGCTACTGACACGAAAGACGCAGGTTCGATCCCGGCCGCGATCTTCAAATTTCGATGCAGGCAAAATTCTCGAGGCCCATGTGCTGTGCGATGTCAGTGCACGTTAAAGAACCCCAGGTGGTCGAAATTTCCGGAGCCCTTCACTACGGCGTGTCTCATAGCCTGAGCCAAATCAAATACACAGTGTTTTGATATCTGCAATTTTCTTTGGCCACCGATTTTTCGTCATATGATGGAATGTCCACGGTGATGTAGGGGCGTTTGCTTTCCTAAATGGCGTCAGAGCCCCAGAGCATAAGCCCCGCGAGCCTCCACTTGCCTTTTCAGTGACTGGGACTTAAAACCGTAGTGTTCATGGGAACCAGAAGCGATAATTATACTTAAGAAAAACCAGCCAAAAAGACGGGGACAAAGGAGAGACGAGGCACACACAACGACTTAAGTATAATGTACCAACTAACCCAGATTTCAACTCTTCTGCAGAAGCGATAACCTTGCCCTGGATGGTCTCTCGGGACCAGCTACAGCCCTCCGAGAGGCGCGAGACCAATACTGGTAAATATCTGCACCGGCAACGCGGTCTTCACCGAGGAATTGATGAATTCCCAATCACCAAGGCTGTGAAGCCAGACGATATGGTCTCTCGAGTACTGTTCACTGCTTACTTACAGAAGGTATTCAGCTACCTTCTTTGAGTACAGTTGATGATGAGGGTTAACAGTGAAGAGCTTAGAAATCACCAATTTGCTCATGACATTACCTTGGTAACTCAGGGGATGAATTCCAAATAATGATCGATGAGCAAGACAGGCAAAAAAATGGCGGGTCTAAATATTATTATGAAGAAATGTGAAGCAATGTTCAGTTGTCTCGGAAGGGCGCTGCAGCTTACGACGGGTGCAATTCATTGGAAGTTGTCTGAGAAGTAGTCAATTTAGGGCAGCTAGTGACCGCTGACTCGGACCAGGAGACTAAAATCGCTAAAACAATGAGATGGACCGCATTTGGTAGGCACTCTCAGCTCACGAATAGCACCTTACCAGTATCCCCCAAGAAGAAAATATAGAACAGCTGTATCTGTTCAGAACCCGGCTATTGGCCCAAAATATTGAAGTTCATGTAAAGGACTGAAATTCAGCTGAACACTGTGTGGCGTAATATGAAAAGGGAAAATGACAAAAGTAGAGCAGCATGGGCTAGGGAACAAACGCCAGTTAATGATACTCTAACGATAATCAGTAAGATTAAACGGTCATAGGTAGGGCGTGTCATGAGAAGGCAACATAACGGATGCTTCCTTGGTGCAACGCAATGGATTTCATGGAAAGGCAAGCATAGCAGATGGTGGCAGAGAGTTAGATGGGCGGATGAGATTAGGAAGCTTGCGGAGATATAGTGGCCGCCGCTTACAAATGAAAGGATTCATTGGAGGCATATGGGAGAGGCCCTTGTCCTGCAGTGCTTATGATGATAAGAAATGATATTCTTGCTCATAGTAAAGAAATTGGGCGTCGGCAAGGTAACTCACATGAAGCACGGGCAAGAGATTGTCAGTGAGAACAACGGCGTAGATGACAAGCAAAAGCAAATGTTACAACCTCAGACAAGAGGTTCAGATTAGGAACCTTGCGGGTAGGGGGTAACGGCGGCGGCGTAGCGCTGGTTAATCGGAGACCATAGAGGAATAGGCTGCTGCCCTGCAATAGAAATTTGGTAAAAATAGAAATAGATAGCGGTTCAATCCCGGCCGCGGTGGTCGCATTTCGACGCAGGATTATGTACTGGAAAATCAGTTTCTTCTCACTGGGAGGCGCCATTATCAGTGTGCGATGCACTTGAAGACGACAAGGAAGATGGATAAGACTGAGGATATCATCATCTCAGGCACTCCGCTTACTCATATGCTTGATTCCGCCCCACGTGTATTCGTTACGGTCGTTCTGGGTGCCTGGGCACAGAGGAATTTATTTGAATGAGGTTGCTGATACCCTGGCGAAGGCATCTCTTCAAGGCCTAGTCGTATCTCTGCTTCCGCCCAGCGCATGTATTACCGCGGCCAGGTTTCACAGGTATTCTCTTGAAAGAATTCGTAGCAACAGCACTGACCTCCTCTCCCGAATTCCGGCATCTCCTTTACCCGTGGTGCAGTAAAGGATGGCGATCACGCAAGCTTGAGGATTCCTTCACGCGTCTACGTTGTCGCGTGCCTCACTTAAACTTCTACCTTCATAGATCTGGTCCGGCGGTCTTCCCATTGTGCGCGCTCTGCGGCAAACCCGAAACGGTAGATTATTTCTGGTTGACCTGCCGCCGTATCTCCTCTTTACGGAGTCGCCTGCTAGAGCATCCGTTACGACAGCTCGGTCTAAGTCTGTAAGCTGGGGTTGTTCTGGCTCTTGGTGCTTCCTCCCTTGGGCACAGTAACTGGAATGGGCTCTCTGCCATTCAAACTTTTCTTACAGACACTAAACAGCTGCCGTCCTAAGCTCTTTCTCATGATCAATATTTCTCTGCAGCGAAAGCTTTCCTAAACATGGCCCCGTTCCCACTTTCAGTCACCGATCTCGGGTCCTATAAATAATGGCGGGTACGCGCCATTATTTATAGGACAACAACAACTACAGCTGTGCGCAGTCGTGCTGAAGAGACGTGCAGCCGATTCAACCCCGGAGACCGAGGCCCGAGACGGTTATGTAGCACCCGCAACAGCCGATCATTCCTGAGGACGGAACTACGTTGGCGGTGAGACGTGCTGTCATGGCACGTCGTTGCCGGACGGACTGAAGGACGGACGTACCGGCGCTTGAGACTTCACCAGCTTGAGTGACCACGACCAATCGTTCACTGCGGTCTTTTACTGCATTTTTTAAGTGGAGATAATGTGGGTTGTGGAAGTACATCGCCACGCAACACTGGAGACGTGTATGACGTCCTGTCTAGGTCCTTCGTGTTAATCTTGGTGCGTTCTGTCCCGCCTTCCTTCTCTGTATATATTGTCCTGCACGTGTTATTGTGTCTGCACTCACATCATAGTCGGTGGGGACCCGCACTTGGTTTGGTTTTTTGAGGTTTAACGTCCCAAAGCAATTCAGGCTATGAGGGACGCCGTAGTGAAGGGCTCCGGAAATTTCGACCGCCTGGGGTTCTCTAACGTGCACTGACATCGCACAGTATACGGGCCAGTAGAATTTCACCTCCAAGGAGATTCGTCCGCCACGGCCGAGATCGAACCCGCGTCTGTCGGGCCACTAGCCGAGCGCCGTAACCACTGAGCCACCGCGGCGGGGCTTGAGGACCCGCGCTTCAGTTCATAACGGTAACGTCAGTACAAGAGGTGGGCAAATGCCCTCATTTTTACTTTTCTTCCCTCACCCTCACTTTTGAATCTATGGCCGTCCCTCACCCTCGCCCTCGTTTTGAGAAATTCTCCGGCCCTCCATCACCCTCATAATCCCTTCGCAAAGATTTTCTGTCTCTCCCTCCTCCTCACTAATAGTGTTTTTTCTGGCGATATCTGAGTAACAAACCTACATGGTCTGTTCTGAAAGTAGTAATACTGGTTTTTTCCTGGGCAAACGGGCGGACGAGAGGTGGTCTGCGCGTGCAGGATCGTTTCGTTGAAGGGGGATATTGGGAATGCTGGGGAAAATCGGCAGTCGGGTCTCAGCCGTTGAAGAGAGGTGGTCGCTTGTACTGTGAACCCCTGCCGAAACGTCTCGTCACGCAGAATCATGGAGTGTTTTCTGGATCCGTGATACGTGGTCAAAACTTGTGTAAATTTTGGAAAAGCGGGCAAAGAGACCGATGACATGATTAAAGAGGCCTACGGTGACGCTGCCATGGGTAGATCAGCTGTTTTTTGGGTGGCATAAGCTGCTCCGACAAGGTCAGGAAAAAGAGGAAGACGACGACCGCTACGGACGCCTTTCGACCAGCAAGACCAACGAAAATGTGTAGCGAGTGAAACATTTACTGAACAGTCATTGTAGGATGAGTATCAGAATGATTGCTGATGACTTCGGCATTCCTCAAACTCAAGTTTTTGAGATCGTGACAGAAAACTTAGCCATGAGGAAAGTGTGCGCGAAGTTGGTGCCGGGAGTGTTGTCAGAGGAGCAAAAGGCCAACCGGAAAGCGATCTGCCGGGATCTTTTTCATCGTGTGAATGAGGACTCCAATTTTTTGCCCCGCAAAAAGCGGCAATGCTGCCTCAGGCCCCTTACAGCCCCGACTTTGCACTGCCAGACTTTTTTCTATTGCCGACAATAAAATCGACGCTCTAGGGGAAACATCACGTATCTGTAGAGACAGTTCAAAAGGCCGTGACGAGGGAACTAAATAGCATTCCGGTCCAGGTGTTCCTGAAGGCGTACGAAAACTGGAAAACTCACTGGCAGCAGCGTGTAGGTGCGGAAGGGTGCTACTTTCAAAAATTCTAATCGTTTGTGCTATTGTGTTGAATAAATTAAAAAAAAATGAGTCCTACTACTTTCAGAACAGACCCTGTATAATACAAGCCCTCAAGGCACTATTGGACGAGAGACTAGATGCTTTTGCGCGCGCGCTTGCGCGCGCGTCTGTATGTATGTTTGTGTGTGTGTGCGCGTGCGTGTGTGCGTGCGTGCGTGCGTCGACATGCTCTGCCTGTATATTATGGTCGAATAAAGGTCTTCTACTACAACTACTACTATTTTGTGTAACAAATATCATTTAAAAAAAAGCTATGGCAATGGCGTAGTGGTCTAAAGTAGCGGACAGCGGGACTGATCTGTTCTCGCCGCCGCGGGTTCGAATCATGCTCCCGCAACTTTGAAATTTATTCCTTAGTGTCTTTCCCAGGTCCGATGCCGTCTGTCCGCTGCAGTGAGGCTCTCATGCTTTCGCTCAAAATAAAACCGCAATCACGTCACTAGAAAATTAAACGGGAGGCCCAAAATGCCGCCCTTTGGCTGAATTATCCTAATCAGAAACGCTCTGAGTCTAAAATGAAAGGTTCATCTGCCCATTCAGTGCCCTGGCGAAACGGCTTCCACTCCGCCGAGAAACGGTTGTCAAGCCTGTCTGAAGTCTGCTTCTGGCATGTGGGCTGCCCAGGTCGTCATTGTGACGTCATCACAACCTGCCCGCTGGATTTTGTGCAATCCGACCACCATGGCAGTTCATTTGCTGATTGGTCGAGAGAGGTTCCTCAGGAACAAAAACCTGGTTCACACATGCCCCGCCGATGGCAGCACCTGCCATCTCAGGGCAGTGCGCGTCGCCTGACCACTGCACCACCACTGCGCCAGGGGCGGCATCAGGACTCCCAGGGATCTCTTAACGCAGAGGATGAAAGTGCATGACGTCAACAGGATGCTTTCAGCGCAAAGGAAGCACACCCTCTCCCTGTTGCGTTATATAAGTGACAGATGAATAAACCTTCTCGTTTTTGTTCCCCTTGCTCGCGGCCAGCGATGTCCTGTTTACGTTCCACAACGATACACGGCTAGGCTATAGTGCATCCTTGTTAGAGCAGTATATATCCTTGTTCGGCGGTGCCGTCGGTTGCCGGCGGCCTGCGGGTCACTTGAGGTCGTTACCCCCTTGGCTTTTGTTATTACGAGAGTGGGACTTCTGTTTTATCAGTGTATCATACCGTAATAAATGAATAACCCATATCGTAGACAGAAAACGTGTTTAAACAATTGAATCTAACATATACGGAAATTAACTGATTTCCGCTGTGGCAACACTGGTCGGGAGACGCACTTTTGAAGACTTACGATGCGTCATGCATACGGGGAGAGAAAGCGCCGTGGTACGATGAAAGGATGTTCGACGACTCCGCTAGCGCCGCCTGCTCCTTTGGCTGATCAGCCGCATCTAATAACATATGGATGCTAATAAAGTACTGCTATCACTTTGTCTAGATTTCAAGCGCAAAATTTTTGGGTGAATTCCTAATGAGCATACTATTTTGGACTCAGATAGTATTAATATCTTCAGTTTCAGTACAGATATTCAGAATACAGCTTTGAAAAGGGAATAGCATGTCACTTTAAAATGGGAAATATCGCGGTTTCAATCGGCCACATTCTACCGCCTTTCCATTCGAGGGATCACCCTGTTCCGGAGGACGCCCTCATTGCGTTCGGAATCGAAGCTCTTGGAGATGGCTATTGGAGACCACATGCTGGGAACACGTGCTAGTCCTCGCGTCCGGTCGAAAAATAAATTTTGTTCTTTGCACTGCTTGCCTTGAGCCACGGTGCTCTGCCGCTGGCGGGCCCGAAGCGCTACGCACATGGAGGGATTTCGGTACCTTAACTCCAAGTGGTGAAAGTGGCGCGTGATAGGTGATTTTGCCTTGTTTCTCGTAATATTTAATTTCTTCGGGAGAGAGAAGGAAGACTAGTGATTAGAAGTGAGAAATTTGCGCGAAATGGACGGTATGCGCTTGCCCAAAGCACCCTGCGGATGTAACTACGGCGCCGACGAGGGCGCCCCTAGCTGCGGCCCAAGCGTCCGCTGCATGGGGGCTGCAGTCGAGCAAGCCCCGCAGCAGGTTTGCCGTCCGTGGCTACTTTGCGCCAAACTGGCGACTTTTCAACCCAGTCTGGCGACGAAAATTTCATGTTGGCTCCCTGGCTACTTTCTGGCTACTTAGAACTGTTATTTTGGCGAATTTACTAGAAATTGTTTTTTAATTGCAGCATCCCCGCCGGCAGGGTCGGCGCGCATCGAGGCACCCCTACGCTTGGCTAGGATGCGCGCGCGGCTCGACTCTAAAAAAGGTGACATCCTCAAAAAGAAGGTTTCACTAGACAAAGGAGCGGTGAGGAAGCGCTGATGTCAGTTCTTGAGGCAAATAGCGATACAACTCCTGCAGCGTCTTCGAAATGCCTCGTTTGTACTTCGAAGGCTGCATGTCAGCAATCTTTATGACAACGAAAGCGCGAAAAGACGTGAAGGAATACTGAAGCTGCCGCAGCATTTTTTTGGATGTTCCTCCATCGAGCTGGAGTCAGAAATGCGGCAACTGCAAACAATTCGCGTGAACTTGATCACGTATCATGTTTGAGTAACTTAAGGCACTTATGGCAGGATCGTGCAAAGACACTTGCTGGGAATGCCCTTTTTCAACAGCTGGTGCAATAAGCCGCCAAAGTTTGGTCTCTGGTTTTCCAACTCAGGCCTTGAGCGCGTTTTCTCCTGTGTTAACTTGGTAAAAAAAGAGATTCGCAACTAAATAAAGCTCGACTTCCTAATGGTGATTCCACGAATCAAGTTCGATCTACGGCTGCAAGGATAAAACAAAACTTTTGTTTGGGCTAGATGGAGCATAGCTTATTTTGAAATGAATTTAAGCGCACAAGAACACGCACACAAAAAGTGGAAAAGCACAGGAGATGCGCTATCCTGTGTGTTAGCGCCTGTCCTGTGTGTTTCCTCTTCTTGTGTACGTGTTCGTGTGCGCTTAAATTCATCTAAAAAAAGGCTAAAACAACTTCAATGTCCTACTGGGTTGTTGGCTAGAACGTGAAAAAATTGCTCTCGCAAAATCAAAATCACACTGCTTATTTGCACTGAGCATTTATTAATTAATTTATTTGTTCGTAACATACCTGCTGCTTGAAGACGGCAGAAATTTTGTGCTCTTTATTCTAATTCTTGCGTTGATTCAAAGTGCTAACGCTTATGGCTCTTTGATAACAGTTTTATTCATAATCTGGCGCTAAGATTGAATGACATGGCTACTTTTGGCTACTTTCAGCTGAAGATTTGGCTTCTTTTAAAATGTACCCAAAGGTTACCCTGCCCTGCAGACCAAGTAACATCGACGCCGCTGTTTTGTCGAGACGCCTTGCTTTTGCGCTTGCGTTTCCATGGGTGTGCGTCCCAAAAACAAAAATTGCTGTGTTGTAGAATGTAACAGCATGTACTGCAACTCACCAGGCACCAAATTTTTTTTCTTCCCATCGCGACCCTGGGGGAAAGAACGGCGCCAGCTTTGGATACAGCTAGTTCGTCGTCAGAAGTAAAATTCTGTTTCTTATCAATATCAATGACAATATAGTAAAGAAGTCGGCGCTCACAGGTGTTTCTATATATCGTTTTGAAGGAACTGCATGAAGAAAAAAGCTCAGATTGCTTTTGCCGTGCCGTGAACGAGCACTAACGCAAATGTAGAAGCGCCCGCACGAATATATACCAAGGCGGTCAAGTACGATATTCACGTCTGTCCTGGCATTGTTTACACGAAACCGTGGCGCTCTCACAACGACGCCAGCACAGCGAACTATACGCGTGTTTCCACACCACCGCGCTTGTGTCCTTTTCAAGTGTTTTATCTTTAAAATGCGGTTGATCTTGTTTTGTAAATTCCTAACCTCATTAAACGTTTGAGGAGGTCGTGTTAAGCGCTTCGGCGGCAGCCTTCGCATGTTACTCGGGTTCTTACTGCACTTGTTTGTAGGTTATATTATGGGCTCAGGAGACTGCGTTTATTGCTTTTTAGGCACCGTCAGCGTGCTGCTATGCTAGCATGAACTCCTTCACAGTGCCTTTCTACTCAGTTTCTTTTTCCATTTTTACGACGCAGTGAAGATGGGATGCGTTGGCATCCAAAGAAAAACTCAAGGATATACAGTAAACATTTTGTAGGCAATGTCAAGGCCAGCGAAGAAGGTCATCCTTCATATCATCCAAGCATCTGCCCGTCAGTATACAAGAAGTATACAAGATGGCTTAAAATGTTACCACATAATAATAAAAATATAAAACAAAAAAATATCCAAGCAGAATGCGCGCTCTTTCATAGTTTCATGCATTCGTACATGCGCCAAACGTCCTGGCTCAAGCAGACGATTTGAAAGGTACACGCGTGTTCCACTAAACCGTAGAGTGTTCAAGGCCAGACGAGAGCATCCAACTGGCACTCATTTCGTGGGCCCAGGAAGTCGCCCCCACCAGGGGGCCACACCAAGCCCACCTGCCCTAAATCCCGCCAATCGATGGCAATAAAGTTGATTCTCTCTCTCTCTCTCTCTCTGCTGTGCGATGGCAGTGCACGTTAAAGATTCCCAGGTGGCCGAAATTATTCCGGAGGCCTCCACTACGGCACCTCCTTCTCTCTCTCTTCTTTCACTCCCACCTCCCTCCCTTCCCTTACGGCGCGGTTCAGGTGTCCGCCGAGATATGTGAGACAGATACTGCGCCATTTCCTTTCCTCAAAAACCAATACCGATTTACCGCTGTTAACGAATGCAGTGCAGATTCATTGTTACACAGCGCTTTAAACCCACTGATGTAGGGCTGGTTATGCACTGGGTCAATGGCCTTGACACAAAAATCGATATCACTCGCAGTTCCTTGCTCCACTGTAGATGATGTCTTGTGGGATACAAAGCACCTTGCAATGCAATTAGAAGCGACTGAGAGAAAGATAAGCTTTCCAGTAAAGCACTCCGGTTGATCTTCTGTCATTGTAGATGCCTGCATTACAGAAATGCCAATAGACGCCACATTTTCAATTCTGTGAAACTCCAACATGTATAATTCTAGTGCTTGAGCCTTCCAGTTAAAGACAGGCTGTGGATGGACATTGTGAATTTTATTCTTGCATACCGTTTCTAGGCAAATGGAAAGGCGAAGGAAGAAAGCTGCAGGAAGGCATTAGGATCCTGCCCCACACCTTAATTCGCCTGTCTCTGCCATTGATTACTCCGCACAAAAAGCTAATGAAATTGCACCTTCGGAATTTAGGCTATTTTATGTAAGACTTTTCTTTTTCTCTAGTGATGAATTATACATGTTGGAGTTTCACAGAATTGAAAATGTGGCGTCTATTGGCAGTTCTGTAATGCAGGCATCTACAATGACAGAAGATCAACCGGAGTGCTTTACTGGAAAGCTTATCTTTCTCTCAGTCGCTTCTAATTGCATTGCAAGGTGCTTTGTATCCCGCAAGACATTATCTACAGTGGAGCAAGGAACTGCGAGTGATATCGATTTTTGTGTCAAGGCCATTGACCCAGTGCATAACCAGCCCTACATCAGTGGGTTTAAAGCGCTGTGTAACAATGAATCTGCACTGCATTCGTTAACAGCGGTAAATCGGTATTGGTTTTTGAGGAAAGGAAATGGCGCAGTATCTGTCTCACATATCTCGGCGGACACCTGAACCGCCCCGTAAGGGAAGGGAGGGAGGTGGGAGTGAAAGAAGAGAGAGAGAAGGAGGTGCCGTAGTGGAGGCCTCCGGAATAATTTCGGCCACCTGGGAATCTTTAACGTGCACTGCCATCGCACAGCAGAGAGAGAGAGAGAGAGAATCAACTTTATTGCCATCGATGGGCGGGATTTAGGGCAGGTGGGCTTGGTGTGGCCCCCAGGTGGGGGCGACTTCCTGGGCCCACGAAATGAGTGCCAGTTGGATGCTCTCGTCTGGCCTTTTGAGGAGTTGGTTCCATCCGTCTTCGGAGGGAGCTGGCAGTGAGGTTCGAGGGGGCGGATTTCCCGCGCAACCCCAGAGGATGTGTGCCTGGGTGGCGATTTCTCCCTGGTAACAATTTTGGCAGACGGGGTCGTATTCCCCGTCTGTGATGAGTGAAAGTCTAGAATGGCTAAGGATGGAGTGCGTCTGCAACCTGCGGAGCAAGCTGTCTTGCGCTCGATTCAAGTCGGGGTGTGGAGGCGGGAACTGGCGTCTCATCTCTCTGTAGAGGTTGGTAATTTCGGCAAAGGTCTGGGGAGCCTCGGCAAGAGTGTCTGGGCCCGTGGGGCCGGCCGCCCGGTTGGTTAGTCCTCGGGCTTGTCGGTCGACCCCTTCGTTTCCAGAGTTTCCCGTGTGGGCGGGTACCCAGACCAGGTTGATCTTATGGTCGAGAGTGCAGCCGCGAAGGATGCGTGCAGCGGGGTGGCAGATAAAACCTGCCGAGTAATTTTTTACCGCTCTTTTGGAGTCGCTTAGGACTGTGCGCGTACGTGGGTCAGCGATGGCCAGCGCGATGGCGGTTTCTTCTGCCGCTGTCGGAGAGTGAGCTACTACTGTGGCGGCGGTGACGAGAGTAGATTGTGGCGTGGTTGCACAAGCCACGTATGTGTTTGCACTTTGCCGTGCAGCATCTACGTATATTGCGTGTCCGTCGGCAAGGTATGTGGCATCTAGTGCTTGGGCTTTCAGCTGACGGCGCGTATCATGGCGGCCAGGTAGCATGTTTTTGGAGATTGGTGGCGCCTCTTGCGTTTCGCCTCCATGGAAACGCAGCCGCCGCGGTCGGGTTCGAACCCCTTTTGAAAATTTTGCCCTTCTGCTTAGTGTTCTTCCTGCCTCAACACAACGGGTGAATTAACTTTCCTTTGAAGGCCGGCTCTTGTTGTTTTTGATCAAGTTAAAACATAGCCTTCCATTTTCCTTTCTAGAAATATTATTTTCTATTAGCAGCTCGACAGTTGCTTGAATTTTCAAATCAGTTTTTATCCAACCTCAAACCAGCTACAAAGACCTGGATATACTGGCCCTTACAGTCAGCTGTACAACGAACAATGCCAGCTAGCTTTCGTGAGCACTGCCCCATGTGTAGAGTTATTATTGACTGCATAGAACTTGAAACAGAAAACCCACCAGGCATTTAGAAGCGTAACCTGTGGCATTCCAACTACAAAGAACGGAATACACTGAAATATCTAATTGGCATAGCTCCTAACGGGTTGATAACATTCATTTTTGAGGGCTTTGGAGGCAGGACCACAGATGCAGTAATCACCATTGAGGGCAAATTATGGTCTCTTGTGGAACCCGATTACGTTATATTGGCCGCCAAGGGCTTTCCAGACATTAGGACTGGGGTTTGGGCACAGCAAGTAACTTTGGTACTGCCACCTTTTGCAACAAGTCCTCAGTTTACTAAGTCAGAAGTGGATGCGACTTATCAAACAGCATCGGTACGCATTCATGTAGAGCGAGTGATACAACGACAAAATATATCTCAAATTTTAACTAACAGAATTCCACATGAATTGGCTGGATATGTTGACGAAATCCTCCACGTGGTTGCTGCCATAACTAATGTTAAGCCTGGGATCTTTGCAATGAATGACTAGTTTATTGGTTTATTGGCGTTTTACGTCCCAAAGCGACTCAGGCTATGAGGGACGCCGTAGAGAAGGGCTCCGGAAATTTCGACAACATGGGATTCCTTAACGTACACCGACATCGCACAGTACACGGCCCTCTAGAATTTCTCCTCCAAAGAAATTCAGCCGCCGCGGCCAGGATCGAACCCGCGTCTTTCAGGCCATCAGCCGAGCGCCGTAACCACTGAGCCACCGCGACAGATGCAAAGAATGACTGTAGTGACTGATGCGTTGTACCAATATTGAAGTGCTCTAACACATATTCACGAAAACAAAATTCGGACGAACTATGGCACAATTTTACCATCATGGTAAGTCCCTTCTTCATACTTCATCCTTCATTAAAACAAAAATTCGGACGAACTATGGCACAATTTTACCATCATGGTAAGTCCCTTCTTCATCCATCTTTCATTAATTGAAATACTGGAACGGCCTCCAAGCTTGTCTGTTTTTCAAAAACAATGAAACCTATTTTTTCTGTCCCAGCAATGAGTGTATTTTCGTTCCCTTTCATGCTCAACGAAATCCAATCCGTTCTTTCATGTTTGTTTCATTACGGCACTGTGAGTGTGTTTTTTGGTCAATGCATTATTTTTCTATTTTTTTCTCGATTACTTTTTCCAAAGTAGAACTGTTATGTTTTTGCTCTTGCAATCAGCAAAACTGCTGTACCGTTGCTTGCGTTGTGACATCTGTGTGGTGCTAGGGGCCTAGAAAGAAGATTTATGTCTTCCTTTTTGTCCCGGCACTGTGGAAATGCTGCACGGTATTGTCTAAAGCTGCAATGAGCTCAAACTGTTACCTTCAACTTGCTGGAAAGGCTGGAGGACAAACAATGAACGCAACACAGGATTACCCTTGATTTAAACTGTTTATTTCACTGACAGACTGTTTCAGTACAGAATGCGGTACTAAACATGCGACTGTCTAAAATGACTGGAGTGGAGCCATTGTAAATAGTATAAATAAAATGTATTCCATCCACATGTAATAAACGATTGCTCAGCCTTGGAGCCGGTGAAAGCGCTGCTTGGGGAAAAATATGACATTTTTCTGCTTTCGGATATTGCCTTCAAAAAATCATGAAAATAAAACTGACGCAACTTTGAGACTGCCGAAGACAAGAGTCTATTGACCATCACAACAGGAATTGTGAGGGAGTCCAGACTTGAGTGTACACAGAAGTATCACTTTTTGGGCCAAGAACATACAGGCTAACTGCACCTGTGTGTAATATGGGTGACTGCATCTTAAATTCAAGTCTTTGTCGCCACACATGTACTTCAGCAACGGCCTCTCTGTCAATTTCTGGTTTCTCCTGCTGTAAGGACATTTTATTTCCAGCAGAACTGTTTCCCGGTCTTGATCCCTGAAATAACATTTTGTTTAGTCAACGACAAAACATGTTTAGGCAAATGCTTACTTGAAAATTCCGTCTGGAGAGCACGCCAAGCATGAATCGTCTAAGCATACCAAAAGGCCAAATGGGAGACTCTTGTACCATGTTCAGCCTCAAATTTTTTTCTCGCTTCTGGCTCCTTTGCCAAACCATACTGTAACGCAGGACCAGTGAACTAAGTTTCTGAGTCAATGCGTTGAGCACAGTCGTAGAGGAGCTCTTCACTGCAGGTCAGTACTCTGTGTGCCTGCAGAAGAAAACAACAAAGCTCTTTTAGCACTGGCACGTGCATATGAACACAAGAAGAGGTTCTGTGCTGCTGAAAAGAGAAGTTAAACACTAGTGATATACCTTTGGGGCTGTGATTCTCCAGAATCTTTCATTATTCCACACGCCTCTGTCTGTCTTTGTTCTGTTCTGTTCTCTTTGACGTCCTTTGCATCCACCATCACGCACTTGGGATATATTCCTTGCTGAACGTCTAAGAGCCTGCATGATTTGGATATCAAGCATCGTGATACAAGATCATTTAATAGTAATTCGGTCTTTTGAAAAAATGTTTCCTTACTGATTAGTGACATGCTGAATAAAAAATATAAATTACCCAAACCTCTCGGGAAATTAAGTCGTTTAAAAATCATTCTGCCTCCGCTTTCTTGTAATTCATAACAATGAATTACAAGAATTTTTCCATCTAACTGTTAAAATTTGGAATGGATTGGACGGCTCACTTCGTTTATTCCCAGTTGAAGAGTTTGTTGTTCAGTTGCCTGACAATTTGACCTGTCGATCTGTTTTTAATACTTCTGTATTATCTATTTCTATGCTACCCATGTTATTTGTTTTTACTAATGTATTTACCCACTCCTGCTATGTCTCTCCTCAGAGACAGCAGTATTTATAGATAAATAAATAAATAAAATAAAATGAAAGCTTCCTCGTTTTGTGGGTCATTCAAAAAGTTTTAGTTCCTTTTCAGAGCATTTGGAAGCGGCTGGGGCGACCTCGTCGTTGGGTAGTGCCTCTTCGCGAAGCATGTCGGTCAACGGACACTTGATGTCCGCGAAAAACGTCAGCACATGGCAGAGATCAATGTTTTTCGCACTCAGTGAAAAGTAAAATAAGATTATATTAATGCACATTCGCAAATACCATCAAGCGATCTTGCTTTCAGAACGCGTGTGGTGATTGCATTTGAGAGCGTGACCAAAACAAGTTACCGTTTTCCTTTCTCGGCTCATCAACTTTGGACAGTTTCAGGTAAGCTTTCCGCGATGACGGAAGGCTCCAAACTCGTGGTTGGCCTGTGCAGGAGCTACTGCTGAATGTAGAGAGAAACGGCCGCCATGTGCTTCCATTTTCCCGCCACGCCGGCGCGGCAGTCACAGCTAGCTCTGCGGATTCCTCGGCTTCCGTCAATCTAAAACACCAGTACACCGATAAAAATGTGTAAGTTGGCATCTGGAATAACACATTTGTTTATAGCACCTGTACAGTGCTGTAGAAGGAACGAAACTTACCTTTAAGCGTCACATGTTTTGTTGCTGCGTTTATTCTTGTCTGCGGTATGCATTTTCCCGCGATTTCGGAGCCATGAACATGCACAGCCTCACTGACATCGTTGACGTGGCCCGCTTGCAGTAGTGGTTGACCCTTTTTTAGGTTTGCACCACGAGAAAAAGTGTTAACGTATTGAAGTTCCAGGAAACCCGTCGATAAAACAACGGGCACGCCATGCCGCTGCACCGCGTGAGGTGCGTCGTCTGCTGCAGCTACCCTGCGGCGCGCGTGGAGTGTATTTCGTTCGTAGGGCGCGCAAGATTTTGAATGTCCTCTGTTGCCCAGTGCAATAACACGCCGGAAATTTGCTTTGGCCCCAAAAGGACGAACACAATTCCCAAAGGAAACGAATACCCAAGGTGAATGGAGCAAGTGCTCTGCCTGGTTTGTTTTGAATGTTCAGCGTTTTGTTATATCAAATATCAAAGGTTTGTTAAACTACCGCATGTCTCGCATTTTTTTTAACTTTCTCCTTCGACGAGGAAGATGGTGCCGCGTCTTTTCTGGCGCGGGACGAGCTCATAATGGGATTTTTCGTATTCAGCAACGCTTAGAGCTTCATCACGAATGACTGAATCAAGCTGGAGACTGCTGAATGATGCCATGCATGAAACAATGTACCGCTCGAGAAACCTTTGTTTTATGTCCAGCATTGTGCGCACTAAATTGTGGGTGCTTGGTTGGTTGTAGTGGCGGCTTTTTGTTCTTATTTGCTTTTGTATTAGTTTTTTTCACGTTTCTGACTGTTTTTGCTTCCAATGTATGACACTGCTTTTGCTGAGATTTTTTTTATTCTCTTTTGTTTCTAAACCCATTTATGAGAAGCTAGTGCCGCTAGCACTTTATACGCACTGGATAAAAAGGGTCCTGCGATTACATGTGTGCAGTCTTGTTTTCATGCCGACTTCCTGTCACTGGCTGTGTTCGGAGCGATAATGCGCTGTCACATGTTTGAGGTGAGGATCGTAAGTGTGCCGCTTTTTCGTCTAATAAACAGTTGCTACAATGCGTATGTGAAGTCCTTCTTCTTGTGCCGTTGTCGTTGCGCGGCCGTTCATTTGAACAGCGTTACCTTTAATTATCACATGCATTAGTGCTGAAAAACGTAATAAAAACGCTTTTAATCAAGAACATCTACAGCCTTTATAAGTAGCACCAATGTGTACTCTGTCAAGCAGATTGAGGCAATGGCTTTGAGAAAGCCGAATGCCGTGAAAAAGTGAATGGCAGGAAGGTTCATTCGCTTGGTGTCATTCGCCTTTAAAGACAGTTCCTAGAGCGGGAAATTTTCTTCTCACGCTTTGCAGTACACAGTGCATATGTATCACTTCCAACGTTTACTCACAAATAATGCGAAATGCCCGATCCTATCGGAGCTTTTGCCATGCATCAACGCACGAAGGTGGCATCGCGGTGCACGAGACTGCGAGTGACTCCTTGTCGTATGCAGATCCTTGTACTAAGTGCACTGATGCCATAGCTTAAGCAACCTGAATTCAGGTTTGAAAGCAGAAGTTTAAAACCGAAACTCTGAGAGCGTTTACTCAGTTACTCGGGAACATTTTATTTTATTCATTATTTATTTATTTGTACCTCAAAGTCCCCATTCAACGGGTATTACATGAGAGGGTGGAATATTCAGCAGTATATTTCTTCGGTGAACGATTTGAATGATGATGAGTCGTTCTGCTCCACGATGGCGTTTGGCATATCATTCCAGTCCCTTGCTGTGTGAGCGAAAAACGACGACAGATGCGCGGAAGTGCGGACAGGGGGAGGATAGATGGCCTTCCCGTGGTTTGGGCGATTGGAGATGCGATGTGCGGGGCTGATAATGGAGTTTAGCAATGGAGTATAATAGAACTCATGAAACAGACACAGTCTGGAAATTTTTCGGCAGTTCGCTAAGGTTGTGAGATGAGCACTGCGTTTTAGTTCAGTTACACTTACATGATAAGAATAGGCTGAGGAAATGAAACGAGCTGAGCGATTTTGTACAGATTCGAGAGTAGTGAAAAGGTTATTTTGATGAGGGCCCCAGATCGCGCATGCACATTCTAATGTGGGACGAATAAGTGCTAAATAAGCAAGGGATTTCCCTGATCGGGGTGCTAGTCGCAGGGTTCGTCGAAAATAACCAAGGACGCGATTTGCCTCGTCAGTAACCTGGGATATATGAAAAGACCAATCTAGATCAGGTGTCAGATGCATGCCTAAATACTTGTAAGTTGATACTGAAGAGATTTCTCCTCCCTCCTTTCACCTCCTCCCTCGTCCTCAGACCGTGCATCTTGCCCTGCCTCGTCCTTCCCTCATCATGTCCTCTCACCCTCGTCCTCGCAAATTTTCATGCGCCAATCTTCCCCCACCCTCACCTCATCGCGAGAATGAGGACGCCCTCATGAGGGCTCTCCCTCGTAAAGCTGCCCACCTCTGGTCAGAACTGTTGTGATCAGGTAACAGGCAAATGGGTCCAAACACCTGGGGCACTGTCACCTAGCCTAAAAGAGGCGCTTGCCACGTAAAGTGCACGGGCGAACCCCATGGAAACCGCATGTTCACCATCTACTGAACGCGTGGAGGCCGCGTTAAGTCCAGGCGCTGTCCGCGTATTGTTCACGCACAGGCCACGTGTAGCGCATGTAATGGCCACACGTAATGGCGAATCGCTTCCCTCGCTGCGACCGCATGCAGAGCAAGTACGGACCACGTGATTCCCTCTTAACCCTTTCAGGCACTTTGTACACAATTTTGTAAGTGGCAAACTTACAGCTTTTTCTGAGAAACTGGAGCACTTAATAGTGATTTAACAGCCTGCACTTAACAGCCTGCTATCTTGTTAGTAGGTTGTAATATCTTTGAAGGGCTTTCATTCACAGACTGGATTAAAATCGGGTTCCTGACCTACTATCAGGATAGTCATAGCCTTGCCTCACCCGCCCCGCCGTGGTGGCTCAGTGGTTACGGCGCTCGGCTGCTGACCCGAAAGGCGCGGACTCGATTCCGGCCGCGGCGGCTGAATTTCGATGAAGGCGAAATTCTAGAGGCCCGTGTACTGTGCACGTTAAAGAACCCCATGTCAGTGCACGTTAAAGAACCCCAGGTGGTCGAAATTTCCGGAGCCCTTCACTACGGCGTGATTCATAGCCTGAGTCGCTTTGGGACGTTAAACCCCAATAAACCAATAAACCAACTTTACATTCGCCCATCTAAAGGCCTCAAGAAGGCGCTTGAGCGGCTCGTTCTCCGCCTAGCACTAAAACATTTTGACCTCTCCTTTAGCGGCAGCTGCCCGCACTGTAGTGCGGTGTCTTCGGGCACCTATCACATTGTGGTGGGCTTGCCCCTCCAACCCCGCTATTCCCCCCATCCCAAACACAATCCGGGAGGACTGGGAGGCGACCCTGTTGGGCTGCCACGACTTACAGGCCCAAAAAGCCTTAGTCGGGCGCGCCCAGGCGGCGGCCACCGCCACTGGGGTCCCAAACTAGGGACCTCCACCTAGTGCTTGTAAGGATCGGTTCCTTACGGGCTGATTCAAACATACCTCCTGTCGCTTCCAAACAAATCTTTTCACCACCACCACCAGCCTGCTCTCAGGCGACCTGAGACGTAGTTCACTCCTGAGCGTGTACAGACGTTCCCACGTAGATGGCGGCGTTCGCTCCTCGGCAAGGTCGCACATGTGGCGGCGCTCCGTAGTTGTTGGCGCCATTCGCATGTCCGAGGGCGTTTTACACGCTGCCTACTCGGTGTCGAGGTTCGTTCCTTACCAAGTCTGGACGTGTGCTTAGTGCCTGTGCAGTGTACGTTTCATTAACCGTTCATCACCACAATATTAACCAGCCATGATTTCATGCTACCTCTTTAAATGTGTAAGTAATCTAATGAACAATTGACTTCGTCTTATGAAGGCCTAGAAGAGTTTTGAAGCCTTCCGCGAGGATGACAGAATTTGGTCCCCGACTTTAGTACCTAAAACCAAACCGTTTCCCATGCTGTCCGCTTGCCGCTCTTCGCCTGCGTTTGCAGCGGAAGTCGTTATACGTAGCCCACAGGAGCCGTCGCATGGACGAAACCCGTCCAGGTTCGCCCAGAGAAAGCGGAGAACGCGACTGGAGCGGCGTTAAAGGGAGAAAGAAGGTAGGAAGTAAGGGGAGAAAATGGAGCGAAGCTGTTACCTATGAAGAGATTGGAATAACAGAGAATGCAGCGATGCCGCTCAGGAGCGATGACCATCGGCCACGTGAGCCTGTCTCTTTGGCTCTGTTCTATGTTCTTTCCTGCCTTCGAACGGTCAGCTCGCAAGCGAAGTTCTTGGTGACAGAGAGCTCATCCGATTTCCTCTTCTGGTGGCCGGAGAAACAAAATGAACCAGAACACCAGTGAGCACGGATGAGCAGCAGCTGACTGTTTCTTGCCCTTCTATTGCCTCTCCCGAGAAAGATAAAAATATGTTTCACTGGAAGATGGAGCCCGGACCAGCAGAACTCGCTCGTCGCACTCGAGCTCGCGAGCCTCGCCGTGGACAAGAGCCACTTTCACTCGCTGCCAAGCGAGATGCCGATCGGCGGCGTATCCAGACAGAGGAAGGATGGACGACGAAGACCTCGAAGTAGCTAGAACGACACCGATGACAACGCGTTGAGGATGAACCTTCACCTTCTGAATCTGCCTCCTCGGATGGAGTTCGGGCTAGTAGGGCTGCGCTGGAGCGAGAGCCTAGGATGCGTTAGCGCGAAGCAGCCGCCGTCGCCCGCCTGTCGGCTGACGCAGATTGTTAAACTGCGCCGTTGCCTAGTTTAGCGGGTTTTTTTTCGATATTCGGGAGCTTGCAGGTTTATTTTTTAAAACCCAAATTAACTCGGATACAATATAGAGAAGTATACTTTAAGAGGGTTAACTGCTGAGCTTGTTGGTTTTCAGACATTGTTATCGTCTTTCTTGTGTTGTGACCCGGTTGCGCTAAAAATCATTTATTATGCATGTAGAGAACGTCCTAGGTGTTTACATTTGTTAATAGTTTTGTAATGTGGCGTTATTTTAGAAACATTTTTCTTTCAGTGATCCCTGGTTGCTATAAACGCATTGAATTTAAAAGAAAGAGTGATTTTTGAATTCGTTTCTTCACAGTAGTGTTTATTTGAAAAGATCCTTTATTAGAAAGTATAAGAAGCCATGACGATGCTCCCTCCTAGAGCGAACTTTCCTTACCCACGAGCGCTACTTAGCGCTTCATAGTGATGGGCGCAGTTTGTGCCGGTTAAAACACTATGCTTCGCAGACTCAGTCTCCGAGACAAATTCAAAGATTTCATTACCGCCACTGTCCCCAAGTGCTCCAGGAAAGAGACCGCTTGCGAGGGACATCGCTGCCACCGCAATAGTTCAAGCGTGCCGCCAGCTTTAAACCACCGTTTGCGAGCTTGATGCGCGGCAAAGCAAAAATACAAAACTTTTTCTCCAACTTCTGCAACCCTATTCATGGACAGCATTACTCTGTCTTCGTCAGTGGAGCAAAACAGCGTCGTCCTCGACTAATGTCCTTTGCAATGACTCAACGTTCCATGTCGAGTACAGACTGTGCCTCGGAATTAACCTTGCTAAGACGGACAACGAGGTTGGCCTGTTTTGCGCTGACTTCCATACAGAACGGAGAGTACACAGCTATTCGGTGCGGCTTCATAAGTCCAGCTTAATTCCTTCGCCAACGCTACTTGATTCTGGGAGCGGGTGAACGGCATGATCCCACCGCTGCCACCAAATGTTACGGGACGGCGGTCCCGCGCAGAGAAAGGCACAGAGACTCAGACACAGGAGACTCAGACATAACCGGCCGGGGCGATTCCCCTTTGTTCTCTACCTCACGCGCTAGCGCCGCGCGCTCTCCCCTCGCGCTCGCCCCGAGCCTCTTCTTTATTTGTATACCGCAGCGCGCTCTTGGTTGCGAAGGTCGTATGCCGTTACAATACACAGATGCCGTGTGACTCGGGAGCCATCGCATTAGGGCCTCTGTCATTCAAAGCAACGCTTTTACACAACCCCGTAATTGGAAGAAAATTGCTTCGAGCGTATGCTCCAGCTGTGGCTTATAATGACTGTAGGTTGTTTTTTGTGTGTGACCTGTTATTTCACTGTGGTATTCTGTCGTACGCTGCTGCCTTGTGCGGGTACCAGGCACTCTCAAGCCGTTCCTCAACAGCTTTTTTGGCTGGGGACCCCCACGGTATGTTGTAAATGAATGAATAAATGAAAGGCAAGCTGAAGCGCATCCTGCTATTCTGCGTCTCATAGCTGAGCATGAGTGATGACGCCACTGGCACAGAATAGATCTCATATTTGCGGCTGATCGGCTACGAGTACCATATTCGCACGTAACTAGCCCTCTCGGAGATTTTGTGAGGAATGGCGTCTGAATTTAGCGGGACGAATTGCAAGAAATCGTGGGGAAGTGTTTTCTGGAATGCTTGCATTCGGTGGAATCGCACTTCCTACAAGAACCGTGAAATTTTTACGCTCATACCTCATGGCAATAAAATGCGAACGGAGGTCGTTACTAGCATTCGGGTTTAGCATTCGGTGGCATCGCACTTCCTACAAGAACCGTGACATTTTTACGCTCATACCCCATGGCAGCGATGCCGGTAATGGCAATAGCAGCGATGGTAATGGCATGGCGTAGAGGTAGAACATCCGTCTCGCGTGCAAGAGGACCGGGGTTCGTATCCCGGCGCCACGCTATTCTCTACCGGATAAAAAAAAAAACTCCACGTGTCGATGGAATTGCATAACCAGGCCTGAAGTGCGGCCTGATCTCAGTGACCAGAACCGACAACGCACTTCCTCACCAGAACAGGATTTGGCCACCCTAGTGTAGTACTTGGCTGCAACCTTCTATGAACAACCCAATTAACCCGCGGCCCTCAGTCCCCTGCGGAGCAACTGACCACGGCGGCAGTCAGATCTGTGACGCAGCGGAGGGTGCTAAGAATGTCTGGCTCCGGACAGGTGCCACCATTGGAAATTGAACCTGGCAACGTTTAACGCAAGAACCTTATCAAGTGAGGCTAGCTTAGCAGTGCTATTGGAGGAATTAGCCGGTATTAAATGGGGTGTCATAGGGCTTAGTGAGGTTAGGAGGACAAATGAGGCGTATACAGTACTAAAGGGCGGGCACATACTGTGCTATCGTGGATTAGCAGATAGGCGAGAACTAGGTGTGGGATTCCTCATAATTCAGGATATAGCTGGCAACATCGAGGAGTTTTATAGTATTAACGAGAGAGTGGCAGCTATCGTAATTAGGCTTAATAAGAGGTACAAGCTGAAGGTGGTGCAGGCCTACGCGCCTACATCAAGCCATGATGACCAGATAGTTGAAAGCTTCTATGAGGATGTAGAATCGGCAATGACTAAAGTAAAATCACAGTACAATGTACTGATGTGCGACTTTAATGCGAAGGTAGGCAAAAAGCAGACTGGAGACCAGGCGGTAGGTGACTATGGCATAGGTTCTAGGAATAGTAGGGGAGAGTTATTAGTAAAGTTCACAGACAGAAATAATTTACGGATTATGAATACCTTCTTCCGCAAACGAGCAAACAGGAAGTGGACGTGGAACAGCCCCAATGGTGAGACTATAAATGAAATAGACTTCATACTGTGCGCTCACCCTGGCATCGTACAGGATGTGGAGGTCCTCGGTAAGGTCCGTTGTAGCGATCACAAAATGGTAAGGTCCCGTATTAGCTGAGATTTGAAGAGGGAACGGAGGGAGCTAGTGAAGCGAAAGGCTATTAACGAGTTAGCATTAAGACCGAAGGTAGAGGAATTCAGAATATCACTGCAGAACAGATTTTCCGCTTTAACTGAAGAAGACGACCGTAGTGTTGAAACAATGAATGATAATCGCACAGCTATCGTTACAGAGTGCGCCACAGAAGTAGTTGGCAGGATGGTTCGACAGGTAACCAGCAAGCTATTTCAGGAGACTAAAGATCTGATTAAGGAACGCCAAAGCATGAGGACGTCTAACTCCACAGACAGGATAGAACTAGCAGACCTAACGAAGTTAATAAATAAGCGCAAGGTAGCCGACATAAGAAAGTTTAACATGGAGAAATTCGAGCATGCTCTAAGGAACGCAGGTAGCTTAAATTCAGTGAAGAGAAAACTGGGCATAGGTAAAAACCAGATGTCTGCGCTAAAAGACAAAGAGAGCAATGTCATCAGCAATATGGATAAGATAGTTGAATTAGCCGAAGAGTTGTACACAAATCTATACAGTAGCGAATGTAATCATCAAGTTACTCAGAGAGGCAGTCGAGCACAGCAACGGGACATCCCGCCAGTAACGAAGGATGAAATAAAGGAAGCCTTAGGAAGAATGCAAAGGGGAAAGCAGCTGGTGAGGATCAATTGACAGCAGATTTGTTGAAGGACGGAGGAGAGATTGTGCTCGAAAAACTAGCACACCCTTTACACGCAATGCTTTGTGACCTTGAGAGTGCCAGAAGCTTGGAAGAACGCAAACATTATCTTAATTTATAAGGAAGGAGATGTCAATGACTTCAAAAATTACAGACCGATCAGCTTACTGCCCATCGCCTAGAAGGTATCAACTAAGGTAATCGCTAAAAGACTCAGGACAACCTTTGACTTCAGTCAATGATCAGGCAGGCTTTCGTGAAGGATATTCGACAATAGACCACATTCACACGATCAATCAGGTGACAGAGAAATGCGCAGAACCCCTATATATAGCCTTCATTGATTACGACAAAGCATTTGACTCAGTAGAAACCTCAGCTGTCATGCAGGAATTGCGGAATAAGGGTGTGGAAGAGTGTTATGTTTATATACTGGAAGATATTTATAACGATTGCACAGCTACGATAGTTCTCCATAAAGTCAGCAGTAAAATTCCAATAAGGAAAGGTGTCAGGCAGGGAGACACGATCTCGCCAATGCCATTCACCACCTGCTTACAGGAGGTATTGCGGGGCCTGAAATGGGAAGAGTTGGGGATAATTTATTTATTTATTGGAAATACCTGCAGCGCCCGAAGGCATTATTGCAGGGGGGATGAGGATACATAACAGAAGAATAGGCCAGAAAAAAAGAGGAAGAAAAAAAAAGCAATACAACAAGGCATGACACAGCAAGTACAAAATGAATGAAATATGAAACAACAAAAAGACATGACGAGAAAAAAAAAAAAAAGCCAACTGCGCACTCATACATCCGACAGCAACGCGCGGAACATAGACTCTGAACGGCACTCAACAATTTCATGGGGCAGGCGATTCCAGTCATGAATGGTAGATGGGAAAAATGCGTTTTGATAAGTGTTAGTTTTGCATTTAATTTCTCTAATCTTCCACCCATGGTCAAGTCTGTTTGACCTGAAATGCGGTGGAAGTAAATAATTTTCTTTATCTATTTTTATTTTTCGGTGAAGGATCTTATACAGCATTTCTAACCGGGAGTTGGTACGGCGTTTCCGTAACAGCTCCCATCCCAGCGTTAGTTTAATGTTAGTAACACTGCTGTTAAAATCATAATTACTTGAAACAAACCGACCGGCAAAGTTCTGAACACGCTCAAGCATGTCTGTTAAATTTAAAGTAGGGGGGTGCCAAACAACACAAGCATACTCCAATATTGGCCGAATATAGGTAAAATAAAGAAGCTCTTTAACTTTTAGTGGTGCCATTTTAAAATTTCTTCTTAGAAAATTTAGCATGCCATAAGCTTTAGCAGAAACGTGCTCGACGTGCTCATTCCAGGTGAGATTAGACGAAAAGTAAACGCCGAGGTATTTATAGTTAGTAACTCTGGAAAGCCGGGTAGAATCTAGTTTGTATTCAGCCAAGAAAGGGTGATGCTTGCGCGTGAAAGAAATGAACTCACATTTTATTGGGTTCAGAAACATCTGCCACTTCAAACACCATTGTTGTATGCGGTCCAAGTCGCACTGCAAATGACAAGAATCTGAAGAACTGTTAATAACATGGTAGACAACACAATCGTCAGCATATAAACGTATTTTACAGGTCATATATTTAGAAATGTCATTAATATAAACTAGAAACAGCAGAGGTCCTAAAACAGACCCCTGCGGTACCCCCGAAGATACAGGAACATAATCAGACTGGGACCCATTAATCAATACACGTTGTTTGCGTCCCTGCAGGTAACATTGAAGCCAGTTTAGAAGGGAAGTTGGAATCTTGATCAAAGATAATTTATACAGTAGTAAATCATGAGGTACCAAATCAAACGCTTTCTTGAAATCTAAAAAAATGCAATCCGTTTGTAGACCCTTGTCAAATGATGAAAAAATATCATGGCTAAATTCTAAGAGCTGCGTCGAACACGAGTAACCTGATCTGAAACCATGCTGAGCTTGAGTGAAAAATTCATTTTGTTCCAAATGCTTCATCAATGCGCTATATATTATGTGTTCAAGCGTTTTGCAACTAATACTTGTAAGCGAAATCGGCCTGTAGTTAGCAACTATGTTTTTAGGACCACCCTTATGAATGGGCACCACGTTAGCGTTTTTCCATTGCTGGGGTATTATTCCTGTATCTAACGATTTCGAGTATAAAATAACTAAGTAATGAGCAATGCTTTCAGCACAGACCTTCAAGACATGACCGGGAACATCTTCGGGCCCGCTTGCCGAAGACACCTTTATGTTATTCAGCAGGTTTAACACACCGTTGTATGTAACTGTTAGCTCAGGCATTGTCTCTTGCACATGGGCATCCATGACTGGCATTTCATGATGCGAGTTTGCTGCGAAAACAGACTTAAAATAATCATTGAAACAGCATGCCTTATCAAAATCATCAGTTATAGGTTCAGCGCCATTATTCAGTGCCGGAATACCAACTGATTCACGGCCATTAACTTTAAGAAATTTCCACAGTTCTTTTGGATTACTCTGAATTTTAGCACCTAACTCATTCATGTACCTTTTTTTCGCAGCTTTATTTTCAACTTTTATGTCTCTTCCAAGAGCACGTACCTTTTCAAGAACTTTTGCGTCCCGGTATTTTTTGTACGTGTTTAGGAGACGACGCTTTTTCTTAATCAATAGTTTAGTTTCCCGAGTTACCCACGGCTTGTCCTTGCGCCGCTTAGCTGATATGTTTTTGAAAGGAACATATTTGTCGATGAGCACATCAAGCTTCTGCTTAAATATGTCCCACAGCGCAGTAGCATCGAAACGCTGGCTCATGAATATGAAGTCTTGTAAATAGTTGGCAAGCTCGCTAGATAGTGATGAGTAATCACCTCTATCATAGAAGAAAATTTTCCTGGGGTGCCGGTGTGGCACTGAAGGCTGGGTCATTGGCACGTGTGCAACGACACAGTCGTGGTCACTGATACCTGGGATAATATAACTATCGCGCACAAGTGAATCTCGGTTAGAAAAAAGCAAATCTAGAACAGACGAGGAACCATGGCATGACCTGGTTGGCTCCTTAACAAACTGATACAGGTCGTTTGCAATAATGAGTTCGCGGAAATCAACGTACAGCTTTGACAGGTTGGTAAGGACTGGTTTATTGTCAACCCATGTAACTTCAGGCATGTTGAAATCACCTCCAATGATGTAATCGTTGTGTATCTTACTTATGAATTCAGAAAGGGATACAAATACATCTGGATTAGCCCGCATAGGAGAACGATAGAAACAGCCAAGCGTAAGCAGCTGCCCGTTCTCTAAATGTAGATTCCGCCAAAAAGATTCTTCGCAGCCATTAAGTTGCGGCAGAGCAGAACAGCGAAGAGTCGAGTGAATGAGCAGGAAAACGCCACCTCCACGTGAGTGTCTATCGCAACGGAAAGCTTCAAAATCTGCTGGAAAGACCTCGGAGCTGTGAATCGAATCGTCCAGCCAGGATTCAGTACCCATGACTACATGCGGTTGGACTGAGGAAATAAGCGTGGCAAAATCATCAGTTTTATTCTTTATGCTACGGCAGTTCACCACCAGTATAGTAAGATCAGATATGGACTGAATCCTGCAGAGTTAATGGAGAATACCTGAGTAATTTGCGATTCGCTGAGCCACTCAGGACAAGAACTACAAAGCATGATCAACGAGTTAGACAGGCAGAGCAGAACGGTTCGGCTAAAAATTAACATGCAGAAAACCAAAGTAATGTTCAACAACGTAGCAAGAGAACGGCAGTTCGCAGTTGGTAGCGAGGTGCTGGAAGTAGTAAGAGAAAATGTCTACTTAGTGCAGGTAGTGACCACAGATCCGGATCATGAGAGGGAAATAACTAGAAGAATAAGAATGGGGTGGAGCGCATATGGCAGGTTCTTTTAGATAATGAATGACAGTTTGTCCATATCCCTCGAGAGAAAAAATATACAACAGCTGTATCTTACCGCTACTCACCTATGGGGCAGAAACGTGGAGGCTAACAAAGAGGGTTCAGCTTAAGTTAAGGACAACGCAGCGAGCTATGGAAAGAAAAATGATAGCTGTAACGTTATGAGATCGGAAGAGGGCGGAGTGGGTGAGGGAGCAAACGCGGGTTAATGATATCGTAGTTGAAATCAAGAGGAAGAAATGGCCGTGGGCAGTGCATGTAATGCGAAGGAAAGATAAGCGCTGGTCCTTGAGGGTAACGGAGTGGATTCCAAGAGAAGGCAAACGTAGCAGGGGAAGGCAAAAAGTTAGGTGGGCGGATGAGATTAAGCAGTTTGCGGGGATACAGTAGCCGCAGCTGGCAAAGAAGGACAGGGTTAATTGGATAGACATGGGAGAGGCCTTTGCCCTGCAGTGGGTGTAGTCAGGCTGATGATGATTATGATGATAATGGCCCCATGACAATAAAATGCGAACGGAGGTCGTTACTAGCATCCGGGTTTAGCATTCGGTGCCATCGCACTTCCTACAAGAACCGTGAAATTTTTACGCTCATACCCCACGGCAATAAAATGAGAACGGAGGTCGTTGCTAGCATTCGGGTCAAGTTTAAGAGCGCTCCGTGTGGCATACCTTCCTTATAATCTCATTAAATCTGCAGCGCCCGCTGTCATGCCACCCCACCTACAGAACTTCAAATCGCTGTCAGTCTAGTATGTTATACAAATTTAAGTCACATGTAACCGTTGCATGCTGGCACTTTCTTGCGATGAAGGGAATGACGATGAAGGAGCCACAAAGCATTCTGAGAAATTAGTGCAGTCGCTTTAGATGAACCCTACGCTTTGGTACGCGCCCTCTGCCTGCGCAAAAACTGTTTTATTCAGAAACTGTTAGCTATGGAAAATATGTTTATTGGCAGAAGGCATAATTCTCCTAGTTAAAAAATTAACATATTCTAGCACACGGGAAAATTTAAGAGATTTTGAGCAGTTTCATGGAAGGATGAAACGCTTCTGTTCGCCAAACCGCGAGAAGGTTACTTTCAAAGGTGACTTCAAAAGAAGCCCGAAGATGTTATTAGCCATTAACCTTTCAGCTTGTTTAGCCTCAATATGGAAACATTCACCATTATTGGAGGAGAAAGGCGAGCGAGATTACAAGTGGCCCACTGTGTAAGCAGATGCCACTTTTCATTGCTTGCAAGCGCTTTTAAACCAGTGGAATAATATCTTGGTGCGGGATAGTTGGTGGACCACGGGGGAAAGCGCCAGCGCGAACAAACAAGAACGAAAGAGAGACACGAGAACACAGGGCAAGCGCTGAACTACGAAGTGAATTTTTATATGAAACAGGCCATATTATACTCAGTCCAATACATCACATGCCCAGTGATATGAGCAACCATGATTGTGCACCAGTCCCGCGCAATACTCAACTTTATCACTGGAGGCCAGATACCAGAAAATATCTCAAGGGCGTGCCACCAAACGCGGAAGGAAGGCAGAAGTGCATAAGTACAGAATGCGTCTTTACGTCGAAGCAAAAGCAGAGTCAAAATGTCGTCATAGCAAAAGCAGAATGCAAGGAAAATCCTCAATCAAAAAAAAAATTAAATAAAATACAAGCAACATCATTAACCAGTGTCAAGGGGCAAAAAGAATTTTAAAATACCATCAAAATTAGGAGGTCATCGGAAATCAAAAGTATGATATCGTCTGATGCCGCCATCTAGAAAGGGAATTTCTTTACTGGATAAAGAGATTGATGGCGTACCGACGCACCAGTCACCGCCTATACATATAAGCCAAGCTTCCACCACTTCCCTGTGACGTTTTTCTTTAAGCACGTGCCCTTATCTCTGACTCAATTAACAACGATTCGCACTCAAAATTGCATTTTAGCCCACAACATTTTTGAAACATATCTTACAATTGCCCGCAAGGTGGCCGCATTCTGTACTTATGCACTTTGTTCCTCCCTTCCATGTTTGGTGGACCTTTAGACGTCTGCTGGTACCTGGCCACCAGTGATAAAGTTGGGTGTTGCGACGGCACTGGCTGCATATTCACGGTTGCTCATGTCATTGGGCATGTGATGTATTGGACTGTATATTATGTGGCCTGTTTTCAATAAAATATAGTCCAGAATTTGACGGAATACCGTCTGTCGAGGAGCGAACATAGCGTAAATAACAAACATACACTCGTCAAATTCTTCAAAAAAAAAAGGAAACGACGTTTCGGGGCTCGTGCGGGACCCCTTCATCACAAGAGCGCTGCATGGAACGACCGTGGCTTACATACGGTTAAAATTTCCTAGTGAGCGATTGTGGATTTCCGGCAGATTACCACGTGTCCTGTTGAGAGCATGCTTTGTGCTATGTATATGGAATGATTCCAAAAGGAGCCGCGATGACAAGTTTTTCTCTGTGGCAATGAAAGGTGCTTCGTCCCAATCAATGGGGTGTCCTGTTGATGCGTTGTGTGCCGCCAAAGCATTAGATGTAGAGCGGCCGTTCCTGACGTCATTCTGATGCTCTTTGAGCCCTCGTCTGAAATTTCCAGTTTCGCCAATGTAGGCAGCGTCACAGCCTTGGAATGGTATCTTGTACACCACACCAGGGTATCTTGAGCGTTCTAGGCGGTCTTTAACTCGGACCAGCTGCTGTTTTAACTTGCTGGTAGGCTGATGAGCAATGTGCACGTCATATCCTTTGAAAATGCGTGCAAGTGCCTCGCTCGCCCCCGCAGCGTACGGAATACTTGCACGCTTGGTTTCCCTGTTTTTCTCTTTTTGGCCAAGTCTGGATGCTTGGGCGGAGCGTTCTTGGCTTTTCAGTAGCTGCTGGGGGTGTCCGTTGCATTTGAGATCTGCTTTCAGTTTGGCGATTTCACAGCGGCGCTTTTTCCGGGCTCGAGCATAGGGTGAACGCGCTATTAAAGAGTGATTTGGCGACCGAACGCTTGTGTCCCATAGGGTGTGCTGATTCAAAGTTGTGGTACTTTCCAGTGTGCGTCGGTTTTCGATACACCGTAGATTCAAGCCTAGCGTTGTTCCTCTGGACGAGGACATCAAGGAAAGGGATTAGTCCATTCATCTCGTCCTCCACGGTGAATTGTACAGTTGGCTGGATTGAGTTTAGATATCTCAGGAAAGGCTGTACGTCGCTGCGATGCATGATGCTGAAGCAGTCGTCCACGTGACGCAGGAATAGCTTCGGTGAAGATTTGATCGTGGAAATGGTCTTCGCGCTAAATATGGAGTGGCAGCCATCAAAAGAATCCGACAGTTTATAACCCTAAATTCCAGACTGGCATCTTTCCAGTACCATCTGCTGTTAAACCTGCGCTGCAAGTCCCTCTGCCTAACACCGAAGTCCCTGCAGTTACCGCATCTTGTGCCCACACCGTTTGGAAGAAGGCAAGTCACTGCCAAAGCCGAAAAGATCCTCCTGCAAGCTCGAATCGCCGAAACGAAAGCCTCGATCAAACGGTTGGAAGGGGTTGTATTCGTCGCACATCGGTTACTCCAGCAGGACATGGCAGATGTCTACCCGGAGGTTGTTCTGCATGCAAGCACCGTCGCCTCCAGGACGAGAGACAAGAGAACGTCCGCTCAAGAAGGCAAGCTGGCATTACTCCAGCAAAGGAGCGGCCGCACGCGTGCGTCACCAGGCATCTACAATTTCTCCTCACACAAGCTAGAATCCGCTGAGCAATACCTGCTCAGTCGCGGACTGAACTTCAATGTCGCTGCGGCCCCTAACCCTGCAAGAATGATCTGCGCCGTCCAACAGCCCGTTCGGCATGTTCAGCCTAGACGGCGAGAAGAAGCACGTTCGCGTGCCATTGGAGCCCTTGGAAAACTATCACGGACGAAGACAGGCTCCGTACTGCTTCCAGAAAAGCAAGCCATCAAATGATTGCAGACCAACACCGAAATAGCAATCCTACCTGCCGACATAGGCAACGCCACCGATTACGTCACGAAGATGTCTGCGATCCTTGAAGATGTGGATACCTATATAAAAATCAACCGCGATCCAGCAAGAAAAATTGAATCGGAACTGCAGAAACTGCTGACTGAAGTGTTCACGTACGTACCTCCTGAAAGAAAACACTTGCACAATAAGCTTCTTTCCCGCAACGGTTCGGCTCCCGAAATCTACGGAGTTCCCAAGGTGCACAAGCCGGGTGTACCACTACGACCAATAGTAGACTACAGGCGTTCTCCACTGTACAAACTGTCCCGTCATCTGCATCAGGTCCTTCGCTCATTAGTCAAGTCAAGTCAGTTTTATTTACATCATTATGATGTGGGCAAGCTCAGGCAAAAAGCGAACGATTTTCGCTTGAGGGAGCCCGAGCCCCCCTACATGGCGTACAGCAAGGGCAAAAAATTTAAAAAAAAGTACAAAATCCACACACGCTACCTAACAGGATTTAATACAGGAATTTCAAAACAATCGATATAAGCTCTTGGTACATGCTCATTAATACGCAATACATTGGTGTTAACATAGATGCAAAAGTCATTCGTGTCACACTTTTCACACAAAGGGAATACAGCGGCTTACAAAAAATGATTTCTTAGAGTTTGTGTACTAGATGTTTCAAGAGAAAAACGTTCAAAAATGAATTTGTTTAGTAACCTTGGAACTGCATGACGCATCATCTGTCGACCGTGTTCTGTACGGCAAAAGGGAATGGTCCAACGTTCGTGTTTTCGAAACGAGTATGGCGTTGAGTTTGTTTCGAGGGATGACAATGCTGTCAAGAAGTTGTCACAGTGAGAAATGAATTTTTTATATCTTATGGCTCAGAAAAATTCGTATAGCTTATGAGCGGGTATGATTTTGAATCTCTTAAACAGTTCTTCGGTATGTGCGAGGTAGTCAACATTTGCTATATGACGTACTGCTTTCTTTTGCAGCATGTACATCTTGTGCAGGTTAGTTTGAGTAGTAGAGCCCCAGACAAGGAAACAGTAGTTAACATACGACATGAATAATGTGTTGTATATTATTAATTTATTCGATACGGGTAGATAGGAGCGAAATTTCGCGAGCATTCCGACGCACTTTGATAAATTGGTTAAAGTGAAGCTAATGTGAGGGTCCCAGCTCATGTTCTTGTTAAAGAAAATTCCTAGCGTTTTTACTGTTTCTACCACCTCAATAATAGAGCTGTCTATTTTTAGCCTAAGATCTGATGTAACGACACTCTGCCGGTAATGAAATTGTACCGCTTTTGTTTTTTTACTATTTATTATCAAGGAATTTGCTGCGCACCACGATTTCAACTTTTCTAACACACTGTTTGTGTTTGAAATGAGCAATGGAATGTTATTGCCCCTAAATAAGAGACTGGTATCGTCTGCATACAAAAGATATTTTGGAAGGTTACTGATATTTGTTATGTCGTTTATGTATACAATAAACAGTAGCGGTCCTAAAATACTTCCTTGTGGAACTCCAGTGGTTATAGGTTGAAGAGTTGAAACATGCTGATCTATTGTTACACGTTGATGTCGATGCTGTAGGTAGGACTTTAGTAGACAAGCTGCAGTGCCACGGATTCCATATTTCTTCGAGAAATCCACAAAATCACATATGTACATCTCCCTATTTTCAAGTGCCTCGAGGATTATCTCTTTTTGCATTAGTAAGGCTGTTTCAGTGGACCTGTTTGGGCGGAAACCATGCTGTGACGGATTAATGAGGTTAAGTTTATTGCAGAAGTTCATGAGTCTTTTATGAATTACTCTTTCTAGGCCCTTAGAAAAAATCGGCAGAATAGAAATCGGTCGATAGTTGGACATATCGTTTTTATCGCCACTCTTGAAAAGTACAATTACTCTGGAGATCTGCATTAATTTGGGAAAGCAACCTGTTGATAACGCCAGATTATATGTATAAGTCAGTAGGGGGGCGATTACGTTCAGCACATATTTAACTGGAATAATTTGTATGCCATCAATATCGCGTGATTTGCTATTTTTCAACGAGTTGAATACATTACATACCTCGCGTTCATCTGTCGGATCAAAATAAATGCCTGGCTATTCCTAGGAATTGTGTTGCTCAGAGATTGAGAGTTTTCAGAACTGCTGACAACATCTTTAAAAAATTTGATAAATTCTTCGGCAAGTTCTGTACCATGTATGCGGCGGCCCTGAAAAACGAGATCTTTGATAACTGGCGACGATTGGGTTCTGTTTAGCAACTTGTTTAGCTTTTTCCATACGTCTGCACTATCTTTACAGGATTCCTGTTGGAACTCATGGTGCAGGAAACGCCGCTTTTCATTTCTCAGGAAGGAATTCAGCTTATTTCTATTATGCTTAAATATTTTTAAATCTAGAAGTGACCTCGTTTTGACAAACTTTTTATATAATCTAGCCTTCTTTTTTATTCGTCTTAAACATTCACGGCTGATCCAGGGCTTTCGGTTGTTATGATGTGGCTTTAAAATAATTTCTCTAAATTGTTCACAGTAAATTCGCTTAAAAATGCATATGAATGTTTCATACGCCTCATCTGCAGTGTCACAGTGGAATACACCATCCCAGTTTTCATTCACAAGACTCGAATAGAAAGATTCCAAGGTTACAGGGGTGATGTTGTGGACAATTACTGTCGTCGAAGTTTGCGCATGCGTTCTTTTGTCTTCACATTCAAGTTGGACAAACGACGACCTATATTAAGGACTCTCGCCACTTTGTGCAAAAACTAAACGAAGTTTCCATTGAAGACCAGGACGTCATGGTTTCATCTGACGTGAAATCCATGTTCACGTTCAGCTTCCTTGCAAGGAAGCTCTTTGCGCAGACGCCACATTGCCGTCAAGGACCCCGTTCGAAGTGCATGATCTGTGCTACCTGTTGAGATTCTGTCTCGACAATACGTATTGTGTTTTCAACGGGACCTTCTACAGACAGCGCTTCGGCACAGCAATAGGCGCATCTATTTCCGTGGTCTGCGCTAACCTCGCATTGGAAGCTATTGAGAGCCGAGCCATTTCCACGTTCAAACCTTCACCGAAGCTATTCCTGCGTTACGTGGACGACTGCTTCAGCATCATGAATCGCAGCGACGTACAGCCTTCCTGAGATATTTAAACTCAATCCAGCCAACTGTACAATTCACCGTGGAGGAGGAGATGAATGGACTAATCCCATTCCTTGATGTCCTCGTCCAGAGGAACAACGCTAGGCTTGAATCCTCGGTGTATCGAAAATCGAAGCACACTGGAAAGTACCTCAACTTTGAATAAGCACACCCTATTGGACACAAGCGTTCGGTCGCCAAATCACTGTTTAATCGCGCGTTCACCCTATGCTGGAGCCCGGAAAAGCGCCGCTGTGAAATCGCCAAAGTGAAAGCAGATCTCTAATGCCACGGATACAACCAGCAGCTACTGAAAAGCCAAGAACGCTCCGCCCAAGCATCCAGACTTGGCCAAAAAGAGAAAAACAGGGAAACCAAGCGTGCAAGTATTCCGTACGCTGCGGGGGTAAGCGAGGCACTTGCACGCATTTTCAAAGGATATGACGTGCACATTGCTCATCAGCCTACCAGCAAGTTAAAACAGCAGCTAGTCCGAGTTAAAGACCGCCTAGAACGCTCAAGATACCCTGGTGTGGTGTACAAGATACCATGCCAAGGCTGTGACGCTGCCTACATTGGCGAAACTGGGAATTTCAGACGAAGGCTCTAAGAGCATCAGAATGACGTCATGAACAGCCGCTCTACATATAATGCTTTGGCGGAACCCAACGCATCAACAGGACACCCCATTTATTGGGACGAAGCATCTATCATTGCCACAGAGAAAAATTTGTCATCGCGCCTCCTTTTCGACTTTCATATACATAGCACAAAGCATGCTATTAGCAGGACACGTGGTAATCTGGCGGAAATCTACAATCGCTCACTACGAAATTTTGACCGTGTATAAGCCACTGTCGTTCCATGCAGCGCACTTGTGATCAAGGGGACCCGTACGGGCCCCGGAACATCGTTTCCTTTTTTGAAGAATTTGGCGAGTGTATGTTTGTTATTTACGCTATTTTTTGAATAAACAAACTGTTGGTAGTTCAACGCATGTCCTGTGTTCTCGTGTCTTTCTTTCGTCCTTGTTGCTTCGTGCTGCCGCTTTGCACACTTAGACCGGTCGCTGGAGGCGTGTCGGTTAATTTGGCTCAATGTTCAGAAAAGGTTCGTTGCAGCACGTACGTAACAGCACGTAAATCATTTAATCCTTCATAAAGAGCTTGTACACCTGCCCTCTTCCCTACCAAGCCCATTTTTTTCGGTGCAGCTAACGCTTATTTTTGCGTTAGTACGAGGTTCTGAAGCTTTCGACTCGTTCCCCTACCATGTCATTAATCGTTATCTTTTACTGCTCGACTCTAAGATGAGGCAGTTAGACAACCCCGTCATGTTTCTCGGAAAAGTACTTCAGGCCGATATTCAAGTAAACCATTCCTTCCAAAGGCGCCGCCGCGGTGGCTCAGCTGTTATGGTGCTTGGCTGCTGACCCGAAAGACGCGGGTTCGATCCCGGCCGCGGCGGCTGGAATTTCTTTGGAGGAGAAATTCTAGAGGCCGGTGTACTGTGCGATGTCAGTGCACGTTAAAGAACCCCAGGTGGTCGAAATTTCCGGAGCCCTCCACTACGGCGTCTCTCATAGCCTTAGTCGCTTTGGGACGTTAAACCCCATAATCCTATCCAATCCCTTCCAAAGGCTTTCTTCGTTGGAGGAGAACATGTGTTCATCTTGAAGACCAGCGCAAAACAGGCATTGGACCAACGAAAGAGAAGACGTTTAATAAAGCGAAAACAAGCAGCTCAAACATTTGATTAGCAATAATTTGGTGATGTAGCATTAGAAAGTATAGTGTTTTCGTGTTATGTTAGCGTAGTCCTGTGTGCTCTTTTCAGTTGGTGCCTATGATATACTAACAGATTTGTACCGATTACAACGTATTGTCAATTGCGCGTGCAATAGGCTCCCTATTTACTACATTCAATCTGTGCAAATGGGGAAACCAGTTGCTAAGATCTCTATACCTTCATGCGCCACCTGCGTCGGGGTGGCCGGGCGGCGTGGTTTGTTTTTTGACCGCGGAGTGGAGCATACTGCGCTGCTTGTGCTCGGAGTCGGTGTTTGGTGGGGAGGACCCTAGATAGACCTCACCTTTGATGACTTTTGGTAGTGCCATGGTGATTCAGCTATGCGCATGGAACGGGCCCGACCTCATGTCCTTGTTTCTTATGACAAAGACGGCACGTTTGGTTAAGTGTTCTTGACAGTGTATGTTCTTAGTGATTACTCTCGGCTGCTGGTCTTTCTGTGGTATTTGGTTCATATCCGTTAATTCTGCTTAATCTGCGTACGCACCACTTTCCGCTCCATGGCAATGTATAACACTATTTCTGCTGCGGATTCTGTGTTGTATAATAGCCGAAGTTAGAGATTCGTTTTCACAGAAGGTGTTGGCCATCTTTTGCGAGGATACGGGATAAGAACCCTTGTCGAGCTGTTTGTGCAGAAGCATTTAACGCGACAGCGTTAAGGCTCCAGTTCTGCAGAAAATCCGGTGCCGTCGACGGCGTTGCGAGCGAAAAATCCTCGGAGAAGCAACGTAGGTGGCCCACATCGATAATGCGGCCTTGTACCGTCAGCCCAACCTGCCCACCGGATTGAGAGTCAAGGCTGCTCGGGAAGAACAAACTCGGTCGCACAAGCTCCACTGGTGCCAATTTATTTTTTGTTTTTGCCCTTGCATTTGTTTTTCTGATGAAAGAAATGTTAAGTAAATAGAATTGCTTTGAACCACTGCCCAAGACTGTCGGGTGCATTTAAGCCATAACAAAGAAAAGAGGCCTGGACAAAGACAATCATCATCAGCCTGACTACGCCCACTGCAGGGCAAAGGCCTCTCCCGTGTCTCTCCAATTAGCCCAGTCCTTTGCCAGTTCCGGCCACCGTATCCCCGCAAACATCTTAATCTCATCCGCCCACCTAATTTTCTGCCGCCCCCTGCTACGCTTGCCTTTTCTTGGAATCCATTCCGTTACCCTTAAGGGCATGCTCTGCCCAATCCCATTTCTTCTTCATGATTCATTTTTTTTACTGTTCGTGCAGCATCAGGGCCCATATACCATAACGTAAATACAGCAGCGCTGTCCCGTACTAGGCCGTCAAGTGTTCTGAAGGAGGTGGTCACCTCGAGCTCTGTTCGTTCTTCTCATTAACCTGCCACCGATTCATTAGCGTCGTCAAAACGAATTATTCCACACTTCCTCCGGATTAATTTTTGCTAATGGAATTCGTATTCGCCGGCTGATGCCTTGCTCTCCTCATGAACCTTCAAACTCTACCAGGTCCAGGAAAGTCACAAAAGCAATGTCTACCGAAGTATGAATGTTTTAGTCGTGGGCAAGGGAAATAAAAAGAAGGAGAAAATAGGAAGTCTTATGTGTTAGCATGTGATGGTCTAACATCCAGAAGCTGATATTGGTGAAAACAGCGCGAAAGAAGAAGCCCGAAGGCGAAACGAGGAAGTGACAGGAAAGAGCGCTGTCCAGAAGCTGCACGTGGGCTAAGAGGGACATCGTATTGTGCTCCGGGTTCGTTCATCTTCAACGATTCATTCAGCTTCAAAAACTGCGCGAGAAAGGACGAAAGGAAAGAGGACAAAGACACGGTGCGCAGTTTGTCTCTACTCGTCCTCTGTTTTTTTTTTTTGCGGAGTTTTTCAACACGAACGAACTGCACTAACTAGCGCGACAAAACACACCTTTAAAGAGCGCGTCCATGGAAATGAAAGTGATCGTTGCAACGTTAGGAGACAGGAAGAAAGCAGAGTGGGTCAGGGAAGAAACGCGGCTTAATGACCTTCTAGTCGAAATCGAAATGAAGGGGGCTTAGTAAGGGCATGCAATGCGAAGGCAAGATAGCCGACGGTCATTAAGGGTAACAGACAAAGCGAAGGCAAGCGTGGCATATACCGGCAGAAAGTTCGGTGAACCTTCATGAGATGACGGAGTTTGGAGGGATACAGTGGCCTCAGCTGGCAAAGGACAGGGCTAATAGGAGAGAAATTAACGATGATGATGATGATCGCAGAGTACAGGGCCGCTCTTGCATTTCGCCCTCATCAAAATGGAGCCACGGTGGCCAGATATTAATGCAAGACATTTGACTCCTATGTCGAACGCAAAAGTAACTGAGCCACTGTTGCAGGTCCAAAATGGGTGCAGGTGACGAATACCAAGGAAACGAAGTGTACGCACATAATATGCAGGAATAAAATTCGTATGGCATGAAAAAAGCTGCTGTAACTTTAAGGAGTAAAAGTGTTTTTCCTTTTACGCTTATTAAGATAGCATATGTTGTCAAAAGTAACCTGGCGACAGGGGTGATTCCGATCTACAATTACCGCCTCCAGAAACCTGACATCCTCAGGCGAATTCCGTTTTAAACTGGCTCACGTCCGCGAGACTTCGGTCCCTTCAAGCTGCGCTTTCTATCATTCTGGCGCAAGCATCCACCAGTGTTTCATAACCACCGCATCGCCTCGAGACGCTTGGTTTGATCCCTGGATTTCTAAAGCGTGCCCCATGGTTTTTCACGAGGTGGGAGACATTATCGCTGGACCCCTGAGCGATGCAGCCCTACCAGGCACTGGAAAAACACCTTTCCTTGGAGCAGAACCAAAGAAGCATGAGGCGGCAGGGGCGAACAACAAAGAAAAAAAAAAAGACAGATCGCTTACCCAAAATCGGAAAATATATCCACGAACTTCCCAGCACCGGGAGAGCCGGAATTCTAGGAACATCGCTGAAAGGTTTAGCAAAGCTAAACCGATCTCCGAGGCAAGGGGCGCTGCAGCTGAAGCGAGCTTTTGAGCAATGCGGGTAAACCAGTTTAGGCGCCAGTATATTCCTCCGTCGCGCTGCGTTCAACAACATCCTGCCCCACTCAGGGCGCGCAGTGCGCGTTCAACTGACGGCGCATGCTGGCCGGCTAGCGCGTGTGCGCTTCGCCCGCCAAATTGGATGGCGAGACAAACGTCAAAGCGCGCTTTTTGACTGACGTGTGCCAGACGTGGGTGACACGTCGACATCCTCGTGCTGTTTGGCCATTCGTCCTGGCAGCTTTTCCTCCTCGCCCTCTTCGCACAAACTGCGCTGCTGCGATACTGCCGAGGGATGCGGCCCCGGCCGCGGTTGAGCCGCCGAGTTTAAGTGCAGTGCTTCGCTTGAGGACGGCATGCGCGCTTTCCTGCGGTTGTCAGGGGTTATTAATGCGGGAGCATTAGGCGTCTGGTTCGGTAGAGAAGCCAGCGTCTGCCCGTCAGTGTCACGAAAAAGGGGGGGGGGGGAGTCAATGAACTGTGGTCGAATAACTTCTTTGCAATTACCACCTGCCCTGCCTTTCCGTCCTTTTCTCTCTCTCTCTCTCTCTCTCTCTCTCTACCATCTGCCCACCGCGGCACTGCGCATCAACTCGTCGATCTACAATAGACGGCTACGTGTCTGTGCAAACATGATCCTTAAGGGAACTTTGCAAAAAGGAACCCTGGTCTCTCAGTTAAGCACCCTAGCGGCCGCCTTTAAAGAACCACCAGGTGGCCACCCTTATAAAAGTGGTCTATAGACAGTCTATAGACTTTTTATTGACTCTATTGACTTCCTACAGATATTGCTTTTTGTCTATTCATAGCCTATAGATTGTCTATAGACAAAAGTCTGCTAAAGTGTATGTCCATAAATCTATAAATTGCCTACAGACTGTCTATGGCATTTGTATTGCCTATAGACTTTTGTCTATCGACAGTCTATAGACTTTATAGACAGAAGTCTATAGACTCTCTATAGAGTGCCTAGAACTTTTTTTGTAAGGGGGGGAGTAGTGCATCCCTTATCCGCTGCACCGTTGCGCCATGAGTGGTATCGGCTCACACCATCTATGATTCTATGAATGCGACAGACTACTTCCCTTATAAAAATTGTCTATAGACAGTCTATAGACTTCTTATAGACTATATTTCTTTCCTATAGATATTTATTTCTGTCTATTCATAGTCTATGCACTGTCTATAAATAAAAGTCTACTAAAAGAGTATGGCCATAAATCTATAGATTGTCTATAGACTGTATATTGCATTTGTATTGCCTACAGGCTACTCTATACGATTTGTCTATAGAAAGTCTATAGACTTTATAGACAGAAGTCTATAGACACTCTATAGACTAAAAAAATTCGTAAAGGTTGCGCGGGATGGATCACTATTGACATCACATTGCATCGCTAAAGATACGTTAAACGTCGTCCGAGTTTCTTTTTTTTTAATAAAGACATCGTCTAAAAAAGTTAGACGAAAGAAGCGGTTGCCGAGGTTTAATGGCATACATCGGGCCTTTCACCTAATATGTCCTCCCATTTTTTTTTAAAAATGGCTTCTTTAATCAGAAGAGTGTTTTTTTCTGCATAGCATCTTCAGTAGTGTAGCGCATCGTAATACAGCTAAGACGAAAAAACAGTGGGCTGGGTAACTAATACTAAATGTTTTTTTTTACCTATTAGTATTAGTTAGCCCCCTTAGTTATTGAGACGCATGTAGCCCACCGCAAGTAACACTCATATCGCTTAGAATTTCGAAACGCAACTAACTACGGCTATGTTGTGCCTTAACAAATTTTCGCCATTTTAGACGGGTTACCTGCACTGGAGCAGTTGCTTGGCCTGCAAGCTTTTCGAAAGCGCGTATATTTTGGTGCTATGTAGCGAAATGTTTTTAGGCCACAGCGCAGAGGGTAAGTTCGGTTTCGGAATCCTTCAGAGTCATATGAATACTACTTGCGCGGCGTAACACGCATATTCCTAAATAAGGAAACTAACAGTAATAGTTTAAAAGTTAACAATACTAGTTAACGAGCCTACTCGTAAGCACACATTAGCTGCATTCTGATGCACTACGCCGCTGGCAATACTGTGTCGAAAAAAAGCGCTGTTCTAACTGAAAAAGCCTATCTTCAGAATTACAGAACACATTGGGTGGAACACCCTGTATACATTTGTTGATGTCACAGACGACGCAGCCACCGAAAGTCTAACTTTTTTTTGTTCTTGGATTACATGTAACCAGCTGTGCATTTTGTAAACCCGCACGTGACTGCTTGGAACGGGGTCAGCGCTCATGTGATTGCCAGTTTCAGCTGTGCGTTCTCGTCTCCTCTGCTCTCTCGATGTTTCGCATTGCTGTTATTGAGCACAAATACACGGCGGCTTCATGGTAGCAAAAATTTGTAATTTAAAGCTTGTTTTTGAAATAGCATGGTGTCATTTCAACATTTTCGCCTGCAGCGCGTGGGCAACTAAGCCGCATCCCTCTTTCGTGGCGCAGTCATCATCGTCATCAGCCTGACTACTGCAAGGCAAAGGCCTCTCCCATGTCTCTCCAATTAGCCCTGTCCTTCTTCGCCAGATGCGGCCACCGTATGAACGCAAATTTCTTAATCCCATCCGCCCACCCAACTTTCTGCCGCCCCCTGCTACGCTTGCCTTCTCTTGGAATCCACTCCGCTACCCTTAAGGACCAGCGGTTTTCTTGCAATCAAGGCGGAAGGCTGGGCTAGTTGTTGTGTCACCGTTAATTAAAAGACTAGCGCATAAAACTAGGACCAATACATAGATGGAGACAGGACCAACTGAAGATTTACTACGACAGACAGGTACTTAAAAACACTTCGGTGGCACATGCGCACACTGGGTTACAACGAGCACAAACTAATAAAAAATGTGTCAAACTGCTTCTGAGATACATTTCTTCTTTTCTGGTCAGGGCAAGTGATGCTGTGCTGACACAGTTATCACTTTCGCTGTTAATGTAATACGCCTCACATATCTCATGGCCTAGCCTTGTGCCTCCCCTACCAAGCACACACGTGGCATCAAACGCCGGCATGCACCCGCACCGCTTACAATGCGTGGCCAAATGGCTGCCCCCCCCCCCCCCCCCCCCACAATGAATCCACCAGCGTGCGGTGCTCTTGTAGCCGTTCATTTAGGCAGCGTCCAGACTGCCCCACGTAGCATCTACCGCAGGAGAGGGGAATGCGGTACACAACGCCGGCAGTGCAAGGCATGTAATCTTGCCTTCGCATTACATGCCCTGCCCAAGCCCATTTCTTCCTCTTGATTTCGACTAGGATGTCATTAACCCGCGTTTGTTCCCTCACTCACTCCGCCCGCTTCCGATCTCTTAACGTTACACCTATCATTTTTCTATCCACAGCTCGCTGCGTTCTCCTTAACTTAAGCTGAACCCTCTTTGTTAGCCTACACGTACATGTGCAATAAGCAGGAAAACTGATATCAAATACAGTCTCTCAGGCGATTCTCGCACAGAGTGAGCTACCGATATCATTTCGACCTCGAGGGGATGTTTCCATCTTGTTCAGGCGGTGTTTCTAGCCCAACTGGAATTTTTCCAATGCTAGGAATTTATAGGCTGGATAGTGGTTTACGAACGCAGAACAGCCGTAAGCGGCAACAACTGTTCCCGAGGTCACCGCCCACGCTGCGGCAGCTGCATCGGTAAACGATGGTTTGCTCGAAACGAGACTATTCCACGTGTGCAAAGAATTTTCATAGGCTCATTACATTTTCTATTTGCCGACTATAGTGGCGGGCCGAGTCATTGTAGCGTAGTAAAACATTCCGCAGTGAGAGTTGGCATGGGCTCACTGTGCTAAAACAGCTAAAAAAAAACACGATTTTTTGCTTCTTTTATTCTTCGTTGCCTCAAAGTTTTTAATAATAACTTGTTTATTTCCATCAGTGATGGGGGACACTGCGGATAAAAGCCGCTTGACAACAAGCGACTTGACTGAAGCCCGCAGCCTCCCTACAAAGCAGGCAGCGATACAACAACAAAAAAAAAACGCAGAAAGCACAATATTCAAAATTAATGCACGCACACTTGATAATCACAAGAGGTAAATAACAAAAGGCAAGATAACACTTTTAGTTGTTATTGTATGCAAGGATTGTTAATGAAATGTTGGCGTAGGGTAAGTGAGTCACCAGATAAATAGCTCAATGCTGTTTGCTAAAACATTCCTGTGCTCTTGCAAACGTTTGTTTAGGCAGCGCCCACTCTGCCCGATGAAATGGGCTCCGCCGGAGACGGGAATTCTGTACACGACTCCTGTGCGACAGGAACTTATTCTTAACCCCTCCAAGACAAACGCCGTATCATTTCGCTCTCGCAACTAGTAATAGATACTGATATCAACTTATGTGCTGGCTCCAATAACATAGAGATAACACCACAAGTAAAAAGCCTGGGCATCATTTTCCACGAGAATATGTGTTGGAACTCGCATATCAGCCACATTCGTTCCAAACTCACTCGCACAATAGGATTGTTGTCGCGATTACGGTTTCTTTTGCCACAAAGCATTAAATTGCTAATCTATAATTCATTCTTCTTTTTCACCCTGAACTCCTGTTGTCTGATTTGGTTCACTGCCACGCAAACTAATATTAACATTCCTTTAGGTTACAGAAAAAAGCAAAACTATCATAAAAAATGCTTAGTTTAACGCCCACACAAAACCAATCTTTGATGAAGTGAACCTTCTACCTTCACCGCATTGTACAATTCAATACTGACTTCCCGATACCACTACGGCATATCCAAAAATGACACATACCTCACAGATTGCCCCATCAACTTCATGAACCAATGTATACGACACGCGTAGCACTGACCTCTGTGTAGTTCCTCGCACCCGAACAAATCATGGGCGACAAATGTTAAAACTGTTTGCCAACCACTCTTAACTCGGAATGTATCTCCTCATTGTGGAAGCAGATTGCACAAGTCCTTTGGTTTTTGTTTGTTTTTTTCAAGCGTGTGCTCCGGAATTTTCCTATTGCTTTGTGTTAATTCCTAATATACAGTGATCATCACTGCTGTTTCTGCCATGTGTTTGTTAGTAGGGTGTAGGTCTCGTCACGCCTCCAGAAGGCATTTTGCAATGTACAACTACGTTGTAATGTTGAAATAAATTTGATTTGATTATTCTCCTGGGCACTTTTGGTCAATTGCTACTAACAATAGGGCACTCGTGAAGAAAAGACAAATTCCTGGGGTACTGGTCTTATGCGTTTGAGTTCTGTCCTACAGTAACTTTAAGTGCGCAGTGGAGAATTCCAGCAGGGAGAGAAGCCGCAGCTCTAAAATCTCCCAAGATCATGGCTCATGGGAATGAACGCACTACGAGGAGATTTGAACGTATGTTGGAAGAAGGCTGTTTGAGATGGAGATGAAAGGGTGAAGGACACGGGGACAAAGATCTTTGGAAGAGATGGTTAGTAGAATGAACAGAAAGCCGAAAGAGATGGAGCGCACTCACTAGAAACACACACCCCAAGTCGGATAACTTAAAAAAAAATCACTTGTGTTTTTATGAATTTAACTGATATGAATGAAAGCATGCTGAGAGTATAACCTGCCGTCTGCGCTGCGTTTGCGCCACCTCTTTGTATGGTATTATGGACGTTGTTTAAAAAGTAAGACTTGTTCGTACAGATAGTTAATCTGAAAACCATTTTATATTTGGCGTTATCATTCTCCAGAGCGTGTCGGTCGTTGTTCAAGTGCGAAACTTTTAGTCACACCCCTCGGGCTTCAGCGGTCTGTATCTGTATGTGTGTGAAGCTTTTGAGTAAAAAATGTCACTGGCTCGCTGGTTCAGCGAACACAAAGTCACGCTGTGAGTAGGGGATGGCGTCCACTTACAAATGGGGGTAGTTTTGCGTCTTTCCTTTCCTAAAAACCAAAGGAAGTTAGACTGCGTTGTATTTAAGGCTGCCGCATGACTGCCTCCCTGGACAACTCAATCGCGCTTCGAGATACGTGGCAAATTGGTAAACTGGTTTTTGGGGAAAGTAAATGGCGTAATATATCTGTCTCACATATGTCGGTGGACGCCTGAACCACGCCGTAAAGGGAAGGAAGAAAGTGGGAATAAAAGAATAAAGAGAGAAAGCGCAAGAGAATATACTGCACATTAGTGAAGGACGCAAGAAGACACGAACAATACGAGCGCTAATGAAAGGGCCCGTTGTAGTGGAAATGTAGTTCAAAAGCGTGGCTTTTCGGGTTTGTTGGTGCATGATCATAGCGAGAGAATATAGCGCAGAGTAGGATAGGACACTTGAAGACACGGACAACACGAGCGCTATAAATAGCGCTCGTGTTATATAGCTTCATGTGCAACAGCGCAACGGCACAAGGCCAGAAGTCAAGAAGGCACGATAGACAGCGCTGACTGACAACCGAAGTTTATTCAGGAAGCCATGCTTATAAAGGCGCCAGCGATCCTGAAAAACAGAAAAACACAAAGAACCGCGACAGATATCCCTCCGACCAGGCACGTTTTTGATACCACAAGGTTAACACGTGAGCAATTATTCATGTTCTGAAATCATGTCTGACCAGCGTACCCATCAGTTATTGTTGTCTTATATAGCGGTCGTGTTGTTGATGTCTTCCTGTGTCGTGTCCTACTCTGCGCCACATTCTCTCGCTATGATCGCGCACCAACAAGCCCAAAAGGCCACGCGAGAGAAAGAGGTGCCGAGGTCGGGTTCAAGCCCAGGTACTCCGGCTCGGTAGACGAGCGCCTTAACCACTGAGCCACAGCGGCGGGTCGAGATACATGGCGCTGGTGTCTAACTGCAAAAAAAAAAAAAATAATAATTGGCAGGGGCTTAGCCCAGCAATGCCAGTATATGCGTAACGAGAGCTACAGTTCCCCCCCTGGTTACGCATGTTGTCGTATCACCTCAGCTTTTATACACACAGCCGCACATACGAAGTTTATCCACACCACACAACCCCACACCCGGCCGCGGCGGCGGCCGAGCTCTGACGTCACGCGCCGCGCACCTGCTGCCCTTCTCCGCTTGCCGCGCATACGCTTTCACGTGTAGCGGCTGGCATAGAGTGAATGTACTGACTCTAGAGGGAAATCTGCGCATTGAGCCCATCCATATCACTGGGGAACGCAAGAACGCCACCATGATCCAACGGTTTGTATGTCCCAGCTGTTTAAACACTTGCTAAATCTGGACAAAGAACGGAGTTGGAACCTGGCAACCTAGTCTGTGGGAAGGTGGCGGCATGCAGTGTAGCTCTCGACTGCTGTAAACATGCTGCAAACAACGGGAAAATCGTCGTGTTTGGAGCACTTTTGGTGGTATGCAGCGTCGCATACCGACTGTAACTTCATATGGGTGCCTTGTTTCTTCTGAATTGCTACTTGAAGGCAAGGACCTCGATTGTGACGCTCTTGGAGTGTATTTCGTCCGTCAAGCGCGCGGGATTTTTCATGTCCTTTGCTGACGTGTGCAAATACGTGTCGTAAATTTGCTTCGGGCCAAGAATGACGAACACAATTCCCAAAGGAAGCGAATTCCCAAAGTGAATGGAGCAACTGCTCTGCCTGCTTAAAATGGTAAGCGTGCAGTCTAGTTGGTGAACCACGATTCCTTAAAACAGCTCGAAAGACAAGGACACAGAATGAAAGCTTTGTGTGCGTCTTTTGTGTCCTTGTCTTTTGCGCTGTTTTAAGGAATCATGCTCTACCTGATTTATTTTGAATGGTCAGCGTTTTGTTATTGTAAATGTCGAAAGTATGTTAAACTACCACGGTCCTCATGCGTCTTTTTTTATATTTCTCTTTCGCCGAGCAAGGCGGTGCCGTCTCTTTTCTAGCGTGCGACGAGCTCATAATGAGATTCTTCATGCGCAGCAATGCTCAGAGCTTCATCCGGAATGACTGAAACAAGATTGAGGCACAAATGCACGAAACGGCATGTACTGCTCCAGATACCTTTGTTTCATGTCTAGCATTCTGCGCACTAAACTGTGGATGCTTGGTTGTTTGTTGCGGTGGTTTTTTGTTCTTGCTTGTTTTGTGTTATTTTTTACGTTTCTGACTGCTTTTTGCTTCCAATGTACGGCACTGCTTCTGCTGAATTATTTTATTCCTCTATTTGGTTTCAAAAGCCATTTCCCAGAAGCTAGTACCGCTAGTACTCTATACGTACGGGATAAAAAGGGGTCTACAATCGCATGTGTGCTGTCTTGTTTTCGTGCCGATTTCCCGTACACTGACTGTGTTCGGAGCGATAATGCGCTGTGTCCCATGCTTGAGCTGAGGATTATAAGTGCGCCTCTTTTCCGTTTAATAAACAGTTGGTAGTCTGCGCACCTGCTGTCCTTTTCTTGAGCCATTGTCGTTGCGTGGCCGTGAATTTCAGCAGTGTCATCTTTACTTACCGCGTACATTAGTGCCGCTGAACGTAATACGAAACGCATTTAAGCGAGAACACCTACATCGTTTACAAGTAGCGCCAATATGTACCCTGTCAAGCAGATTGAGGCAATAGCGTTAAGAAAGCCCAGCGCCACGAAAAAGTAAACGACAGCAAGGTTGATTCGCTTGGGGTCAACCGCTTTTAGAGTTCCAAGACCGGGAAACTTTCGTTCACGCGCTTTGCAGGACATAATTTTCGCGAAATGGGCAGATGTATCATTTTCCATGTTGTCTCACAAATGACGCGACATGCCCGATCCTTTCGCACCTTTTGACTTGTGTACAACGCACGAAGGTGGCATCGCGGTGCATGAGAGCGCGAATGACTCTATCGTATGCGGCTCCTTGCATTAAGCGCTTTGATTCCATCAAGCAACCTGAAACAGGTTCGAAAGCAGAAGTTTAAAACCGAACCTCCGAAAGCGTTTATTCAGTTTACTCGTGAACATCGTTTACAATCGTCCGATAATAAAAGAAACGACCACATCAGTATGTCAAATACTAAAAAGTTCGTTTAAAACATTGATAATATGTGTAAGAGTGACATTTAATTATTTTCTCTAACGCAGTTTTCCGGATTCAAATTCAAACTTTACCCATCCTTGACTTTGCGAGCAAAAACTGTGCTGGCCACAATAATAAGATGTAAGATGGCGTCCAAGATGGCGACTTACATGCGTGGACTGCTTTGCTAGCACAGCTTTACCCCTGCCGGCGGGCGCAGTCAGGCCGGCGCGGCTCCTCGCACGGCGGCGGCGGCCAACTCTGACGTCATGCGCAGAGCACGTGCTGTTTCTCTCTGACTTCGCGCATGCGCACTATCAGCCTCCCAGGCTCACGGTGAAATGCTCGACTGGGTATCGTAGTGTAGCTCTCGCTACAGAAACCGTGCTTTCGCAACAATGCTAAGCAGCCAGCAATTTTTTTATTATTGGTGTTTTGTAATGGTTCCTGTAGGTATTTGCAATATTGGCCGATCTGATGAAGTTATCTCTATAGTCCATCAAATACACCTGTTGGATGGGAGAGGTTTTCTCTTCAAAATTTTAACACTCAGCTTTGTATCAATTTGGATAGTTGCATGAAACATAATTGGAGCTACATGCGCAATTTATATGTTTCCCATTGGCTTTACGGGGAAAAATGCAGTGTATAACGCCTGACGGGTGCGTGTTCTCGCCTATGTTTGCCTCTAAACTGACCCTTGTTCCATGTAAAGGGAATTTTTTCGCGTGTGAGATGAAGAATGCACATCTATTCCACACTTTGGTAGAGCTTACCTGAAAACTATGGTCGTTTTGACTGAATTACCGGCGAACATCTTTGTACAGTCTAGCGCGATATGAAGATTATCACATTCGTTAAAATGGGCCAGCAAATTTTTCCTGGAATGACGATCATTTGGACTGCGACAAAGATAGCACTGCAGTATACAAGAAACATTCGGTTACCTAAACACATGTATTCGTTGCAGCCATCTTGCCAAAATATACCATGTTGGAGCAATTCAATCCTAGTAGATTTTGCCTGAAGTGATTTTCTTCAAATCGCTTTAGTCGGTATGCAGTGCATCGCACGGATAGTTCAATGAAACTGGCCTGCAAGAAGCTGCGAATAACAGCCTGAAAAGCATATTCGTTCAAGTCCACCCAAAGGTCAGTATGGCTTGTCGTGCAAAAGCCACTCCATCGTCGATGGCTTGTCGGTCGACTGAAGGGCCGATGAGCGCCTTCAGGCAGTCCTGCGAAGGACGAAATTGCAGTGTAAATCGAAAATCTGCAGTAACGTTCTCAAACAAGCACAACACATATACAAGCTTTTTCTCCTAAAGATATCAGTGCCTCTACAGTCAACTAAAGAATGAAGTTCGCTTGATCTGAATAGTATTCGTTATTAGTTGCAGCCGGGTGTTCAGCCCGAAAAAAAAAGAGGCCTGCAGAGCTAAGCTTACAGGCTTAGCTGATTATTTAGCCAGTGCTTATTGGCAACCGCAGCATTAGCCACCCTCCGCGTTCTTGCTGTCGCACCATCCTCAGGCTGCACTTCCTACGCCCTCGGCATAGCAAACAGCGAATTTCGGCCTCTTTTACTGGCGCTCTCTTCGCCAGCCGGTGGTAAGGCTACCAAGAAGCTTTCACTTTCTACCTAGCTCTCCACTCTTGCCGCTCCATGCTTTCACCGTCGGTAATTAGCCGGCCGAGAGGTGACGCAAATTCAGGAACCGGAACTCTTCGGTAAGCCACTCATATTCTACCAGGAACTTGAACTCTCTGCATATTACAAAGCAATATGCAGAACACTCCCACTACCCCATAAAACACTGACCAGACAACAAACTGTTCATGTGGAAGACAAATGCAGACGGGGAACATCCCCAGCCCAAAATACATATCTGAATTCATAAGTAAGGACGGCGATCCCTTCTGCTGCTTTTGTGGCGAGAAAGGTAACTTCGACCAATGATCTGTGTGTACAAAGTTTATGACTCTCCCAGAACTCTTGCCTGATCCCACTAAAGAAGCTTGGGATAGGCTAAGGTCCCGCGATGAACTCGAAATTCAGTCCAAGGCTGTAGAATGAGCCGGTGTCGCCAAAGACTCCATGGCCTGCGGCACGCTACCTAACTTGCCTCAAACCCTACGCTTAAGCTCAACAAAGTTTTGTCAGCCTCAGCCGTCCAAAGGGCCTCGTGGAAGCCGAACGCTCACCGCTTGGTCCAAGCGCTTTTCCTGATCCGATTCTAGCATGCTGTCATTTACCATGTCCTTTCTGCTTCAGCCCCCTACAAACTCAATATACTCATTAGCCGCATCTATAAGACTTGCTTAGGCCTCCAACCGTCCACCTCTACCTCGGCACTTGCATTCGGCCTTCATAACACTTCGCGTGAGTAGGTTCATCCATATTCACGCGCAACTACAACGCCTGACTTTGTCCACTTCCGACCGCGGGGCCTACTGCCCCTCCGCGACATTCACCCACCATTCGTTGACTCCCGACAGCCACACTCTCTCTCTCGGTCAGTCCAAACTTTCTGTAAAGTAAACCCTTTCGCACGGCATATGCAATAAACTCTTCACACTGCCCGCCGCTCCGCCCGGGAGACTATCTCCGCCGCCGCTATGGCTCGTCCTCGCCAGCCCTCTATGTGGAAGCAGCCAAATATGCCTCGTTAGCTTCCTTCACGACAGTCGTGGTCGACCCCAGGTGTCGCCCACTGACGCCAGCCTCGTTCCGTACCCACAGCGCTCAGTATTCAGAGGAGTTGGCCATCGTTCTGGCTCTCAATATCCTCGGCCCCTCCACACTCAGTCTTGTTTTTACCGACTTGGCCTCCGCCTGTAATGAGTACCACGACCTTATTTTTATGGTACCACACTGCCGCTACTCTCCTTCGGCATCTCCACTCCAGCCCCACCGACCAGACTGGTCTGAATCCAGGGACACAATGTGCTCAACGGCAATCAACAGGCACATGCCTGGGCTCGGGCTTTTTCCTACCGAGCCGATTCGCCGCCGGGTTCGCCAGGCCCGACTCCGATAGCTTTTCTCCTTGTTTACCGGGACATCACTAATACCTAATAGAACTTCTTACGGGGCTAGTTGTTGATTCATTATCAAAGTAAAGGCGCCAAAAACCACACACACACACAAGACAAGAGAACGGGACAGAGCGCCACTCACAACTAGATTATTTTGCAGAACCCAGATACATATATACACTTAGCCAGCGCCTGCGCAAGGAGCAAAACTACGTATCAATCAGATAACGAACGCTCTAAAAACTTTTTTTCCGCCTGATACAGAGCAACAGATGTTTCACTGACACCCGAATTTCCTTTCTTATTGATATAGAACGCTTCAATCAATTCTCTGGCATTGATATTGCTGCTTCTGGCAAGAATCCGCACTGATGGCAAGAATCCGCACTGCGTCAATAAGCGAATTAGAGAACATGAACGAAACGTAGAACAAAATAAAGAGGGCCCAAATTTGCCGAAACCTATCAGATCATGCGCTTCACGCTCTTGTCAGCCATGCTTCCCATCAGTGCGGATTCTTGCCAGAAGCAGCAATATCAAAGCCAGAGAACTGATTGAAGCGTTCTATATCAATAAGAAAGAAAGTTCGTGTGTCAGTGAAACTTCTGTTGCTCTGTATCCGGCGGAAAAAAAGTTTTTAGAGCGTTCGTTATCTCATTGATACGTAGTTTTGCTCCTTGCGCAGGCGCTGGCTAAATGTATATATGTATCTGGGTTGTGCAAAATAAACTAGTTGTGAGTGGCGCTCTGTCCCGTTCTCTTGTCTTGTGTGTGTGTGTGTGGTTTTTGGCGCCTTTACTTTGACAATCACTACTACCATTCGACCCGCAGCGCTTTTTCACCGCCTCACCGCCGCCTGCGACGGGCTGAGGCGGTCCCTCCTAATTCTCCGAACTCAGACTTTCCCCTGCCTCTCTCGTATCCACCGTATTCAACCAGCCCACTGTCAACTTTGTGGGGCTTTAGCAACCCTCTACCACACAGTGTGGGCCTGCCGAGCTGTTCAAGCGGTCCCTCGTTTGCCAGTTCTCAGTGTAGCGGACTTGAAGAGCGTCTTCGCGCACCCGACCTGGAGGACCAACGTCTGCTCGCTCACCGGGCTGAAACAGCGTCGAGGGCTGATTGGGCCCTGGACTGTGAGGGCCACACTCCCATTCCCGGAACATGTCCCGCCCCCGACCCTTAAGTTATCAGGGTTTCTCACTCACTCCTCCCAACCACATGCCTTCTCACACGGCGCGGTTGAGGTGTCCAGTGCGTACTGAGAGGGTTGCTGCGTCTTTACTTTCCTGCAAAAATTCTCCGCAGCAGTGTAACGCGTGATGCTGCGCGGCAGCCACGCCGTGAGGAAAGGAGGGAGGAAGGTGGGAGTCTTTAAGGTGCACTGACATCGCACAGCGCACGGGCGCCTTTTGCGTTTTACGTAGCATATCGTCTACCTTCCTCGACACTATTTGGTAGAAACGCGTGGCTTTCATTGATTTCAGAACAATTCTACCATTACAATTCTGTTCCGGGAGCGATGGCAAGAAAAAGGAAAAATAATCGTTCAGTGCTTGGTTGGGGTCAATTCAAATTTAAAGCTACTTCTTTGGAAACCACGCGTGTGCTTTAGTAGTAGTGTTGCTTTTGGGAAAGGAAAAGGATAATGCTGTGGTCATTATACACTGTCATATTCACATATAGCAACTCTAGGCGCAAATCGCAGACGAACTGTATCAATTCCACATAACTGCAGCGTAAAAAATGACGAGCACAAAGGAAGATCAAACTGCACGTTAACTACTGGAAGCTTACCATATAAAGAAAAAGGGTGATTTTTGCGTAAGCCATACTTGTATTCATTTGTACAAAGCAGAATGTGACCTTTTCTCTGCCACATGATAAGATGTGTCTCACGGTGTGTTAATGTTTTTTTTTCTTGATGGTGGCACCTGTACTTTCCTGCGCGCACATTCGCGGCGGAACCTTTATATTTCCCATTGCTGGCGAAATAGAATCAGTTCTGAGTGCAGCGTTTGTCCGTGTCGTAGGTGTTTCTTCCTTTGTGCTCGTCATTTTTTACGCTGCAGTTACGTGGAGGCAAAGTAACCAACTTGCCCAAAATTTCGTTTTAGTCTATCGATTGTTTATCGCACTTTAACGACAACGATATGAACACTGAAAACGGAGCTTTTGCATACTATTGAACTTAAAGACTGAAATAAAGGTGCCGCCACAACCGGCCGATTTCGCAAATAAACTAACATGCGTGGACAAAAATTTCGGGTCCAGAAGGCTGGGCTTCATCGCCGTTCACTTTAAAACGGGAATCACAAAGTACTGTCGGTATAGGCGGTCACGAGTTCGAATGCAGCGGGAAAAATTTCAAAAAAAAAAGGTTTGGTTTGGTTTATGGGGTTTAACGTCCCAAAGCGACTAAGGCTATGAGAGACGCCGTAGTGGAGGGCTCCGGAAATTTCGACCACCAGGGGTTCTTTAACGTGCACTGACATCGCACAGTACACGGGCCTCGAATTTCTCCTCCAAACAAATTCAGCCGCCGCGGCCGGGATCGAACCCGCGTCTTTCGGGCTAGCAGCCGAGCACCATAGCCACTGAGCCATCGCGACGGCAATTTTGAAAAAAAAAAAGGCTGTCATTTTCGCAATACACTTTTTGGCTTAAATGTCTTTCACGCGTCATCAATTAGGCCTATGGGAGTGTAACTAAACAAGGTGTATATTTTGCAGTGCAGTACAGGTGCTTGTCAGCTCTTCAAAGATACACAGTTACACTCAAGAACATATCTACACCCACTTTGTTGTTGCTGGGACATAAACAGCTCTCATTACTTACAACTGCCTTTTCTGCTGCTTGCTTAAAGGCTAGAGAAATCTTCAGGTCCTTGTACACAGGTGCACTCTGCAAAAAAAACAAAAAAAGAAATACCATGCACAGAAAGAACTTGAACTTGCGCATGTATAGACTGTCTGATTTACTATAGCAAATGCGAAATACGTGGCTTATGTGCAAAAGGCTATAATGTAGTACATGCTTTAACAGTTCTATTCGCGCAGTTATGTTCATGCTTAGTTAGGCTTTAGCTGTGGCCTCATATGCTCAGATGTGTTGCCTGCAAAACATTGCAACACATCTTATACAGCAGCGTCATGGCTCATCTTTATGTATTATTGGTCCTTGATCCTAATCGACACAGTTTTCGACATACTGTTCGCTGTGTCACTGAGTTAACAAAATTTGTGTGTTACTTACTAGACAAGGGTAGCAATATATACTGCGTATTGAGAGATTTTAGAACGGCTATTGATGTCGTTAATCATGCTTCATTTATGCGCAAAATCCACAGCCTATGAATTCTAAGGAAAATAATAACTTGGATTCCAGAATATCTGCATCTAAGCACACAATTTGCACTATAAACTAGTATCATCCTACATAAGCGCCATAACCTCTGCTGTTGCAGGAGGTGTTGGGGTAGCCTTTACTTCTAAAAAGCTATAAAGTGCTGCCTTACATAAGGGTTGTTTGCGGATAACTGCGGTGTATACATGCATGCGAAAAACGTACGTGTCTATTCTGGACAACAAGCTGACGTAATTACCATGAAGCAGCCCGTGTAAGCAATGGGAAATTGAATTGAACCTGCTAAAAAGCGTTCATGTGAGTTTTTCGGAAAGATAAGAAGTTCTGCAAAACTTCTGCGTTGTAAATGGGTCACCTAATGTATGCCTGATTCTACTCTTCCATGTTTCTAAGGGTCTTATAGTAATATTTTCACCCTGTGGTAACTGCAGGCAGTCGCGAAGGATGACTTACAGTCATGCGCCGAACTTAAAGGGGCCCTGCACCATAATCTGAGTGCATTGTTTTGCTTCCTTGTTGTAATTGTTGAGTTATGGCGACGCTATTACCACCGGTCATAACACGCATATTTCTGTATTTAATATTTTAGGTTGCTCGAGAATCAAAATCATGGCACTGACGGCGTCGGCACACAGCGGTGGTCTTTTGCATTTTTGCAGCGGATATGACTTCAGCTGGCGTGCGATTATGATTGGATGAACAACTAATAACAAGCTAATTGTGTTCGTGAGCAAAAATATGTTATGTTTTGTTGTGTCCTTTTAGATAAAATTGAAAAAACTAGCATCTTTTCTTACGCAAAAGCATTTCAAAGCTTGTTAGAAAAAAAAGCCCCACCAGAGGCGCTGGCTATCACTTTGCATCAAAGAACTTCGTGGACTCCTGCTGCGCCGCTCTGCCCAAGCTCCGCCCACAACCGCACTTCGCCGCCGTGCAGCAGTGCCTGAGCGCTGCTTGGCTTGGTATACAAATATCGCAAGGAAAGACATGATCGCCTTGTTATAAGAAAGACTGCCAGCTATACTCGAGCAGCGACAAAGCATGCCTGCTTATGTTGCGAGCTTACGGCAACGGCGCCGCTCGCGGGCGCTGGTGGTGGTGGTGAAAACATTTATTAATCATAGAGAGAGGTGTTGGGGGTCGTGACCTGAAGGGTCACGCCCTTACAACCACTAGGTGGGATGCCTAGTCAGGCACACCATTGGCGTTTGCCGCAGCCCGGGCGCGCTGCGTTAAGGCCCTTTGGGCCTCGAGGGTGCAGCAACCGGACAGGGTCGCCTCCCAGTCCTCTCGGGTGGGGTTCGGGATAGGGGGTAGCGATGGGTTCTGCTGGCAGGCCCACACCATGTGGTAGGTGTCAGACACCTCCCCACAGTGTGAGCACCGCCCGTCGAATTTAGGATCGAAATGCTTTAGAATTGCCGGGCACAACATCGTGTTGGTGAGCAGGCGCAGGAGTACCCGCTCGTTGTCCTTCCCCAGCCCTTTGCATGGGGTGGGAAGAGTTTGGTGCGTGGATTTGTAATAATCGCATATTTCCTTAAAAGTGTAAATCGGATTGAAATGAAAGTCCTGGTCGGCGTCGGGTCCCGTGGGAAATGCCCGGAGAGAGAGCGCGCGGGCGGCGGCGTCGGCTGCCTCATTTCCGTGGACGCCTTGGTGACCTGGAGCCCAAACGATAGATCGGTGCGCGGGATCCGAGTCTCGGCTACAATCGCGGGCGCTGCGGGCGACGAGCTCTGCTGCTGCCTGGCTGCCGTGGTCGTCGCTAGGCCTATAGCTCGCGTCGAAGCCGCTGCAGCCGGCGCTTCGGAAGGCGCCTGCGCTATAATAAAAGGCCTACTCTTCACACCGCTTTTCTGTCAACAGTATTATCTCGCAATAAAATAATAGCGTGGTCAATTTCCGCTACGCCCTCAGCAGCGGAGCTAGCGGGCGCCAGTCGAGCCGGACCCCGTCGGGTCAGAGGCAGCTGCGAGGCGGTTCTCGCAATAAATTCGCTCGTGCCGCAGTTGACCCTTTTACCAGCAACTCGGTATTGGCCAGTGACCCAGAAAAATGATATATTTCTCATTTCCCTATCCCAGGCTTTATTACTTACGTCAAGAACACTCTTTAGCTCGTTTCTATGACGCCGGCAGTAGGGATCCCGTCTGCCGGCGTCCTGGTTGGCCGGCCGGCAGGCTCGGCTTACTTCACGTTCGCACAAGAAAATACAAAAACAGCCTTGCTACCTGAAAGGATGCTTTCTAGGTTCGAGCAACGACAGCATGCCTGTAATAGAGTGGAGCTTTCGGCTCCTTCGCTCCGTCTCAGTCTAGCGCCCACGTGCTTGTAACCATGGAAACGACGCCGTCAGCGTCAGCGGAAACGTGTTACAGCGACCAGGAAACCATGAGAAGCTATCTTCCGGGACGTTGTGGTGACGTGCTCGTGCACGCTGTTTTGATTGGTCTCGCCGCGTGTCGTCATTGGGTGAGTGAAACGGCAAAGAGAAGACCGGGAAAATTTGAGTCGAGGGCAATTTTTTGTTTGCTTGTATTGTGAAAATTCATTCCTTAATAACTCCCGTTCTAGTGCACCGATTCCAGTAATTATTTTTTATTCAGTATCTGCGTGTCATGAAGAAATCATCTAAAGCATGTGAAAAAAGCGTTGCTGGGCCCCTTTAAAGACTGTTTATTTGGCGATTAAATGAAGAAGACACATCAGACATTGGCTATTGAATGACCTTATGCCCGCAAACAGCTCGGCGACGGCCTTAAGCGCAAGTGCACTCCGTGATCGACAAAGAAGAGAATCACTGTCGTTCTCGGCAGCGTTCATTTTAAAGCTGGCGATTAGATTTCGAGTAAGGCCCACAAAGCACGTACCATGGTCTCTAACATCGTAGAGGCAGTTGTCCGTAGCTACAATCTTGCCAGATAGGTCTATTCTTTTCTCGCTTCAGTGGTGTTGCGAGATCGTCTGTTTGTAGTCGGAGAGGGGCAAGCTCCTCCGCTTTGTCTAGAGTTTTGTGAAATAACCGGTGGTCATCATCATCATCATGATGACCCCTCACTTTAAAAACCAGTGTCCACAGTGTACAGAAATAGCTAAGGCTTTTCACATAGTGGGACATGTCAATTCAATTTCTGTTATTTCTGTTATTCTTATTTCTGTTATTTAACCATAAACTTGGAATTAATTCTTCGCCGTATCTTAATCTACAGAACACCAGACAAACCCGACACTCCCACCCCCTTTCTCTGACCCCCTACTTTGCAAAGACTAACTTATTTCAGCACTCTTTCTTTCCGCAAACCATCAGTGACTGGAACAGCTTACCAGCTTCGTGTGTACGGTCTCTTGACCTGATAAGTAACCATTGTTAGTTTGTTTTTAGTGTGTTTGTTAGTTTCTTTTTCTTTTCCACGTCATTTCGCGCTGCTCGTTTTCTGTTTGCACTTTGGTATTATTGCTCAATTTGTGTTCTGTTCGGTATCCACTCCTGCTTGGGCCTCACGGCCTGCAGTATGCCATAAATAAATAAAATAAATAATCCCGCCGGCTTCCTAACCTCAATTTGAAGCAGTGGAAGGCTATTCTGCACAGCGAGAACCCCGACCGGCCATGACGACTGGTTCGCAGGGGCCACACTGCTGCGCAGGCCAATGGGTTGCAGGAATAGGCGAGCCACCCAAGACTTCGAGAATTACCATTCATGCAACAAAGTCTTCAGTCAATCAATCTCGCTTCAAAAACAAAGTGATAAGGCCGCGTGCCGGTGGCATCGAGCACAAAGAAACGTTAAAAGGCTCGCGGCAATACTTCCCTTCAAAATAAGCATCGGCCTGATGCACGAAGCGAGAAGAAACCAGCCAAAATGAACGCGGTAAGTGGAAGCACTAGCACATTTCATCGCCTGTAATTCAGTTTTACGCGCATGACATTTGCCATTTCCGGAGGCGTTGCTGAGATGCTGTCGCTTAGTCGGGTACGACTTCATGGTCGAGTTCTCCAAATCGATAAAGTATCCTGTACGAGCCAAAGTAGCGACACCGGGGTTTTCCATTGAGTCCACGGTGGCGAATACGCCTCCAACACCATACACTTTCGCCTGGCTTGTACCGATTCTAGGTACGACGTGACCTCGATAGGCACAGCAGTGAGCACTTTATTGACAGCCAGAAGGACACCGCCACCTCTACGGCCCGTGCGGTCACAACGAAATATGTTGAATTCGGAGTCACAGGCGAAAACGACATCATCAGGAACCATGTCATTTAACCAAGTCTCGGTAAGCGCGATGACCGAGGAGCAGCATGAATCAATTAAAGAAGAAAGAGCTACGTTTTTAGAAAGAACACTCCTTATGTATGTGTACAGAAAACTGACATCGTAATTGGAGCAACGCTGCGCGTTTGGCCGCACGGGTGGTTTGCCAGCCACTTTACGAGAACTGGAAGGGATGCGTGAGGCAAGGGACACGCGCACTGCGCTACTGGTTTGATCATCCCAGAAATACGAGACACCATTGATAAGCAGTTTATCAAGACAAACGGACCTTGTCACCTTCTTTTTTTACTGATTTGGCATACTTCCACAGTTGGCTGTGTTTCTCACGAACCGTTTTCCAGTAATCTCGCGAAATGCTGAAATCGGTATTTTTAAGTTTATAGCCCTTACTCATAAGCGTTTCGACTTCTTTTTCGTTGAACAGCTTTGCAATAATGGGTCTCTTCTTTTCCTGAGAAAAACGGCCTATGCGGTGAGCACAGGCTAAGGAAGACAACGTGATACCAAGTTTGCTAGAACAGAATTCGTACACAAGACGCTCAGAGTCTTCCCAAGTTTCAGACTCATCAGTGTCCTGAACACCATAAAAAAGAACGTTAGACCGGCGGGAACGATTTTCCAGGTCGTCAAGTTTTACTTGAATGTTGGATACATCGTGTGTACAACTCGTGGCAGATACTGTGGTAGGCACTGACTGTTTTTTAAGTTCCAGTTCCTGCACACGGGTAGCTAAAGACTGTAACTCACATTGAAGAACTGGAATAGACTCGATTTTAAGTTCAAGTTCATGCACACGATCGTTTAAAGTCTTCATTTCATTTTGCAAGCCAATATGAATTGTAAGAATCTTGTTAACACTTGCGAGGATATTCGTGTGGTTCGACTCCAGGCTTTGAGCAGTTTCATGCACCAGTTCGAGCTTTTCCTTTTGGCCCTTCGTCATAGGGCCTGGGTGATATTACCCACTTTTTACGCGACGCCGGCGTTATGATGTCGACATTGGGAAGGGCAAAGTAAGCTCATGCCGATCTTGGAAAGGCCTCAGTGGTGGTTGAATTCATTGCACAAATCCTGCCACACTCTTTGGCGGAGTTTCTGCGGGTCGAAAATTCATGAAGCTCTTGACGTAACGTACAGCGTCACCGGACAGATGGGACCAATAAAGCCTTTCTTGAATTCGGCGGAATATACGAGTGAAGCCGAGGTAGCCAGCTGATTGTTCATTGTTCGAAGTTTGTACAAATCCCTCAAGAATATTCAGAGGATTAACAAGAAGGGAGGCAGTCTTGTTAATTGAAAACCTTTTCTTCACGAGGACGTTGTGCCGAGATAAAAACGAGAATAATCGTCGGCGTGAATGGTGCGGGCAGTGAATTATTCTTTCCTTGGTATTGCGCCAAATTGCTAATGCTTATTGCTCTCAAAAAGACGTCCCATCTTCACTTTCCGGTGGCGTGTCGACAGAGGTTAGTGACAGGCAGTCTGCATAGGTGTGCTTGCGTCCAGACTTCTAGACCACTTTCATGACGAACTCCTAAAGGTTTATATTGCAGCGAAGAAGCACAAACACATGGAGAAGGAACACACAAAAAAAAACGGACGAACGTTTTTGTGTGTTCCTTCTACGTGTGTTTGTGCTTCTTCGCTGCAATATGAATCAAGAATGTTACCAACTTGCCCAAAAACGTGTTTTACTCCTAAAGGTCTCAGCTACTGTTAGCGATGCGTCCCGAGAGGCCTTTCAGGTTGGTAAGCGATCACAAAGCGCTGTGGTCACTTACCACTTTCAATGTTCTACCATACAACTTATCCTGATCATCACCATCAGCCTGACTATGCCCACTACAGGGCAAAGGCCTCTCCCATGTCTCTGATTATTGATGTGGCCAATATTATGTCACTTCTTCTCCGTTGCAGAACAGTTGGCCTCGGCCTTCGGTAGAGAGCGGCTTGGGCAGGCAGTAATTCTCTCTATCCCTCCCATCTTCCAAATGAGTACAGCGCTGACGCCCAAGCTGCCACTATAAGAATGCATGTCGCTTTTTGCGTCTTTATCGAAATGCCCGATGACCTAAGGAGACTAACCGGCGCTGAAGTTCTGTGAGGACCACAAGTTGCGGATTATATCATTTTAAATCAGCTTTCATACAATACGTAAAGTACCCCCGATGCGCGAAAACTTCTTAAGGAATCACCGTTATTCCGCACACGGTCGCTTCGCCGCAGTCGACTTTAAAGTGGCAATCGCGCTTGCCGCCGCCGATCAGGACTCGCGGGTCATCATTACCGACCCGCGAGGGGCCTGCAAGAAACATCTAAAGGGACTTTATTCCTTATTTGACATACCGAACACTTCAGAATAGCAATTACTTCGGGGCTCCCTCGTTCCGCACAATAGTATGGACTCCTGCGCACACGGGTCTCGAGGACAACGAAGCGGCCGACGCCGCTGTCCGCGCGCTCACTCTCCGGGCATCGCCCTCGCCTCCCCCCCGATGCGGACTCCGACCCCAATCCGGCTTTTACTTTCAAGGAAATCATCCAATATTACCAATCCGGCCATGCAGGTTTTCCTAAGCACGGCAAGGTCCTCACGAAGGTGGAGGAATGCTTACTCCTTCGCATTTATACTAAAACACAGCTGTGCCCGGCAGTCATCAAACATTTCGACCCTGCGTGCACAGGAGAGTGCCCGCACTGTAGCGAAAAGTCTTCGGACCTTTACCACATGGTGTGGGCATCCCAATTAACCCCGCACTTTACCCGTATCCCCAACCCTACCCGGGAGGACTGGGAGACGGCCCTGCTCGGCTGCTCGGACCTGGCGAGCCAAAAGGCCCTGGCCGGGCGCGCCCAAGCAGCAGCTACAGCCAATGGGCTCCTGTAATGAGCAGCCCTCCTAGTTTTTAAAGACCGCTCCACTCGCACCCTGTACATATTTTAAACAAAGTTTTTCAGTCAGTCAGTCGGTTCGACCGCTTGGAAGCTTCGCCCACCCGACCGACAGCTTTCGGAAACGCGCACTCTTTCTGCCGCTGGCAGTTTGTGGAATACTTTCTGATTACGGACGGCTTACGATTACGGGATACAGCGATGTAGTAGAGGTCTAGCATCCGCCTCGCATGCAAGAGGACCGGAGTTCGAACCCCGGTGCCACGCAATTCTCAAGCGCGTTTAAAAAAAAAACAGGTCTGGGGTGCGGCCTGATCTCGGTGACCAGAACCTACAACGCACTCCTTCACCTGAACAGGATTTGGCCACCCTGGCGTAGTACTTGACCGCAACCTTCGCTCAACAAACCAATTAACCCTAGGCCCACAGTCCCCCAGCGGCTGCGGAGCAACTGACCAAGGCGGCGGCCAGACCTGTGACGCAGCGGAGGGGGCTAAGAATCTCTGGCACCGGACAGGCTGCCATTGGAAACTGAACCTGGCAAAGTTTAACGCTACAAAGTTATTAAGTGAGGCTAGCCTTGCAGTGCTATTGGAGGAATTAGCGGGAATTAAATGGGATGTCATAGGGCTTAGTGAGGTCAGGAGGACAGATGAGGCGTATACAGTACTAAAGGGCGGGCACGCACTGTGCTATCGGGGATTAGCGGACAGACGAGAAGTAGGTGTGGGATTAATCATCAATCCGGGTATAGCTGGTAAAACCTAGGAGTTTTATAGTATTAACGAGAGGGTGGCAGCTATCGTAATTACGCTTAATAAGATGTGCAAGCTGAAGGTGGTGCACACCTATATGCCTACATCAAGCCATGATGACCAGATCGTTGAAAGCTTCTGTGAAGACGTGGAATCGGCAATGAACAAAGTAAAATCACAGTACACTGTACTGGTGGGCAACTTCAAATGCGAAGGTAGGTAAAAAGCAGGCTGGAGACCATTGGTAAGTGACTATGGCAAATGTTCTAGGAATAGGAGCAGACAGTTATTAGTACAGTTCTGACATAAAATAATTTACGGATTATGATTACCTTCTTCCGCAAAAGAGCAAATAGTAAGTGGACGCGGTAGCGCCCCAATGGTGAGACTTGAAATGAAATTTACTTCATACTATGCCCGCGCCTTGGCATCATAGTGGGTATGGAGGTCCTCGTAAAAGTCCGCTATAGCAACCACACAATGGTCATCATCATCATCATCAGCCTTACTACACCCACCCACTGCACGGCAAAGGCCTCTCCTATGTCTCTCCAATTAACCCTGTCCTTTGTCAGTTGCCGCCAGTGTATCCCCGCAAACTTCTTAATCTAATCCGCCCACCCAACTTTCTGCCGTCCCCTGCTACATTTGCTTTCTCTTGGAATCCACTCCGTTACCCTTAAGGACCAGCGGTTATCTTGCCTTCGCATTACATGCCCTGCCCAAGCCCATTTCTTCCTCTTGATTTCAACTAAGATGTCATTAACCCGCGTTTGTTCCCACACCCACTCCGCCCTCTTCCGATCTCTTAACGTTACACCTATCATTTTCCTTTCCATAGCTCGCTGCGTTGTTCTTAACTTAAGCTGAACCCTCTTTGTTAGCCTACACTTTTCTGCCCCATAGGTGAGTACCGGAAGGATACAGCTGTTATATTCTTTTCTCTTGAGGGATATTGGTAAACTTCCATTCATGATCTGAGAGAACCTGCCATATGCGCTCCACCCCATTCTTATTCTTCTAGTTATTTCCCTCTTATGATCCGGATCTGCGGTCACTACCTGCCTTAAGTAGACATATTTTCGTACTACTTCCAGCACCTCGCTACCAATTGCGAACTGCTGTTCCCTTGCTAGGCTGTTGAACATTACTTTGGTTTTCTGCATGTTAATTCTTAGCCCCACCGTTCTGCTCTGCCTGTCTAACTGGTTGATCATGCTTTGCAGTTCTTGTTCTGAGTTGCTTAGCAAGGCAATGTCATCAGCGAATCGCAAATTACTCAGGTATTCTCCATTAACTCTTATCCCTGACTGTTCCCATTCCAGTCCCCGGAATACCTCCTGTAAGCAGGCAGTGAAGAGCATTGGCGAGATCGTGTCTCCCTGCCTGACACCTTTCCGTATTGGAATTTTATTGCTGACTTTATGGAGAACTATAGTAGCTGTGCAATCGTTATAAATCGTTATAAATATCTTACAATATTTTCACATAACACTCTTCCACACCCTGATTCCGCAATGCCTGCATGGCAGCTGAGGTTTCCACTGAGTCAAATGCTTTCTCGTAATCAATGAAGGCGATATATAGGGGTTGATTATATTCTGCGCATTTCTCTATCACCTGATTGATAGTGTGAATGTGGTCTATTGTCGAGTATCCTTTACGAAAGCCTGCCTGATCATTTCGTAGACTAAAGTCCAAGGTTGTCCTGACTCTATACCTTAGTAAATACCTTGTAGGCAACGGACAATAAGCTGATCGGTCTGTAATTCTTCAAGTCCTTGGCGTCTGCTTTCTTATGAATTAAGATAATGTTAGCGTTCTTCGAAGCTTCTGGTAGTACTCTCGAGATCATAAAGCATTGCGTATACAGGGTGGCTAGCTTTTGTAGCACAATCTCTCCTACGTCCTTCAACAAATCTGCTGTTACCTGATCCTCACCAGCGGCTTTACCTCTTTGCATTGCTCCTAAGGCTTTCTTTACTTCTTCCTTCGTTACTGGCAGGATGTCCCATTGCTGTGCTCGACTGCCTCCCTCAGTAAGTTGATGATTACATTAGCTGCTGTATAGATTTGTGTAGAACTCTTCGGCTAATTCAACTATCTTATCCATATTGCTGATGACATTGCCCTGTTTGTATTTTAGCGCATACATCTGGTTTTTACCTATGCCCAGTTTTCTCCTCACTGATTTTAGGCTACCTCCGTTCCTTAGAGCATGCTCGATTTTCTACATGTTAAACTTTCTTATGTCGGCTACCTTGCGCTTATTTATTAACTTCGATAGCTCTGCTAGTTCTATCCTGTCTGTGGAGTTAGACGTCCTCATGCTTTGGCGTTTCTTAGTCAGATCTTCAGTCTCTTGAGATAGCTTGCTTGTGTCCTGTCGAACCATCCTACCACCTACTTCTGGGGCGCACTCTGTAATGATAGCTGTAAGATTATCATTCATTGTTTCAACACTACGGTCGTCTTCTTCAGTTAAAGCGGAAAATCTGTTTTGCAGCGACATTCTGAATTCTTCTACCTTCCCTGTTAGTGCTAACTCGTTAATAGCCTTTCGCTTCACCCGTTTCCCCCGTTCCCTCTTCAAATCTAAGCTAACACGAGACCTTACCATTCTGTGGTCGCTACAACGGACCTTACCGAGGACCTACACATCCTCTACGATGCCAGGGTGTGCACACAGTATGAAGTCTATTTCATTTTTAGTCTCACATTGGGGCTCTTGCACGTCCACTTCCTCCCTTAGCAAAAACTAATACGTTTGGAATATACGGTGGGCTATTTAAATTGTATTTTAAACATATTTTGTATTCATGAATGCACTAAAAATATGTAGGAAATACGTTCCTGAAATTTCATGCTTGGTATTCGAAATATATTTTTAAAATGTGCCAAAAATACCTCACTTAAAGCATACTTCGAGCACTTTTCAAATACGTGAAAAAATATGTATGCAGTTTTAGCATCTTGTCAGTGTATTAAAAGTGTATTTTCGGAAATATGAAATTAATTCATCGAAAGTATACTTCAATTCTAGAAAACGGGCAGCCCTTGTAAACGTATATGTATGCAGTTTTAGCATCTTGTCAATGTATTAAAAGTGAACTTTCGTAAATATGAAATTAATTCATCGGAAATATACTTCAATTCTAACAAACGGGCAGTCCTTTTGCACACTTCTAGCTGCCGTTGAACAGTCGAGTGCTCGAAATCGCGTTTCGGGAAGTGGCATTTGCGTGTCGTCAATGTATTTGAAGTGTACTTCTGTAAATACGCAATTAATTCGTCCAAAGAACACTGAAATTCTAGCAAATTGGCAGTCCGCATTAGCATGTTTGCAGCGCACTACAAGCTGTCGTTGAACAATCTAATGCTCAAAATCGAGTTTCGGGACATCGCATTTTGGTGCTGGCCATCTATTTAAAGTGTACTTTCGTAAATACGCAATTAATCCGTCTGAAGTATATTTATTCTAACAAATGGGTTGTCCGCGTAAACATATTTGCATTACACTTCAAGCTACCGTGGAACAATCTAGGGCTCGAAATGACGTTTCAGCGAAGAGTGAAAACTTTCCCTTTCTTGTCATCCTTTCGTTTATGGTAACTTCTAGCAGGAAGGTGATCACCACTTATACCGCTGCTACACGGCCGCTTCGAATGCCTTCCAACCGAATGTCATCTAACGATGCTACACGAGTTCTGTCTAAGGGAGTGCTTGAAGATAATATTCCGCCAATGAATATTAACCGCGTCAGCATGAAATTTCCCCGGGAGTGCGCCGATGAGGACGACTGCACTCATACTGTTGTTTACATCGCTTGTTTACATAACATAAAACGCAATCTGCGCTTTCGTTCTATTAAACAATCTGTTTTCTTTTTTACTGGTTGTACTCGTGCTTGTTTACGCAGTGCGACAATGTGTGGGAAGCGATGATGCGATCGCAGGCCTGAGAAAGCCGGGTTGTTGACATCGCGCAGAACTGGCGCTTCTCGCTTCTTGTCCCGGCTTTCTCCGACGTGACCAGTACTTTTTTTTAAACTACTTTATCCAGAAGTATGTCTGGCGACTGTTCGCTTTAACTGAAACGGCCTAACTTGTTATCCACAAGCTAGCGACGGCGACGACTGCTGCTGGCCGTAAAGCACGGCTCGGCAGTCTGGGTCACACCGGCGATTCCCGTTCATCGTACGCGTGCCCTGCGATGTAAGCAATAGTTGATTTCAGGTCACTGTTGCCGAAACTACACCTGGTGACCATTTGCATTCGCTAAAGCTTGTGATTCGCTCTTCACAACCGCCGAAATCACAGATCCAACCCTGCGGACTCACTGGGCCTAGTCGTCGCGGAAGGGAACAGAGCCGTCGTCGACTGAAATTGATTTGGCAAGCGCTTATCGCTGGTGAGTGTTCAGGTGTGCACATGTGAAATATAGCCGTTCGTTTCGCTCATTTAGAAGCGCGAGCATATACACACCGCCGCCTCATCACCGTGCTCTCGCTCAGCCGCCGACAAGGCTGACCGTCCGCCGACCGGATTCGTCGGTGTCTTTGGCCTGAAAAACGTGTCCTTCTAAAACCATATTATAGCAAACTAGATAGTTCACTATAATCACATGCTGTTGTTGAGCGTGATATATACTGTCGTTGTCGGACTAGTGTGACCGCCGTCGTCGTCGTCGCTGTACACTGAAAACGAGCTGAGGCTTTCGAATGCGTTTCGAAAGTGTCGTGCAACACCGCGTCAGTCCGTCGAGTCCGAATGTCATTGCTATTCTCGAATGTGATTCCACTCAATATCATTCGAACATTTCCGTGTGAGAACGTGATAGCATCATACCAGCAAAAGCGCCTTGGGTACTTCTGGGTCCGAATAAGCCTGCGGAAAGGACCCCGTCTGGCAGGGCAGACCGGCTCCCTTACACGCCCATGTATCTGTTGGTTGACAGTTCGACTCCTGACCTGTGCCTGACGCAAGTTTCAACTAGCAATTCCGTTCTCAATTAACCCCAGATTCGAACGCGACCAGTAGGGTACTTCTGCGACAATTTGGCAGCCTACAGTATTTGCGCAAAAAAAGGCCTCATCGTGCAAAATAGTGCGTCGCTTTCGCTGGGTATATATACGGCAAGCCTAGTATAGCGCTTGTCGAAGGATTTGTTGTTTGCTGTGTCTTGGTATGCTGTGTGTAGGTATCTGCCGTTCCCATTCAATCACGTTACCTTGTAATATCAGACTCCTGTTGATAAATAACCGTGTACGATTTGTTCTCCAGTTGAAGAATTCACCCGTGTCATTCCGTAGAGCCGCACAGTAGACTTTTTTTAAGCCCGAGTAAACACATTTTTAGTGTATTAAATGTATATTTTTAGTATATTTCTAATGTATATTTTTATTATATTTTTAATGCATTATAAATATGCTAAGCGGGCAAAAATGTACTTTTCACGTATTTTTAAGAACGTTTGAAATATTATTCCTAGTGTACTTAGAAAGCATTCGTATTTCAGTTTAAGCATAGGGACAAAAAAATGCGAAATAAATATGAAATTAATACAATACGTTTTAAATGTATTTTTAGCACATCCTCTTTTTCGCTAAGGGCTGTTTGCTCGTTTGCGGAAGAAAGTATTCATAGTCCGTAAATTATTTCTATGTGCGAACTCTACTAATAACTCTCCCCTACTGTTCCTAGAACCTATGCCATAGTCACCTACCGCCTTGTCTCCAGCCTGCTTTTTACCTACCTTTGCATTAAAGTCACCCATTAGTACAGTGTACTGTGATTTTACTTTGGTCATTGCCGATTCCACATCCTCATAGAAGCTTTCAACTATCTGGTCATCATGGCTTTATGTAGGCGCGTAGACCTGCACCATCTTCAGCTTGTACCTCTTATTAAGCCTAATTACGATAGCTGCCACTCTCTCGTTAATACTGTAAAACTCCTCAATGTTGCCAGCTATATCCTGATTAATCAGGAATCCCACACCTAGTTCTCGCCTATCTGCTAATCCACGATAGCACAGTACATGCCCGCCCTTTAGTACTGTATACGCCTCATCTGTCCTCCTAACCTCACTAAGCCCTATTACATCCCATTTAATACCGCCTAATTCCTCCAATAGCACTGCTAAGCTAGCCTCACTTGATAAGGTTCTTGCGTTAAACGTTGCCAGGTTCAGTTTCCAATGGCGGCCTGTCCGGAGCCAGAGATTTTTAGCACCCTCCGCTACGTCACAGATCTGACCGCCGCCTTGGTCAGTTGCTCCGCAGCCGCTGGGGACTGAGGGCCGAGGGTTAATTGGTTTGTTCATAGGAGGTTGTGGCCAAGTACTACACCAGGGTGGCCAAATCCTGTTCTGGTGAGGAAGTGCGTTGTCGGTTGTGGTCACCGAAATCAGGCCGCACTCCAAGTCTGGTTATGCAAGTCCATCGACACGCGGAGTTTTTTTTGTCCGGTGGAGAATTGCGTGGCACCGGGATTCGAACCCCGGTCCTCTTGCACGCGAGGCGGATGCTCTACCTCTACGCCATTGCTGCAGGCCTTACACAATGGTAAGGCCTCTTATTAGCTTCGAATTGAAGAGGGAACGGAGGAAACAGTGAAGCGGAAGCTAATTAAGGAATTAGCGGTAAGAGGCAAGTAGAGGATTTCAGGATTTCGCTGCAGAACAAATTATTCCGTTTTAACTGAGGAAGGTGACAGTAATGTTGAAATAATTGTCAAGACGAAGACGAACATTCGGTGTATCGGCGGCAGTGCCATCGCGGCGCGTGCATTGGGCTCGCCTTGGTTGACCGCAGACTATTGCCGCCCTTCTCCTTTAATAAAGTCCCAGTGCCTTTAATAAACCCCCGTCTTACATTTGTTGGAGTCGCCTGGTAACGATATCGGCTCTGGAGCTCCGTAATCGCACTCTTCCGGCACCTGCGATGCCTGTGGACACCCACCATATAGCCGTGCAAGCAGGCCCAACCGATGTCATCTGTGCCGGCTCCCTTCGCCAGCTGGACCCGGCTATCTTCAGCGGAACAGATGAACATGACGTGGAAGATTGGATCGCGTCTTACGAATGTGTGAGCCTCTATAACAAATGGGACGACGAGACTAAGCTCAATAATGTCATTTTTTATCTTACCGGTGTCGCCAATTTACGGTACCGCAACCATGAAGGGGACGTTGGAACTTGTTCGGCCTTCAAGACGAAGTTCCCCGAAGTGTTTGGTCGCCCGGCTGTCAGACAACTCCGTGCCGAACAGCGCTTGCGTGAACGGTCGCAGCAGGCTGGTGAAAGCTTCACTAGCTATATAGAAGATGTAATCGCCCTTTGCAACCGAGTTAACGTCAGCATGCCGGAAGCTGACAAGATAAAGCAGATCCTGAGAGGTATTGATGATGATGCCTTTCAAATGCTGCTAGCGCGGGACGTGCGCACCGTTTCAGAAGTTATCACGCTGTGTCAGAGCTTCGAGGAGCTGCGTAAGCAGCGGGTCCTGACTCGTCAGCACTCAGCTCATGTAGAGTCACTTGCTGGACTAACACCCGCAGCTGATAACTCCTCTCTGCTGCAGCATGTCAAAGACTTTGTGCGTGAGGAGGTGGCCCGTCAGCTTTCTCTTTTGCCTAGCCCTCAGGGTCGCCACCATCTTTGGCCCCGGCTCTCCAACATGCTATTCGAGAGCAGGTTGCTGAGGCGCTTCCACCATTCACCATCACATGTCGCTGCTCCGCTGACGTACGCTGACGCTGCTCCCAAACCTGTCGCCACACCACTGAGTTATGCCAACGTCGTCCCAAGACCTGTCGCCCGTCCACTGACTTACGCCGAAGTCGTCGCACAATCTCGGCCGCCTACGTACCCTATAATGTCAGTGCCCGTACAAGCGCCGGCACCTTATATGCGACCCTCTCCACGAGACCGAGATCCCTGGCGCACGACGGGTAACCGGCCTATTTGCTACACCTGCGGATTCCCTGGGCACGCAGCCCGCCATTGTCGTCGCCGTCTCCCAGTTTCGGCCCCGCCTGTCGGCTACTGGCCTCCAGCGCGTCAGTACTCCGCGTCTGCTGAGCCCCGTCCGTTGACTCATCCTTCCTCCCCCGACCGTTCAGCGTGTACCGACCGCCGTTCCCCTTGACCGCGACGCCGCTCCATTTCTCCGATGCGTCGCCGCCCAAATAATTCTGAAGAGGAAACATAGATGCCGCAGTTCCTGAGGCAAAGAACTGCGTCCCCGTCGATCTACCAAAGACCTCAGCTGTCACCTGCGAAACTTATTGACGTTTCGGTGGAGGGAATTTCTTTCATGGCCCTTGTCGACACTGGCGCCGCAATTTCAGTAATAGACGCACAACTTTGTCGCCGCTTGAAGTAAGTTAAGACGCCAATTGCCGGTCTCTCGCTGCGCACGGCCAGCGCTCAGCCCATCAAGGCGTCAGCAGCTTGCACCGCTCGAGTCTTAATTCAGGACGTCCTATAGACCAGATTTTTTTACTCTCGCACGCAGGCTGCGGGCGCGCTCCTACTCTCGACACCAGTCGCCATCTGTCGGCGCGCGCGGCCCGAGGGACTGCGGGTCGCGCCGGCGCCGCGCGTAGAACGCATGTTTCCGTGTTCGCTTCTGCCGTTGTTGTGCTTCATCAGCTAACGTATGAGGGTGTGTGCTGTGCGTCACTACTCACATTTCCCCTCTTCGAGACAGTACTGCGGTTATCTTGCGCGCAGTTACTCGTTAACGTGACATCCGAGGGTAGTCGACCAGGTAGTGTACGGACTGGAAACCGGCACTTCTAAGCAGATTTCTGCGCTGTCGTGTCGTTTGTTGTCGCCTTTTACGTGCGATATCATCTATGATAATTTTATGCATCAGAATGTAGATCTACTGATTTGACTCAGTGGAGTATAGTAACTGGATAGGCGAGCTGCAGACTGAAGGTTGTCCCGACGGAGCGCGTGTTTTCGATCACCAGCACGTGTTCGGCATCCTTGCGCTAAGCTTGCTCTTGTTCCCATTAAACACATTTCATGACACGATTGTAAGCACGACCGCTACCGATTTCGGCTGCTTTTTCCGGACGCATGTCAGAGGGATCTGGGGGGTAAAGGTTTATCTATAGTATCTTTCTGCTGTTGGTATCTACACTAGTTTGGTTTGGTTTATTAAGGTTTTACGTCCCAAAGCGACTCAGGCTATGAGGGACGCCGTAGTGAAGGGCTCCGGAAATTTCGATCACCTCGGGTTCTTTAACGTGCACTGACATCGCACAGTACACGGGCCTCTAGAATTTCGTCTCCATCGAAATTCGGCCGCCGCGGCCGTGATCGAGCCCGCGTCTTTTGGGCCAGAGCCGAGAGCCGTAACCACTGAGCCACCGCAGCGGTGCGGTATCTACCTTATTCTTAGGAAAACACTATGCGCGATTTCATTCCATTTTCTACACTTAGCCAAACGGCTACGCAACGCTCTCACACGCGGCGAGAGCTCCTGAATAAAATAACGCGACTTCGAACCTCAGAATTAGTGAAAGCTGGATTAGCTGCTCATATCTATTCAAGCTTTGATAAATTAAGCGAAAGTACGTTTTTATGCGCCAGGTTGCATGAACCATGACAAAATTTGTTTTCTGTTGGCACTGCGACTCAGTTGAGCTCACAGGGGTAATTTGTTGATAACTGGCGCGGCGACAAGAAGGCCCTGTTTGTGGAGGGGGCTTTATGGCCGGCCGGCAGGAAGGAATAAGAGTGCATGGGAATTGGAACTGCATGATAGCCGCACATCTAATGCTTGATATTGAACAAAAATTTTCTTTGCGGTGGAGCACCAAGACGGAATTCGATATAAGCACGAGCGCGTTCTAAGCGCCGGCACAATTAATCTGAATGTCAAACTAAATGTCATTAAAATACGTCAATGTTATCGCTTTGACCTATCCAATATTTCTCTGAAAGAATTGCCCCAAATGTTCATGTAGTTTTTTTTTCTTCCTATTACCACTTTGAGTGCACCTGTCAATTTTGCTGTCATTTATTTTCTCCTCCCTGTGTTTGCCTTTATAGGCTCTTTGATCTAATGTAGTTCTTCTTTCTTTTATAAGCACAATGTACTACGTATTGAACGTACTATCGCGCTCAATATGAGTTGCAACGCGCGGTCATCGACCGGGGTTCGTTTTGTGGTGTGCCTCCTCCAAACAGTCGCTCGGAATTCTGGGAGAAATTGCTGTTCCACGAAACAACAGCACCCCCGCTCAGGAAAAAGTTTCTCCCAGAATTCCGAGCGACTGTTTGGAGGAGGCAGACCACGGAACGAACCCCGGTCGATGACCGCGCGTTGCAACTCATATTGAGCGCGATAGTACATGTCTCATTCTTTGTACCGAACATACTTTACTTACATTTTGTTTGATGTCGTACTCCGCCACCGTCAATGCTGCACTGTAAGAGGAAGCCAGGACCTCTCAAGCTGTCTATACAGCTTTTTCCCTGGCTGTCCTCGCAACACCCAGTTGCGGAAATAAACCTTCAACCTTCAACCTTGATAACGTAAATACTTCCTGCAACACAGCCACGCAGCGGAAGTATGCTCGACAATGTTTTTTTAGCGCCCGAAGCGCGGCTATATGCAGGCGCGGCCGCGGAACTGCCGCAGCCCCGCAGTCCCCAAAGAAACGCCCGCACCGCGGCGCGCCAGTCGGCGCAAAATGGCCGCGCCCGGGAGAGGCTCAAAATTCTGGTCTATATACGATCAAGTTCGTCGTCCTGCCGTTTTGTTCACACGATGTTATTTCGGGCTGGGATTTCCTGTCTCGTCATGCTGCGGTCATAGATTGCGCTCACGCAGAAGTCGGATTCTCTGCCTTGCCTCAATCGCTGCCGGATGCTGCTTTCTCGTCACCATGTATTAAAGCCCTCGTCGCCGAAGACATCGACCTGCCTCCGTGCTCTTCCGTCCTTGTGCGCCTCTCTTCTGACCTTCTCCGTGATGACACTGTACTTTTCACGCCCGCTCATACTTTTCTCCGGCGGAGGTGTCTTCCCCTTCCTTACGCCACATTGACTATTTCTGCTGGCCTATCCGTACTGTGGGTCTGTAACCCGTTCTCCTGCCCTAGTCCTTTGCGCCGTGGCGAATGTGTCGGCAGTGTCCAGCCTATCGCGTCTATTATAACCCGAGAAGAGACTGACGATGCATCGCACATCAATCCCACTGCGCCCAGCGCACCATCTTCTACGCCCACTCTTTCCTCCACAAAACTGTTTCTCCGCTCCATCGACGCAGATCTTCCTCCGCCGCAGCGCACGCAGCTTCTCCACTTGCTCCACCAGTTCAGCGCCTCCTTCGACTGCCATCACAGCTCCCTGGGTCAAACCCGACTGTCACACATCGCATCGACACAGGTGCCCACGCTCCTCTCCGGCAGCGCCCCTATCGTGTGTCGACAACCGAGCGCCAAGTCATTGAAGATCAAGTCGACGAAATGCTCAAGAGTGACGTCAACCAGCCCTCAAGCAGTCCTTGGTCTTCGCCAGTTCTGTTTGTCAAAAAGAAAGACAGCTCTATCCGTTTCTGTGTAGACTACCGCCGCCTTATCAAGATCACGCGCAAGGACGTATATCCCCTGCCACGCATCGATGATGCGCTTGACTGCTTGCAAGGTGCCGAAATATTTTCTTCTTTAGATTTACGTTCCGGGTACTGGCAGGTACCCGTGGAAGAGGCCGATCGCACCAAAACAGCCTTTGTAACCCCTGACGGCCTATATGAATTTACTGTGATGCCTTTCGGCCTTTGTAATGCTCCTTCCACCTTTTAGCGGATGATGGATACCATTCTGCGTGGGCTGAAGTGGAAGACCTGCGTCTGTTACCTCGGCGACATCGTCGTGTTTTCGCCTGAATTTGACACTCACCTCTCCCGACTGAAGCACGTTTTGACCTGCCTCTCTGACGCCGGCCTTCAGCTCAACTTAAAGAACTGTCATTTTGCCGCCCGCCAACTTACCATTTTAGGCCATATTGTTTCTAAAGACGGTGTCCGTCCGGACCCAGCTAAACTTCGTGCTGTGGCTGCGTTTCTTCGACCTACTTCTATCAAAGATCTGCGCAGCTTCCTGGGTCTGTACTCCTACTTCCGTAGGTTTATACGCAACTTTGCCTCAATTGCTGCACCTTTGACACAACTTCTGTCCGGCAGTTCCGATCTTTCTCAGTGGTCCCAAGTTTGTGACGACGCCTCCGATTCTTTGCGCCGTATTCTCACCGCACCGCCGATACTGCGCCATTTCGACCCAAACGCACCTACCGAGGTCCATACTGATGCCAGTGGGGTAGGCATCGGCGCCGTACTCGCACAACGCAAATCTGGTTTCATCGAATACGACGTTGCCTATGCCAGCCGCACGATAACAAATGCTGCATCTAACTACTCGGTCACTTAAAAAGAGTGTCTGGCGATAGTTTGGGCCCTTACCAAGTTCCGCCCTAACCTCTACGGCCGCCCGTTTGAAGTCGTGACCGACCACCATGCGCTATCTTGGCTTTCCTCTCTGTAAGGCCCATTCGGCCGCCTTGCAAGGTGGGCCCTTCGCCTCCAAGAGTACAATATCCGCGTCGTGGATCGTACTGGCCGCAAACATCAAGACGCCGATACTCTATCCCGGTGCCCACTTCCAGCCAATATTTCCAACCTTTCCACCTTCGACGCCTCCTCACCGATGAATGGTACGGCAAAACAGCGCTGACGGACGGGACGGAAGAAGATGAGACAAACACATGCGCTGACTAACAACCAAATGGTTTATTGCGAAAGAGGGGTGCAATATAAAGCATAGAAGGGAAAAAGCTTTAGGGAAAAGGGAAATGCTTTATATTGCACCCCTCTTTCGCAATAAACCATTTGGTTGTTAGTCAGCGCATGTGTTTGTCTCATCTTCTTCCGTCCCGTCCGTCAGCGCTGTTTTGCCGTACCATTCAACATGAACCAACCAGCCCGACTCAGCCCTCTCCTCCTCACCGATGCTTCACATCAGCGCCATGCCTTCCTCGCATGGATCTCTTCTCTTATTGACTTCCTCGCCAACCCTTACGGCTGCTTCGCCTTCGCGCGCTCTTCGCCGCCATGCTTCCCAGTTCTCAATTCGTGATAGTCTCCTTTATCGCCGCAACTACACCTCAGACGGCCGCAAGTGCTTGCTAGTTATTCCTCGTTACCTTCGCTCGGAAGTCTGCGCGCATTTTTATGCTGACCCGGAGTGTGGTCATGTCGGAGTGTTCACGACCTGCGATCGCATCCGACTACATTATTATTGGCGTGGCATGTACACATTCATCCGCAAATACGTGAGGCCGTGCCTTACCTGTCAACGTCGCAAGCCTCCTCCTCATCGTTCTGCTGGAGAATTGCAGCCGCTACCTTGCCCGCCACGCCCATTTGACCGCGTCGGCATTGACTTATACGGTCCCCTCCCGTACACTTCGGCCAGCAACCGTTGGGCTATCGTCGCGGTTGACCATTTGACAAGGTATGCCGAAACCGCAGCCCTTCCAGCTGCCACAGCCTCAGAGGTGGCCTCGTTTATTTTAAACCGCTTCATCCTTCGCCACGGCGCCCTTCGCGAACTGCTGAGCGACAGAGGCCGCGTCTTTCTGTCGGATGTTGTGAAAGCACTGCTCACCAAGTGCAATTAATTCATCGAACCACCCGCTCATATCATCCGCAAACCAACGGTCTCACCTTGAGAAAAAAAACAGCGCAGGAACAGGGACACAAGAAAAGAAGACGACGGGACAGGCGCTTTTCTTGTGTCCCTATTCCTGCGCTGTTTTTTTCTCAAGATTTACCAACTCGCTCAACTCGCCGTTTTAGTGAACGGTCTCACCGAGTGCTTTAATCGTACCCTCGGTGACATGTTGTCTATGTATGTCTCTTCAGACCAGTCAAACTGGGATCTTGTCCTTCCGTATGTAACCTACGCGTACAATACCGCAACGCAGTCCACTACCGGCTTTTCTCCTTTCTTTCTCATTTACGGCCGTCACCATTCTGCTACCATCGACACCATTCTCCCCTACCAACCCGATGCTTCTGAGTATACACCTCTTTCTAAAGCCGACCGGCACGCCAGAGACTGTCGCCGCATCACCCGTGCTCTCACGACTGACACCCAGTGCAGAGAGAAATCCCGTCACGACCTCAGTCAAACAACACCACACTTCTCCAACGGCTCCCTTGCGTGGCTCTGGATTCTGACGAATACTCCGGGCTTGTCATCAAAATTTCTTGCCAAGTACCATGGCCCATACCGCGTACTGGAGCGCACATCTCCAGTTAATTACACTGTGGAATCTCTCAACTCATCTTCTGATCGCCGCCGCCGTGGACGCGAGACTGTTCACGTCTAGCGCCTCAAGCCATTCTGTAGTTTAGAAGAACTTCTTGTTGGGCGAGTTGGTGCATTGCTTTGAAGGAACCACGTTGCGCTATAAAAAAGACAGCCACAGGAAAAAGCCAAGGAGACAGAAAGAGCGCAAACTATCAACTGGGTTTATTTGTGTGAAAGTGCATTATATAGTCAGAATCACAGCAAAAGAACAAGGGGAATGAGAGAGGGGGGTACAGCCAATCAACTCCTGGTCAACAACAGGTGCGCAGAAAATAGTTTTCCTTATTATACAGTTTGACAGAAATGTCGCTTACACATTTATCACCGTTTTCTTTTATGTGATAGGCCTCCAAAAGCTCCCGCGCTATTTTACTTTTACTTCTTCCTAGAATTTTAATCTGCTTAAGCAGAGGCTCGCATCCACTGCAAGCAAGGCAATGAGCAGGCAAGTTTGCTCCTTCTTTATTCGGAATGGATCGGGCATGTTCCCCTGCGCGTTCATTCACGCATCGGCCTGTTTGGCCCACGTAGGCGCCTCCACACTTGAGTGGGATTTCATACATTACTCCAGTGGCACATTTCACATACTTTTCGGCATGTTTTATGTCGCATCCGCTGCCTCTAGCTCCTTGGTTCCCGGTTCTCGCGCACAAGGCTGCGAGTTTCCGTGGGGCAGAAAAACAACAGGGACGCCATGCCTCTTGGCCACTTTTTTTACGTTGTGCGCCACTTTGTGTATATAAGACACCACCACGATCTTCTTTTTTGGCAGCGGCTCATCCACACTACTCCGACTTCTTCTTTTTATCTTCCTGAGAAGATTCTCGGCCACGGCTGATATGACGTCGCAGGGGAAGCCGGCTGAAAGCAACCTTTCAATTTGATTGTTAAAACTTATATGCATTGCATGCGGGCATGACTTGGTAAGAGCGGATTCCAGGCACGAGCTTGCAATTGCTCTTTTGACTACCTTCGAATGCGCGGAATCAAACGGAAGCAACTCTTTCTTTGCTCGTGGGGCATAATGCCAGCAGGCGTGTTGTGAGCCGAGGTTCAGGTTAATATCTAAAAATTCCAACGAGCCACTAGAAGGAAGTTCATGCGTAAAGGTCAAACCTCGCCCATACTGTCTAAAGGCAGTTAAAATCCCTAAATGACCGTTCCCTAAATGACGAGTTTACTAGTCTGGGAGTATGCAAGTGTTTTAGATATGTGGACGATTTTTTGATTGTTTTATCCAAACAAATAACCATGACCCACACTGATTCAGTGAGTAGGATTTTAACTGCCTTTAGACAGTATGGGCGAGGTTTGACCTTTACGCATGAACTTCCTTCTAGTGGCTCGTTGGAATTTTTAGATATTAACCTGAACCTCGGCTCACAACACGCCTGCTGGCATTATGCCCCACGAGCAAAGAAAGAGTTGCTTCCGTTTGATTCCGCGCATTCGAAGGTAGTCAAAAGAGCAATTGCAAGCTCGTGCCTGGAATCCGCTCTTACCAAGTCATGCCCGCATGCAATGCATATAAGTTTTAACAATCAAATTGAAAGGTTGCTTTCAGCCGGCTTCCCCTGCGACGTCATATCAGCCGTGGCCGAGAATCTTCTCAGGAAGATAAAAAGAAGAAGTCGGAGTAGTGTGGATGAGCCGCTGCCAAAAAAGAAGATCGTGGTGGTGCCTTATATACACAAAGTGGCGCACAACGTAAAAAAAGTGGCCAAGAGGCATGGCGTCCCTGTTGTTTTTCTGCCCCACGGAAACTCGCAGCCTTGTGCGCGAGAACGGGGAACCAAGGAGCTAGAGGCAGCGGATGCGACATAAAACATGCCGAAAAGTATGTGAAATGTGCCACTGGAGTAGTGTATGAAATCCCACTCAAGTGTGGAGGCGCCTACGTGGGCCAAACAGGCCGATGCGTGAATGAACGCGCAGGGGAACATGCCCGATCCATTCGGAATAAAGAAGGAGCAAACTTGCCTGCTTATTGCCTTGCTTGCAGTGGATGCGAGCCTCTGCTTAAGCAGATTAAAATTCTAGGAAGAAGTAAAAATAAAATAGCGCGGGAGCTTTTGGAGGCCTATCACATAAAAGAAAACGGCGATAAATGTGTAAGCGACACTTCTGTCCAACTGTATAATAAGGAAAACTATTTTCTGCGCACCTGTTGTTGACCAGGAGTTGATTGGCTGTACCCCCCTCTCTCATTCCCCTTGTTCTTTTGCTGTGATTCTGACTATATAAGGCACTTTCACACAAATAAACCCAGTTGATAGTTTGCGCTCTTTCTGTCTCCTTGGCTTTTTCCTGTGGCTGTCTTTTTTATAGCGCAACGTGGTTCCTTCAAATCAAGCCATTCTACGACCCAGCCGTCCTGCCTGCGCCCTGAGTCGCCAGGTTGGCTCCTTTTCTCCCCGGGGGCAACTGTAAAGACGAAGACGAACATTCTGCGTAGCGGCGGCAGTGCCATCGCGGCGCGTGCTTTGGGCTCGCCTTGGCTGACCGCAGACTGTTGCCGCCCTGCTCCTTTAATAAGGTCACAGTGCCTTTAATAAACCCCCGTCTTACATAATGAATGATAATCTCACAGCTATCGTTACGGAGTGTGCCCTAGAAGCAGGCGGTAGAATGGTGCGATAGGATACGGCAAGCTACCTCAGAAGACGAAAGGTCTGAATAAGAAACGCCAAATCACGAGGGCGTCTAGCTCTACATACAGAATATAACTAGCAGAGCTATCAAAGTTAATAAATAAGCGAAAGGTAGTCGACATAAGGAAGTTTAATATGGAGAGAATCAAACATGCTCTAAAGAACCGAGGTAGCCTAAAAGCAGTGAAGAGGTAAATATGGATGGATGGAGAACTTTATTAAGCAAGTGAGTTTGGACCGTTCAAGGTCTCAGGGCGACTGCACAGCCCTTGCATTACGCACGTGTGTCCAGGCCACGTAAGGCCATGACACCATGGCACGCCGGTTCACACAGCGAAGTTGCGTGCGCTGTCCTGCGACGCAACAGGGCCTCCCATTCCTCCCATGTAAAACCAGATGTAGACGTTAAGAGAGAAATGGGGTAATGGCATTAGCAATGTGGAAAAGATAGTTCAAATAGCGGAAGAGTTCTAATCAAATCTATAGAGTAGCCAGAGCAATTAGAACCCCATAAACCAAACCAAACCAATTAGAATGTTAATGAGACAGACAATAGAGCACAGCACTGATGCATCCCGCCATTAACGAAATAAGAAGTAAAGAAAGCCTTAGGGACCATGGAAAGGGGGAATGCAGCTGGTGAGGATCAGGTAACAGCAGATTTGTTGAAGGAAGGAGGAGATATTGTGCTAGAAAAACTAGCCACCCTATATACGCAATGCCTTGTGACCTCGAACGTACCAGAAGTTTGGAAGAACGCTAACATTTTGAGAAAGGAGACGTCAAGGACTTGAAGAAATACAGACCGATCAGCTTACTGTCCGTTGCCTACACAGGTATTTACTACGGTAATCGCTAATAGAGTCAGGACAACCTTACACTTCAATCAACCAAATAGTCAGGCAGGCTTTCGTAAAGGATACTCGACAACAGACCGTATTCACGCTATCAGTCAGATGATAGAGAAATGCGCTGAATAAAACCGACCCCCCCCCCCTCCCCCCCTATATAGCATTCATTGATTACGAGTAAGCATTTGACTATGTGAAAACATCAGCTGCCATGCACGCATTGCGGAATAATGGTGTTGAAGAGTGTTATGTGCAACTATTGGATGATGTCTATAACGACTGCACTACTACCATAGTCCCTCTTAAAGTCAGCAATAAAATACCAATAAGGAAGGGTCTCAGGCAGGGAGACACGATCTCGCCAATGCCATTCACCGCCTGTTTACAGGAGGTATTCCGAGGCCTGAATTGGGAACAGTTGCGGATAAGAGTTAATGGAGGATATCTAAGTAATCTGGTATTCACTGATGACAATGCGTTGCTAAGCCACTCAAGACATGAACTGCAAAGCATGATCAATGAGTTAAATACGCAGAGCAGAACGGTGGTTCTAAAAATTAACATACAGAAAACGAAAGCAATGTTCAACATTCCGGCACGGGAACAGCAGTTCGCTATTGGTAGCGAGGTGCTGGAAATAGTAAGAGAATACGTCTATCTAGTTCAGGTAGTGTCCTCTGCTCCGGATCATGAGAGGGAAGTAACTAGAAGGATAAGAATAAGAATGGGGTGAAGCGCATATGGCAGGTTCTCTCTAATCATGAATGGCAGTTTACCAATATCCCTCACGAGAAAAGTATATAACAGCTGTATCTTACCTGTACTCACCTACGGGGCAGAAACGTGGAGGCTAATGAAACTAGTTCAGCTTAAGTTAAGGACAACGCAGCGAGCTATGGAAAGAAAAATGATAGGTGTAACGTTAAGAGGCCGGAAGAGGGCGGAGTGGGTGAGGGAACGAACGCGGGTAAATGACATCCTAGTCGATATCAAGAGAAAGAAATGGGCTTCTACAGGGCATGTAATATTGTCACGTGCTTCCACAGAACCTCGACGAAGAAGAATTTCGCTTCTGGAGGAGCACGCATGCTTCTTGTTGTACCCGAAAACCTACGCATCACAGTTCTTGAAATGATGCACGACGACGCCACGTCTGGGCACTTGGGAGTGACACGCACACTCCACTGCACACAACAACGATTTTACTGGCCTAACATGCGTTCAACCATCCAGCACTATGTAGCCAGCTGTGTGCAATGCCAGCGCTTTAAGCTGCCGACTTCAAGTCCACCGGGCAAACTGCGGCCAATCACACCTCCAACAGCCCCGTTTGAGCAAGTTGGCATTGACCTCCTTGGACCTTTCCCACGGTCCTCTAAAGGAAATCGATGGATTCTTGTGTGCGTAGACCACTTAACCCGTTATAGTGAGACAGCCGCGATACCAGCTGCTACTGCGTCTGAAGTATCTAACTTCTTACTTCGATTCGTCATTCTTCGGCACGGCCCTCCTGCAGTTCTCATTAGCGACCGTGGACGCCAATTTACAGCGGACGTTGTTGAAGAACTTCTCCGTCTCAGCAGCTGCAGTTTTCGCCACTCCACACCATATCATCCCCAAACGAACGGTGTGGTAGAACGCACTAATCGGACGCTCACCACCATGCTTGCTATGTACGTCGCTGCAGATCATAAGGACTGGGATGGCGTCCTCCCGTTCATTACTCATGCATACAACACAGCGCAACATGAGACAACTGGCTACAGCCCCTTTTACCTGCTCTATGCCCGCTCATCTCGCTGCGGCCTTGACACCATTCTACCATTTTTCATCCACGATGAACCTTCTCTTGCGACCACACTCTGCAGAGCTGAAGAAGCTCGCCAGCTTGCCCTTGTTCGAATTTTATCTTCGCAAGAGCGTTCCAAGAACCGCTACGACGTCCAACACCAAGAAGTTTCTTATGTTCCTGGTGACATTGTGTGGTTGTGGACCCCTCTACGCAAGCGTGGTCTGGGTCAGAAACTGCTATCCCACTACACTGGACCGTTTGTTGTGTTGCAGTGCATAAGTGACGTTAATTACGTTATATCACGAGTAACTGCTAGTGGTCGACGGTCACGCCAGTCTCAGGTGGTGCATGTAGCCCGCCTCAAGCGATTCCATTCCAGACGGTCTATTTAACTCGCCCGACGGGCTTCGTCTGCGAGGAGGGAAATGTCACGTGCTTCCACAGAACCTCGACGAAGAAGCAGAAGATGGACTGACGAGAAAGGAAGAGAAAGAGCAGAAGGACGCTGGTAGGCTTCCTGCTTCCATCCTGCTCCGACCGATCCCCTCTGTGAATAAACCCCCGTGCATGCTAAGCACGTAACAATATGAAGGCAAGGTAACCGCTGGTCGTTGAGGGTAACGGAGTAGATTCCAAGAGAAGGCAAGCGTAGCAGGGGGCGGCAGAAAATTAGGTGGGCGGATGAAATTAAGAAGTTTGCGGGTTTACGGTGGCCGCAACTGCCAAAGAACAGGGTTAATTAGAGCGACATGGGAGAGGCCCTGCAGTGGGCGTAGTCAGGCTGGCGGCGATGATGATGATGACGGGAGGCCTGGGATCTGGGAGCTTGCAGAAGCCGGATTCAGGGCGAAAACAGCACTCTGCCAGTGAGCACAAAGCTCTGAGCTTGTGCGCAGTGTTCGCGTCCTTACTGGACGATTGGCCGTGCTGTCGACGTCTCTCTAATCACCTATGACATTGAATGCTATGAAGCAGACAATGGTAGCGAAATGAAGGGCTGGTTATGATTTTCATTTTAGCGTTGGCTTCTTAAAGGTTGAATGTTAAGGTCGGGACCGCTTGAGATCATGGCGCTGTTGACACGTGTAGAACCATTTGGAAAGTTGGCGCAAAAGGAATGGTGATGCTTTGACATATTTCCAGCCTTGAAAGCCCCTTCGCTAGCGCGGGCATTCTACGTAGCCTCCTAATCCAGCCGGCTAAAATGCATCCTTCAGAGTGCGCAGCTCTGCACTGCGATATTATCTGTATCGACGCAAAGGGCCTCATAATCAAATATCCCTTCCCAAATCATTGTTTTACTGTTTCCAATGCTGACTCAAAGCATTGTCTCATCGCCCAGCACTGCTGTCGTCGAGGAACCTTTTATCAAGGTTGAATAACCGGCAGCGCATGCAGTAATGAGTAAACGATTCTTTCTGCGTCTTACAGTTAAACAGAAAGTTGAGGTATACTTTCTATTGGATATGCACATGTCTCGAGCGCGAACAGACGACGACAGCTGCATCTTACACCGTTACCGTCTCCTGTCGTGAGACATGAGGCGGAGGCTCAGCTGGTCGAAATATACAATAGCTCTTGAGAAATTGGTCGACTTGTTCAGTTTTCCAACCGTGTCCGAGCTGCATACGTCTTTACAGCCTGGTAGCCCTCCTTTAACGTTAAGAGATCGGAAGAGGGCGGAGTGGCTGAGGGAACAAACGCGTTCTAATGACATCTTAGTTGAAATCAAGAGGAAGAAATGGGCTTGGGCAGGGCATGTAACGCGAAGGCAAGATAACCGCTGGTCCTTAAGAGTAACGGAGTGGATTCCAAGAGAAAGCAAACGTAGCAGGGGACGGCAGAAAGTTAGGTGGGGAGATGAGATTAAGAAGTTTGCGGGGATGCAGTGGCGGCAACTGACAAAGGACAGGGTCAATTGGAGAGACATGGGAGAGGCCCTGAAGTGGGTGTAGTCAGGCTGATGATGATGATGATGAACCCTCCTTTAGAATTAAGCGCCTACCGTCCGACTGCGCAGTTATGTGGCGTGGGGATGGTCACGGAGAACATGGTTCATCGACGTTTAAACTCGCTCATAACGAAGACGGCTATTTATCCCGTCTCAGTGTCATGGTCCGCGTGAAGGTCGCGGCAGCATAGCCAAAGTCATTTACCTTGAAAAATTTGTCCAACATAGCAAAGCGAAGCTGTCTGCAATCATGCTGTGTTTCTCGATGTCGTCAGCGGATTCACCTCTGTTCCTGAACAAGATCGCACACTTCAGCAATTAATTTAGCTCATAATGAGATATGCGAGCAAAACCTTGTACACTTAAGCTGCAAATGCATTCATTTTTCCCCACCACAGAGATCTTTATCCTGGCGAATGCACAGCTTTTTTGATAAGTATATATCGCAATAGGTTTATTTCTGGGCCATCCTGTGTGGCTCGTTCACTGGTAGATGGCACAACTTCCATCCTCGCCTCTACGAAAGTTAGGACGTCCACGGATGCTAAACAACTCCACTACATCCAACACAAGAATTAAAAGGAAAGTCTTTCCACTTCAATTTTGACAAAGGTTTTGCTTCTTTTCAAAAGAAGTCTCCGAAAAAGCGTCAGTAGGTCTGTTCATTGACATCAAAGACTGCAAAAACAGCATAGACCAGCATGTACAGTCTTTGTCAAAAGTAACCAGGCTCCATGGTTTGCTTCTCATTCGTATAACATAGCCCTCACGGCTTCTCTAAAGATCAAAAAGTACTTGGAAGTTCAGAACAGAGATTCTTCTTACCATAAAGAGATTTAGAGCTTGAGGGCTGGCATAATAACTTTAATATACGATTGAGAACAAAACGTGCAGCCTGGTTACTTTTGACAACGGCCGTACCTGTGAATTCCCAGAACGCGCGTGGCACCTCCACGGCAGGCTTCCTCGAGTTCCTTTCCACTTCTTTAAGATCGACCCTAGGGCAATCGAATGGTTCGCTTTTTATTCAAAAACATAGTATTGTAGACGTTCCTCCGCAGCACCGCTCCTTAGTGATCTTCCCTTAGCCTTGCAAGTTATGTCGTTTTTCAAGTTCTTTCAGTGCAGCAAGGTTAAACATATCTATGGTTTCGTCAACGATTATCTTTAAAAGAGTGCAAACTTGAGGCCCTCCTGTCTGAAGCTTCTAAGGTTCTTAGTAGTTTTTGGCACATCCTGATCACTTTGTCAACCACGAATTGCCCACTAATCGTTTCATTTTGTTCTTACAATTCGGTGTATATTTTACCTCCAATCATGCGTGCTGGGCCTTTCACCCTAAGGCGAACAAGCCTCGTGCACTGGATTTAGCTGACTGCAATATGGTTAAGCGCAGCATAAATAATTCATAATTCAGTAATACAATCAGTAAATCTTGCGACCCAAAGCTAGACAAAAGATAGTGCAGGCCGGATACCCAGATGCTCTAATCCTCAGTAGCGAAGGCTATGTCAAAAAATAGCAAAACAGACACGCTCAAGCGCACCTGGCGGATAAACAGGTTAAATATAATCGCAGTCATTTCAAACGCACGCTGGATCTCACACAGCTTTAGAAAGATAAGTAAAGCGGGTCAGATTAGATTTTCTTTTTTTTAGCTTCCAATGGCCTGTCAAGTCAGCGCAAGCGCGAGAACCAAATGGGTACAAGAAACAGCAGTTGCTTCGGGTGGATCCCCATTTCTACTCCAGCCCCCTCCCAGGACAGTACGATGACAGGGTAGACCTAAAGCTAGAAAGAATACATTTCTCACCACCAGGCAAGCAACTATGCTCCCTGGACGCCGTAGAATAGAGCCGAATACAAACACATTTCCTAATCTTCACATTTTGAACAAGATTAGCCCAAGAAAATAGCCTGGTTACTGTCCTCGGTGCGGAGCAAGCCCCATGCTCTACCGTACCTTTTGGGAATGCCAGGACAAACCGACCCAATGTTAAAGTGCTGTACGCGACACACGAACAGTGGGAGGCGGCCCTGACCAGCAAACTTGGATCATCCAACTTGTCCCAGCGTATAGCCCTGGACTAGCGCCACCGACCACCCAACTTCTGCAAATTTGGTTAAAATTTTCTCCCTCTCCAGAAACCATTACCAGATGGTATCATGAGCTGAAGGCGTCGTTTATTCTATTCCTTTGTCATGTGTCCATGCTTGAGTAGGCCAAAGCGACAGATGTTTAAATGAAGGATTAAAAGAGCACGACTATAATGTGACAAGGAAGATTTCTGGGAATCTGGCCGTTCATTCCCTCGATTGTAGATGCACACATCAGTTCCGAAACACAAGTGTTCTAGGCGGATGCGGAGACAAAATCTCTCCAGAGATCACTCAAGAAGCAAAAAACTCCTGACCTAACGAACGCTGTGTACGCATATGCCTTCCGTACCTTTTCTATTTGAGAAGTTGTGTTACTCCTCGGGAACTGGGCGATTCCGGTATTTCCCTGATTTATTGCTGTTGCCAATGTTTGGCTATCGGTGTCGGTACTTCTTGTTGTTATTGACGCTTTCTGTATTACAGCGGCTAAAAATACAGCTTACAGATTTCTTAAATTTAGTCACTGAGAGGTAAATAAAATACACCTCTGATCATCATCATCATCATTTATTTACCCTTAAGGGCCCCAGGGGGCATTACATAAGGGGGGAGGGGCGAATAGTAATCCCACGTTTTTGCAGCTAGGAGGAAGCAAGTGAGATGCTAATTGTCAATGTCATGCACCGAATGAATAAAAATCGATTAGTGAATTTTTTACTGACTGGAGTAAGCGGACATATTTATATCAGAAACTTTCAGGGAGTCGTATTTCTGCACAATACAGTTTGGTAAAATTCTCCCAGCACGCGTGGGTTCCGAGTTATTCGCTCGGGAATTTTCAGCCCGGTCCGGTCATCCGCCTTTTTCAAAAGGTGTGACGCCCTCTGGGGAGTGGCGAAAATTCGTCTGCTCCTGGTTGAAAACAAATGCACGTGGGAGATGCGGACGCGATGCGGTTCCGCGAGGAGGCAGCTGCGCCTGCGAAGTGGCAGGTGTGTGCTTGACAGCTGCCGCCATCTGTCGCATGCGCCTGTCACTGACATGAGCATCAAGTATGAACTGGCAGTTTTCAACCAGTGGACATGGAGGACAGGAGGTGCACGTGCGCAGAACGGCCATGTAAAAAAGGAGGATTGCACATGCATGGCGGTGACCATGGAGTGAAGATTAGTCATGAAAATTGAAAGAAGAGAGTCGGTCCCCCCTGATGAACCCCCTCCGCCCCTTCGCCATGGTCCCCTCGGCATGGGCCGCGAAGACGCGCACTAAAACATACCAACACCAAAACATAAGGGAGAGCGAAAAACGAGGTAGAGAGTGGATAAACGAGTACTTGGCTTGCAAAGGCTGGCCGCTTGGTGACGTGCTCCCAGCTCTCCCGCCCCAATGGCGGTGACGACCAGCGCGATACTCAACCTGGTGTGTGCTACTGCGTAGTTGGACTTTTTGACGGGTTAGTTGGTACATCGTCTTGAAAGAATGTCGTACGCCAAATGTCCTTTTTTGGCGTACGAAATTCTTTCAAGCTACTGCGTAAAGCGACCTCTGAAGCTGATAACTGTTTCCCTTCGGCTTTCGGCACCCTCATCGGAAGAGACGCCCTATGTAACAGCGGCGTAACTCTAGGAAGCAGTTTTGTGTCGACTGCTACCACCTTGCAAGCGTAATTACGCGAAATAAGTGAAAATTTCGCAGGCGAATATCTCGGAACAAGCGTACTTAGAAAAATTCTACCAAATAGAGTGGTCTAGAAATGCGGCCACCTGTTTAAAGAAAAAGAAAACATTCACGCTATTTGCAGTCGCTAAAAGTTTAACATATTTTTGTTAATTATGTGCCCGAAAGTAACAGTTATCACCCCACTTTGCGTCCCTCGAGCGGCATAGCTTATGTGCAGAAGTGTATTTCACACACTTCAAATTCAGCGCCTAGATTTTACAAATATTCAAATCTTAATTTTTATCACCCTGCATTCTGAAAGGTGGGAGTAGTTAGGTTAGCTTTAGTCGACCAATCAGCGATGGTGTCTCGTCTACCTTCCTTCGTCCTCCATGCGGCTTTGGGGCTGTTTTCAATCTTCAATGAACAACCAACTAGCTAGAAATGTGTAGGAGCAAAAATTGCTGGGCTAGTTGGTTCATAATGTTGTCAGGGTGGAACCAGCGGAACACAGACGCAGGACAAGAAGAAGGAGGAACACACACCAGCGGTATGGCGTGTGTTCCTCATTTTTCTTGTCCTGCGTATGTGTTCCGCTGGTTCCACCCTGACAACTCGAAATGTGTGATACACAACATTTCTTGTAAACAAATCTGCCTGCTCGTCCCCAACGACAGTTGCTAGAAAGGTATCTATTTTATTTAGCAATACTGTGAGCCTTGACAGACCCATACAGGGAGTGGGTTACAGTGGTATTCACAATGTATATCACAATGCGTGCCCGTGTAATACTCAAACAAACGCATCAGTGCACTATGGTTTGAAAAAACAAGTACAAGCTTCCGCACTAAGGAACAGAATGAAAGAAAGACTCTAATTTAGTGAAAAAGCAAAACGCAGAATCACTGGCAAAACCTCATGGTAAAAAATTCCAAATCTCGAAGAACAATGCAAAAAAAAAACTTAAATGTATTGTAATGTGTGCAAAAATTCTCACCTCGTATCGGACTCCAGTCAAAATGCAGTCCAGGAACTGAAAGACGAAAACAAGTTTTCTTCACGTTTGTACCCTACTTTAACTCCTTTTGAAAGCAAATATACAGATGAATCTGCAGTGTGTAGTAAAAGAGCTACGCCTTGGTCGTCGGTAAATTGGTTTTTGAGGAAAGTAAATGTATCTGTCTCGCATGTCTTGGTGGGACACCTGAACCTCGCCGTAAGAGAAGGGAGAAAGATGGGTGGGAACGAAGGCATCGTATTCACTAGACGCGCTTTTGCTCATTACAAACCATCGAGCTGGTATGGCGGAGTGGTTAGCGTGCTCGTCTCGCACTCCGGAGACCCTGGTTTGATTCCCCAACTCGACCGATTTCCTACTCGGTTTTAATCATTTTTCTGATCTGACTAGAAATGTTAATTATGCTGATTGTTTAACTAAACTCAGTCACACTTACTTGGAGCACCACTATACCATCCCTTTAATGGTTGCATGGTTACTAGCCAAAGTACAATTGGCACCGTTTGAAATTCGCGCACTGTGACGTGACGACCATTTCGACCAATTGAAAAGCATGAAATTTCTGTCGACAACTCCTGCTTGCAACGATGAGGCATTAAAGGCTTCAGCCTTAACAGAACTGCAAGCATTACCAGCACGAAAGCTAGCCTCGGTCTGCCATTCCTTGCGTCTCGTCGTACAACATTTCGTCTTCGCCTTATTCGTAACTTTTAAGGCGGAAGCCTTTAATGCCTCATCGTTGTAAGCAGGAGTTGTCGACAGAAAATGTCACGCTTTTCACTTGGTCGAAATGCTCGTGACGTTACAGTGCGCGAATTTCAAATGGGGCCAATTGTACTTAAGCTAGTAACCATGCAACCAATCAAAGGGATCGTATAGTGATGCTCCAACTAAGTGGGACTGAGTTTAGTTAATTGCTTAATTAATCAATTAGCCTAATTAAGATAGAAGACAGAAGAAAAGAAAAGAAAGACGCGCGTCGCAGCGACAACAGCGTCCGCGGAAGGAGACGCTGCTGAAAAAAACATAAGTACGAAGCCGCGTTCGCTCCACCACCACGCACTTCCCCACTCAGTTCGACGTTGCTCGTTTCATATACGTTGTGTCGAACATCCTAGACAGTTCCAACATTTGACAGGTGAATGACAGAACACGATGGATAGAAATGCAATGATAAAAATATGAAATAGCCTAATTAACCTTTCTAGTTAGACCGCATAAATCAATAAAACCGAGAACGAAATTGGTCGAGTTGGGGAATCGAACCAGGGTCTCCGGAGTGCGATACGAGCACGCTAGCCACTCCGTAATGCCAGCTGAATGGTTTGGAATGAACAAAGGCGCGTCTAGCTAATACGGCGTCTTCGTTCACTCCCATCTTCCCCCTTTCCCTTACGGCGAGGTGCAGGTGTCCACCCAGATATGCGAGAGAGATACATTTCCTTTCCTCAAAAAATAAATTTACCGTCCAGCAAGGCGTACAGCCGAATTGGCGATGGCGTTCTGTGGACTCCCTGGCAGCATTGCAAGACGCTGTCGCGTTCCACTCTTACAGGCGAAGCTTAACATGTTAACCACACATCAGTAACACACGCAGACAGCCAATGGACGCGTCATTCGCTGGTAGCACTTGAATCATCATTCACAACCACATTCGTGGCAGAATGCTGTACTCAGGCTTTCTCCTTGCACCACTTTAGTCGCCAAAGTGACTCCTAATTTTTTTTTCACATTCTTACCTGAGCAAAGAACTTATTTCACCCCCACGATACGTGTCACCACAGACGGATCACGCCCACAAGGTTGGAATACCATTCTGCAGAACGCAAGCCCACTTTCGTTCGTTTTTACTCCTTTACATCTCACGAGTGGAATCAACTTCCCTCATTACTGACATTAATTAATGATCACTGTTTATTTCAAGAACGCATTGTTAACATTATACAACTAGCAGCCTTTTGTAAAATTACGCTCATATTTCTATGTTTTATTCCATTACTTTGTATGTGCACTCCACTCAATAATGCCGTGTGGCCCTGAGGTATTTAAGAAAATAAAAGTGCCTAAGGTCAAGAGCAACTGCACTGTTTGTTTTACTTTACATTTTTTGGCGGGTATGTGATCCTCAGGCACGAACACCTGACCATAACTGAATTGCAGACACTGATAAGAAAATCTGCCTATACGATGAATAATCGGTAGTACGGTAAATCAGTGATTGATTCTCAGCAGTTGAACATCAGCTCATACTTTTTTCCTTTGGAGTGCCTTACCGGTTCCTTGTTGTTCTCTTGAATGGCGTCCTTGCATTTATTGTACCACACGCAGGTCATCACGAGAAGCTGTAAAGGAAGGTTTTGTATGCCGCACCGGCATTACAAATGCATTTATTTCAACATCAGCGATGTTAGAGGTGCACCCAAACAGCCTATGAATGGCTTGACAGAGGGGCGCACCACCGCTCATAAAAACCGGCAGCAAAAGAATACGACAGAACAATAAAAAAGACTTCAGTGCTTAGGTAAACATCATATTCAATAAAAATTAGTGAACGACCTCTTACAATAATAAATAAGTAAAGTCGGCAAGATTAACACGAAACGCTCAAAAACGCGGAAAAATGCAAAACGAAGAATAACAATCAGAAAAGAAAAAAGGAGAAAGGAGGAGAAAGCTCGCAGCCAGAAAAAAAAATGTACCGTTAGGTCCTCAGTGCTCATTGCGCCGATTAAGAAGAGTTGGAATTATATGTCGCAGCATTTGACGACCGTAATTAGTACGGAAGCATGGCACATACCAGACGTCGTTGTTACGTGTTGGGTAGTAATTAGCTTTAGGCCGTAAGTTAACTGTGCCATCAAAGAATGTGTCATGATTTTTCCGTTTTCTTTCATATCGTTTACTTAGCACTCAATTATGCAGGTCATTAGTGGGAGTTACTTTTAATGATGCGAAAAGAGGCCCGAGAACACTTTCTAGCGAAAAGTTATAGTTCCGTATTTTGCATAAGCGTTCTAGAGCGCCTCCTCAAGTCATGCCTAGCACACCTAAATCACCTCCAGTGGAGCGTGCCTAGGCATGTAAATGAGGTCAGCATCAGTGGGAGGAAGATCATTCTCTCCGTTGACCTGTCGAACTGTATGTCGTTTCCTACGTTGACGGGAAAATAACTTAAGATCTGCTCTCATTCAGTGACCTAATGATGTGAATTCGCCCATTTGTAAAGTCTAGCTGCGTGAAACTAGTCTTCCGCAAATAGCAGAAAGTGTACCGTACGGGCGAAGCGTGCACAAGCAAGACGACATACCTGCGTTGTCGTGGTGATGAATATGGACCTATGCGTGCGACTGAAGCACCGAAGTGCACCAACTACGATGGACATTATGAAAGATGCCTCGAGGCAGTAAACACCATCCTGAACACTGAAATGAAGATACTACAGAATATCGCCAGGGATCACTCCTTTCTGAGGGAGGACTCTTCAGCGTGGCCATGCATACCGCCACGCTCGGCTAGCGCCGACGCTATTTCGCCCATGGTTCAGGCGGCTCGACCCTCAAGACCAGGTCAAGGTGATGGTTAAACAGATGGTAGGTGACATACAGCCAGTGACTACTTTTAAAGCGGCCGCTGTTGAAGGGCCCTTTACTGAGCTTCGCGGTGTTGTAGTAGTTGCGGTGGCGTTGGCGGTGGAGGTGGCGGTGGTGGTAGCGGTAGTAGTATTATTGGTTTATTGGGGTTTAACGTCCCAAAGCAACTCAGGCTATGAGGGACGCCGTAGTGAAGGGCTCCGGAAATTTCCACCACCTGGGGTTCTTTAACGTGCACTGACATCGCACAGCACACGGGCCTCCAGAATTTCGCCTCCATCGAAATTCGGCCGCCGTGGCCGGGATCGAACCCGCTTCTTTCGGATCAGCAGCCGACGTTAGCGGTAGTAGTGGCGGTAGTGGTAGTAATAGTAGCAGCAGTAGTAGTAGTAGTGGTAGTAGTGGTAGTAGTAGTAGTAGTAGTTGTAGTACTAGTAGTAGTAGTAGTAGTAGTGGTAGTAGTAGTAGTAGTAGTAGTAGTAGTTGTAGTAGTAGTATTTGTAGCTCTAGTAGTAGTAGTAGTAGTAGTTGTAGTAGTAGTAGTAGTAGTAGTAGTAGTAGTAGTAGTAGTAGTAGTAGAAGTACGTAACCAGAGTGTGGCTACCACGGGAACCACCCGCAAGGTGGTTGCCGTGTTATTCAGCATTCTTCTCAGGAATACGAAAGTGTACCGTCAGCGTTTCACTAAAACTCTCATTTCGCATTGGCTTAAGGACAGTTTTAAGCGCGAACTGTTGGAGGCAGATATCAAGAGAGGGAAAAAAAAAATTAAGAATGTGGCAGTCGGCCATCCGTGATGGACAACGTAGTGTGATTCGTGGATGCTACGTGAACTGTAACGGGCGGTGCACGCTTGATAAAGCTTACTTCCTCCTGTCCCCCCCCCCTCCCCCCCCCCCCCAGGCTGCAACATGGAAACGGCCCGATAGGCACGTCTGCGAACCGCACTGCCGCGTGGCGAGATGATATAATTATGATCGCCAGTGATCTGTGCTAATATTTTTTGCTCGCGACTGTACGTTGCCCATGTGAAGAAATACAGGGAGGCGTCTTAATCTTGTTTTGTGGCTGTGTGGTGTAAAGGCACGAGAAAGCAGCAGTGTGTCGTCAGCAGTAAGAGCGCATTTAATAATGCTCAGGACAAGTGTGTGAAGTAAAAAGGCTGCAAGGAAATAATTTATTATTTCTCGCTTGCCACAAGGAACGACCTATTTTTTGATCGCGGATGTAGGCAGCGCAAAAAAGACGTGACGCGCAACTTTGACAGTGTTGCACCTGGTGTGTGGAACGGAGTATACGTCCAAATGACATGACGGCAAAGCAAGCCCGATACCTAGGGTTCTATTCTATAAGAATTCGTTATCTGCTTTCCTTTCTGAACCCATCTGAGCCTCTCGCATTGATCACAGTGAGAAGCGACACTTGCTCGTTGGCAACCGGTTGTAAGCATTGAATGCGGCTTGGTGAGGTTCAGTTGCCAATGAGCCAATAGGGAAATAGCTTCTTGAAAGCCGCGGCACGTCATTGAAACACAGGGACCAATGCGAGAGGGTTCAAATGGATTCGAAATGAAAAATGGATGATGGATCCTTAAAGAATACGGCCCCAGAGCCTTTCAGCATCGTCACTCATAAGGCTTACAGTATATAGAAGCATTGTAAAATACCTGCAGATGAATACGGTGATGCAATGACAAGCTGGCTCATGATAATGGAACTAAAATCACCAATGGCGTTCACGCCTGCCTGTAGCATTCGATACAAGCTAGCAATAAATTGGGATGGATTCCATCATCAAGGCCGCATCTCCGGCCTGTGTATGTTTACGGCTTCAAATTCTATCTATAGGGGACATGACATGGTCTACCAACAAATTGTGCGTTTACGTTGTAGCTACTAGCCACGACATTATGTGTATTAAAAAATAAGTAAGGCTGTTAAGCGCGCATTTGAGCTTGACACTGCAATTATAGCCAGCTAGAAATCAAGTCCACAATGAAGCTCGGCCCAGATTCAGGACCGCCCCAATGAATTCCTCTACGACAAAAAAAAAGGTTGTTGTTAACACTTTTCGTGTTACCTAAACAAGAATCTAATCACAAGGAAAAAACTTACGAGCTCTAGAATTATGATATCTTGCTTGTTTAATAATGTCAACATTAAAAAGCTTATTTCGTTTACAGTTGTGATTGTCCGTCCGAGTTATACGGTACGCCGTGGACCAGGGCCCAGTGTCAGCAACTGCTGCCTTTTAAATTTTATCGTAATATAGAAGTTATTGGCTCCAAGCCCTCACCCTGGCAGCGACGGCCATACTGGAGCAGCATGATAGACGTCATCACCCCACAGCGCCGTCGTCTGAGCCAAAACTGCAGCGCGCATGGTCAGTGCGGAGCAGAGCGCGCGGCTACCGGAGCCCGCGCGTGGCACATTGTGGTGAAGTCAGCGACACCGGGCAGAAACACGACAGGAAAATGAAGCATACAGGCCTTTTAAAGCGAAAGCTTTACTACTTGCACTTTCAACCTTTGCCTTGGCACGGTGGTGCCACCACCGGCGCCTAACGCCTGCGCTCTCCGCTAGGAGCGCCACAGGTGCTTTGTGACGTCACGCCGAAGAGAAGGGCGACCGACTCGCGCCGTCGCAAGCCGCGGCGGTGCCACAACGGCGTGGCCTCCACGATCCAAGCGCGCTTTTGAGCAACGGCGCGCGCCGCCGCCGGAGCATATCGCGGCGGCCACGAACACGGGCGCCTAACTCCTGCGCTCTCCGCTAGGAGCGCGATTGGGGCCTTACGCTAGTTACGCTGAAGAGATTTATTAGGCTCGACTCACGTCGCTAGAAAGCAATAGCTGTGCCAACCACCAGCGCCTTAACATTGCTTCGCGGCGATGCCGCCTACCACTAGGGAGGCTCGTCGTGCCAAGCATGCCGTTGTAGCCAGTGCAGGAATAGCAGTTCTACAGTCTGCATTAACATCCCCAGTAACCAAGTATATCCTCACAGCCGCAGCGATTATAGTTTCACTACTAGTTGTACATAGAATAGCCAAGTGATCACCACAGCAGCACCACGGTATACAACAAGTTTCACACAAGCACCACAACAGCACGACTATCATGTGAGCGAGGGCGTAGCAATGGGTATTGCTTTCGCGATTTCCCGGCTTAACCAAGTTGAGCCACAGCCATTTTTTTGGCTTTTCCTCCTCGCGTGAACTTCTCCCCTTCACCCCTCCGCACCCCTGGCCTGAACAATCCACTCCTCAAAGTTCAGTACGCGCAGTACGCAGTTCAGTCATTCAGGCGCGCGCAAGCACGTGACCGTCGGCTATGTCGTCACGGACCGCCGGTGTTCCTGACTTGCCGCACGATTCAGGAGAATTCAGTTACAAGTAACTCGCTGCAACAAATGAGTTCATATTTTGCCCAGTTGTTCCGAGATGCATAGCGAGGCACATGCAAAAAACAGCTTGAGTCTGAATGATTGTCTCATGACCCTTTTGACACCCAGATTGTCCCACCATTGCCGTCGCTTACACCGAAACGTTCGTACACGAGAACGGAAATTAAATTTGCCAGGAGTGCTTGTACATGTTTAGCTCAGAGAGTGCTCGTCGAAGTCTTTTTGGGTGTTGTTACTAGACTGCCGGAAAGAGAGGGCTTTAAGCGGTTCTTCAACACTTAGACTCTGGCACTTTTTACTGGGAAGAATTGAGGAACGCAATGCGGACGCGCGCAAAAAAAAAGTGCAGAGCGAACTCTTGATATCTTGCATAAGCTATAACTGCCACACCATTGAGGGCTTCTGTGCATTTCCGTGAACCGAAAAATTTGACAGACCATGAGACAAGAAAACACCGAACTGCCCCTAAGGGGAGCTCACAAGCTGTCCTCGTTTTCGCTACGATGGTCTGAAGTTAATAGCCGGCTATGGTTTTCTGCTGAAATGGCGTATTATTACCCAAGGCGCGTAAAATATGAACGCACCTTATGCAGCTTATGCGGTGGAATCATCTTAGCGAGTGCTAGGAGTTCCTTGGAGCAGAGTCTCATTGCCTCTCCAAACAGTACTTTTGCACGAAACAGGCGGGGTCCAAAAGCTGCAAAAAGGCAGTGCAAAGGTTATGATGTACACAGACCAACGGCATTGTGGAAGTATTCATCTTAGAGGGAACAGCGTAACAAAGGCCGGACACACAGAAGACAGCGCTGCCGCAGAAGACAAGACAGAAGACAAGACAAGACCCAGAAGACCCGTGTTTGTTGCGCTGTTCCCCCTAAGATGAATACTTACCAACTGGCCCAAATTTCAGCTTTACTTATGGATGTAATATGACATCACTTTAATAAACAGAACTGAGATGCTAGTTGCGTATGGGCATTACCAATGAGTCACCACGGTACCAGAGCTCAATTCTCATAAAACATTTCAAAATGTTTGCAGAACTGAAAGAAAGGCTGGCGTCGCCCTAGCTTCTTAACCTTGCAGGATAATCTTAATCTGAAATTAGTTGGTTCGTAATGCAATTCGCCTGCTTTTTTTAGCCACGCGTTTTCACAGATTGGTTTGTTTTCATCACTTTTAGTATTTCATCTGTGTTAGCGCCTTAGACCTTCCGTTCTTTAAATGTGTTTTTCCTAGTTACTTCGTTTATATGCGGTCACGTTGGCCACTTCTGTTTCACCACGACTGCTCAGTGTTCTTATTTTCCGGTTCCCCTCCCTTTTCCTCCCCATTTACGCCTATATATTCTTGTATACGCCGAAATGAAAATCAGTTGTTAGTCAGCCTCGTGTCGCGTCTCCTTGCTGTGTGGTGTCCCTCATTGTCTTCTGCTTAAGAGCCTTTAACCTTAATGTGTTGGTGCGTCTCTCTACCCATTTCCTTCTTGTTTTTGCGTCGACCCTTTTCGACGTTCTGTTTTTTCCTTCCTCATGTCCCGCCTCGTACTTTTTAGGATGCTATAAAAATCAGACCGCTTTCGTAAAGGCTGCTCCACAATATATCGCATTAACGTCATCAGCCGGATGATGGAAGGGTGGGCATTATACAACCGACATCTATATAACCGGGGGGGGGGGGGGGGGTGCTTCGAATACCTCCCAGCAGCCACCGAATTACAGACGGTAGCGTCAATTGCTCCTTCAGTTACGTTCATAACAGTTTACGGCGCTAATACAGCGTATTAATCACTATGACAACGTACGCCCGAAACACGCGGGCGCGGGGGCTGTAAGCACGGCATCTGCTTCCCGCACGGACTAGCCTAAAGGCGGGCCCGTTAGGGGAGTAAGGCCAATGGATCTTCCTCCTGCTCTGCACACCGCTGCGCGCCGCGCTTTACTTGGGTTTTCGTACACCCATTCAGTGCTGTTGTAGTCTCAGAAGAATACTGCAGATTGCTGCTTTCAGCAGGCTCAGGGCCTTCGACACTCTCCGCAGATGATCAATCAGGCATCTCCCAGGTGGCACTGCCAGTGTTGGGCCTGCCTTTCACAAATGAAGCGCTATCCATAGCTATCGCGGAATCACGTCTCCGGGTCAGGGTGAAGTGACCTATGACGCCATCGCAAAACTACCCCACAACTCCCGTCTTCGACTCCTTGAATATTACAATTATTCCTGGATGACTAGTGAGGTTCCCCCGGGAATAGAAGCTGGGGAAAATTGTGCCTGTTTCGAAACCTTGCAAGCAGCCAAGAAGCTACGCACCCTTCCGGCCCATCGCCCTGCTGAGCTGACTTAGGTAAGCTTATGGAACGAATGATCTGCAAACGCATCACTTGGCTCCCCGAAAACCGAAACGAATATCCCCTAAGAAATGAAAGGGTTCCGCTGAAATAGCTCTGCGACAGATAATGCCATCACCCTCGTCTCATCACTTGAGCGCCTTCATACTGGGTACATCCGGATAGCCATTTTCCCTGATATCAAGGCCGCTTTTGACCCGTTTATCCCCATGCGATTCTCGCAGCAATGGCCAGTCTAGCCCTCGGAGGAAAGCTGTAGAAATGAATTGCACACTATTTAAAAGAACAGCAAATTTTTATGAGCACTCCAAGCGCTCCGACACTTTCATGCAGTGGAGAGGGGAGTACCTCAGGGCGCGGTGCTCAGCCCTCTCCTGTCCAATATTACTCTTGTACCGCGAGAAGTACACTTAACGATTTACGTCGATGATATCTGCATCTGGAACGCGTCACGTTCGCGCTGTATTGCCCTGCAACGTCTTCAGAGAGCGTTACTGCACACCTGGATGTACCTAGCTCTCCGAGGTCTTCGTCTGCCCCCAGAAAAGAGTGTTGCCTTGGCTTTCACAAGAAAAACGATGACTCGACATCCTTTCCTCCGGTCAGCACCTTATGTACGATCTGAGCGATTCCTAGGTGTTGTGACAGACAGTAATCTCTCGTGGTAACCTCAGATCAAAAACCTCCGCGAAAGAATCACTGCAGCATCGCAAGTTTTTAGGTTCATGACGGGAACACAGTGGGGCAGAAACTGCTGATCAACGGTTCTGCTTGAAAAAGCGTACGCTGAAGGAACATTGCCTTAATGTCTACCAGTGCTTCGAAGATTATCTCCAACAGGCAAGAAGATTCTCGAGGCCGCGCGGAATAACTTCCTGCGGACATGCCTTGGCCTCCCAAAGGGTTTCTTTGCATCATGAGAAGTAGCGGAAGCAGGCTGTCTCCCACTAGAGGTGACTGCCGCCCAGGAGACTATGCGCACCCATCTCTGCAATGCCATGCAAGGAAAGAAGCACTTCCTACACCGCGTCCATCTAACTCACTGCAGCTCTGGCTTTGGCCAATCTGTGCAGCTCCGGCCCCTCCCCACTATTAATCAGAGAGAATACTGCTTCTGTCCTTTCCCCCTGGACACTCTCGCCTCTAAAGGTGAAGCAATTTGTTCCAGGCTTCAATGCAAAGAGCCGCACGCGACATGCAGCGCTTCTGCAAACTACTCTCGCCTATAGATAACCGAGGAATATACACAGCATACCCACATCTTCACTCACGGTTCAACTCGCAAGAGACTTCTTTCTGTGGCCTTTATGTCCCCTCAACAAGTCATGCCCTTTCTTACCGGCTACAGCGGAAGACATCCCCGACGACAGTTGAGCTTCACGGCAATAAAGAAGCTGTTTCCTATATTCTGCGCCCAACACTGTGCCGATGGTTTATCTTTACCGACTTCAAAACATCTCTGCAGATCCTGTGCAACCTTTCGAAGAAAACCAATCAGCCCCTTTTTCTTGAAATCGAGTATCTACATCATTTGGCTATTGTCGCAGGCCACTTTATAACATTTCAGTGGATACCAGCAAATTGTGACATTCTGGCCAATGAAAAAGCAGATGAATTGGCCCCAAGGGCCCCCAACATCGGAGATACATTCGAACTTTCTTCGCGAAATCTTATGCGTCCCAAGTGGCTAATGCTGTGCTTCTGAAGAAATGTGTCGGCCTTGGCGCTGGTCGACACATCACTACCAGTTTCTTTACTCACTCGACCCACATCTCAGATCAACACTGCCAGCCAGAATTCATCGTCATTTGGCAACGCCTTATCACCGACTACGCCTGAATGCGAATTGCGATACCGTTTCGGTCAAATGAACAGTCCGCTTTGTGACAACTGCAGTTCGATCGAAACTGTGCAGCAAATCTTGCTTGAGTGCCCGGCATGTGCTAACGAGCGTGTGTACAATGAACATTGCATGGAGAAGCTCTCCCTAGTGCCCTAACAATAGACAGTGTTTCAGGTTCAATAGTCTGCCTTAGGCAACACAGACATGCAATTAATTTTTGTTTGCATATTTAAAAGATATTTGACCTCTTTACAAGCTATATATTTAGCTTGCATGTTACCTTCATGCATTCTTCAAGCAGTGAACATTGTTATCCCATTTGACTTCATCATTTCATAGTAATTACTTCATTACTCGTCGATGCAGATTAGTACGAAATGAATGGCGCCATTTTATCTAAGTAAAACAGCGCTAGACACGGGACAAAAGAAGAACAACACAGCACAAGGCGGTACTAGCAACTCGATTTTTACTCCGCCAGAAGCGAAATATATATCCGGAAAGTAAGAACACAAAAACATAAATATAAACAGTACAAACACTCAGATACATAAAGTGCTTCTGGCGGAATAAAAAGGAGTTGCTAGTAGCGCCTTGTGCTGTGCTGTCCTTCCTTCGTCCCGTGTCTAGCGCTGTTTTACTTACATATGATATACCAACTTGCCCAAGCCTCCGCCTTAACCCATTTTATCTTCACTCCTTTTTATTTCTTTTATTTTAACTTAGCCTTACCACTCTCCTCCTGTCTTAATCGTCCAAATTCCTTTCCCGATGGAAAGTAGCATGCCAGCGATTTTTTAAACGCCGGCAAATTTTTTTTTTCATTAAAGGGTTTCTGTCTCTCTTTCGAGCGCAATGAGGATTAGTTACAGCGCCAGCTAAAAGGTTTTTCTCTGTAGGTGATCTGCTGTACAACAAGGATGAGCTCGATCATGACCCTCTATAAATCACAATTCCAGTTAATCTGTACAAATGCGTCTGCTTTGCATGGTCTCCTCCACATGCTTCGTGGAGGTGAACACTCGAAATCACTGCGAGACTTTAGAATGTTGGGTTCATCCCTTTGGTTTTCCACAGGTCGACAGAAATAGTGGGTATGAGCACAGGGCACATTTCATAGTTGAGATTTTTCAGCGAGGAGGAAAAGTCATTGTAAGAAGAAGAAAAGGACGACTCGGCAGTATCAACAGTACAGGCGAGAAGATCACGCTGATGCGGGTCGGAAACCACATTAGTAGGGGTCAACGCATCAACTTCGCAAGCAGATCAACGTTCTGTAGCGTCGAGGTCAGACAGTAAGTCCACGGGCTCAAAACGGCCAACGGACTCTCCACGACGCAATGTGACGGGGTAAGAAAGGGTATTGGCGACCAGAAGTGTGCTGGCATCATTGCGCAAGTCAAGCACGGCGAAGGGCAATGAGATACGGTGGCGGCAGGAAGAAACGTCGGAAGGTGAGAAGAGAACGGTGGCGTCGGCGGTAGAAGAGGCAGCGAGAGGAACGAGGACAGCGCTAACGGGTGGGATAGTAGCGTCCTGAGAGACATGGAGTTTCGCAACAGCACGAGGACACGTCATCAAACGCAGCATGCGGATGGCAGAGCGCATGGCACGGAAAGTTCGACGTGAGGGCGGGCGCAGTCAATCATGGCACGATGATGAGACAGAAAATCCCAGCCGAGAATAGCATCATGAGAACAAGTGGTGAGGACGATGAATTCAATAAAATACGCGGTGTTCGCATTTATTACTCGAGCGGTGCAGAGAGCTGTGCGCTGGAGGCTGGCCGGAAGGAAGAGCTTCCGAGACCTGTCGCTGTATTTCATTTCTGAGCTGCGGCGCCAAACAAGATGATGGTTCGGGTAGAGAGGGTAGGAGAGACAGCTGGCGGGCAACCTCCTCGCGGACAAATTTCTTCATTTCGGCGTGGAGACATGAGGTGTCGGGGTGGGCGGCCACTCCAGCGAGCGACGCGTCAGAAGGGTGGCGAACCAGAACGTGTTGCTTCCGTAGCTCGTCGAAGCTTTGGCAAAGTTCTTATACCGTTGCGATGGTGGTCGGACTCTTAGCCACGAGCATGTCGAAGTCGCCATCATGGATGCCCTTCATGACGTGGCGAATTTGATCTTTCTCCGTCATAGACGGGTTGACTCGTTTACATAATTAGATGATGTCCTCGATGTAGCTGGTGAAGCTTTCATCTGTCTTCTGCGCTCGCGAACGGAGACACTGTTCTGCTCGAAGTTTGCGAACGGTAGGGTGGCCGAATACTTCGGCAAACGTAGTTTTGAAAGCGGACCAGGTGGTGATGTCCGAGTCGTAGTTCCGATACCATAGGCTGGCGACGTCAGCAAGGTAAAATACGACGTTGTTAAGTTTCAGAGCGTCGTCCCACTTGTTATGCCGGCTCACCCGTTCGTAGGCTGACAACCAATCCTCCACATCTTGGTCGCAGCTGCCACTAAAGATAGCAGGGTCGCGTTCACGTAAGGGGCCAGAACAGGTGATAGGTGGAAGCAGGTCGCACGAAGCAGGAAGCAGGGTCGGGGGCTGCTGGCTTGGGTCCTCCATGGGAACGGACACCGTGCTACTGTGGAGTTCCAGGGCGACTTCGGGGGTTAGGATCGTTGCACCCTCCACCAAGTGAACAGTGGATTTATTAAGTGGTCACGGCGACCAACGCACGCAGCGGTCAGGTCGTAGTAAGACGGCAGAGCCTGCTGAAGGAAGCAGCTCCAGCACGAGACTCGCGCCCGAAACACCAGCGATGACGACGAAGTGCGGCACTGCGGAGTCGTCCTCTTCTTACAGGCCTTGATAATCACCATGTTTGGCATGAATCTCAAGAGACACTAGTTTCTTTCCAATTTAAAAGTTTAAAATATCGCCTTCGAGTTACGCAGTGATCGCTACTGGCGACCAACAGACGACGCTAGTTGCAGATGATCTTGGTATAAGCAGATATAAGGTATTTCAGAAATTGCATTGATATCCGTTAATTAAAGCTGCGTTATAAAACTTGGACTAAAAACTTTGGCGCATTTACATGTAGGTGTCGTTGAGCAACGGCCCCTAAGGTTCTGAATTCGTTAATGCTGGATATTCTCCCGTTAATCGGGATTACGTGCATTTTACAATAAGAGGAAAAGGCAATTTCAACAGTGACCAAGATCTAGGCTTCGACCTTTCTTTGTTTGGAAGCGCTCCATAAAACTTGACAATTTAGCCACCTGCCCCCTTGAAAATTGCAGTTCAGAGTCAATATTTTGCGCCTACCGAGAAGAATTTAGGAATTCCCAGATTATATGATCGAGCGACCGTCTCAACCCGCAGTGTGAACACTCGTCTGATCTTATCTCCGGGAACATACGGCTCGCCAGGACCGGGTGCGGGAACGTGCATGTTCGAAGTCGTCTCCACGCGACTCTCTGCATATAATTTAAAGCCGTATCTGGTGGGAATACCAGCCTACCTTCCAATCGGTAATGTTCAGTAATTTCCCCACATTTTCTCATGCGTTCACCGCTCCCTTCCCCAAAGGGTCCTATCCTCGAGCTAGCTCGTGAGCAGCCTGGTTGCCGCTGGCGTCCAGATCAACGTAAATTTTTTTTGCAATTTCTCGCTGGTGGAGAATCTTCGCCGCCGCGGACAGGATTCTGCCTGCACTAAAATTTTCAATAGCCGTTTTACTGCCACTTATGATGAAATTTGCTTCCGTGCCGACGCAAGCCAATGCTACCGCGACTTGCACCTCCACTGCAGCGGTGCGTGTCCTTAGGGAGGTAGTCGTAGCGACCTTTCCGCGGCCATCTACTACCGCGGCTACCGTTCGTCCGCCGTGGCCACCCGCAGCGTCCACATACGCTTCCTGCTCCGCGGGCATCCCACTATAACGGAGACTAATGACCTCCGCTTTTATGCGAGGCATACTACTTTAGCTACCAGTTCAGCCCTTCACCGTGGTTATGCGCCTCCAAATCACGTGATACATGACGTCACACCACGTGACACGATGACGTCACGACAGTAGAGAAACGGGGGCCCACCTCGCGCCGTCGCTGTGGTTGTGCGCCTCCAAATCACGTGATAAATGACGTCACACCACGTGACACGATGACGTCACGACAGTGGAGAAACGGGGGCCCACCTCGCGCCGTCGCTGTGGTTGTGCGCCTCCAAATCACGTGATACATGACGTCACACCACGTGACACGATGACGTCACGACAGTGGAGAAAGTGGGGCCCACCTCGCGCCGTCGCTTAGTTTGTGCGCCTCCAAATCACGTGACACGATGATGCCACACCACGTGACACGATGACGTCACGGCAGTGGAGAAACGGGGGCCCACCTCGCGCCGTCGCTGTGGTTGTGCGCCTCCAAATCACGTGATACATGACTTCACACCACGTGACACGATGACGTCACGACAGTGGAGAAACGGGGGCCCACCTCGCGCCGTCGCTGTGGTTGTGCGCCTCCAAATTACGCGACACGATGATGCTTCGCATTCTCCAGGCTTAACCAAGTTAAGCCTCAGCCAGTTTTTTTTTTTTGAAGCGAAAAGCTTCACTAGGCTAGTCAACACCGCGCTTCGCTTGAGCATGAGGCCAGATTTGCCACTTCTGCGCATGCACGAAGCCTAGCGACGTGACGCACGACGCAGGTGGCTGCCGTCGCCGCCGCCGCCGCAGACTCCGTCGCATGACCTTTCGCCGCCGCCGCGCGCTACTGCGCAAGTGCGCCGCCGCTTCTCCTCGCCACCGTTAGACCTTTTGCCGCAGCCGTGGGAAGTGAGCATCTGAAAGGGGGGTATATAAGGCGCGCTTGGCCATAGAACAGGCGCAGACACTCGCCATGGAAGGATTCCTTCCTGATTCAGGCTCCCCCTCTCCGTTAACACCATATTCAGAAATATTACAACATTTGCGCCTTGAAAGACAGACACTCCCGGGCCCGCTAAGGGTCTCAGTAAATCAGAGGAATGACACCTTCGCAGGCTACAAACTATGTCTTTCAATAATCCAGCTACGCCTCACGCCATTGAGCCCGAGTCCTTTTCAGCACAGTGCAAATTTTGTGGCCAGAAGGCAAACTTGTACCGTATGGTATGGGCTTGTCAGAAAAATGACAGCATTGACATCATAAATCAGCCAACGGAGGAGGCGGCCCTGTCCAGTTGGGACCTAGAGGAACAAC